>NW_004443973.1:16530414-16573678 GCF_000243295.1 Trichechus manatus latirostris
ATTTGGCTGCTGACCAAAAGGTTGGCATTTCAAATCCACCAGCTGCTCCTTGGAAACCCTATGGGGCAGTTCTACTCTGTCCTATAGGGTCGCTATGATTTGGAATTGACTCAAAGGGTTTGGTTTTTAAATTTTTTTTAGTATATACTAGAGGAAAGTGACTTTCTGAGGTTGGGGATGGGTTAATACTATTTATTGCTACCCAATAATAAATATAACAGTTTACTTGGGCAAGATCCTTTCAATAATAATGGTTATTACTGTAATATCACCATCATTATTACTATTGTTATCATGGAATCTAACATTTTGGGCACTTAGGAGCCAGGCACTGTGCCAAGAGGTTTATTTACACTATTTCATTTAATCTGTAAAACAATCCTATGAAGCAGATATTATGCCCATTTTGTTAGTGAGAAAACCAAGGTTAGAAGGGTTAAGAAACATATTAGAGTTGCATAGTTAGTGATAGAGTCCATCTGACTCCCAAGCCTGTGCCTCCAACTTTCTCTACATCCCTGCATATACCGGGGCTCAGGACTAACAACAGGAGGAGTGGGTTATAGAACATCACCATAAAGACATGGTGATATCCTCCTGTTGGGGCTGTTGGAAGAACTAGCTGTGATCCAGTGACCTGTCTCCTGATGCATCATAAGAATAGTATAAGTTATATGACATCTGAGCTAATGGCTGGCACCAATTTAAAAAATGTCAAGAAAATCTTTACCTTGAAAGAAATGGAGAGAGCCATTACAGGACTAGAATGATCTGTGTCAGAAGAGCCCTCATGCCATTTCAAGTCATCTGTGCACTTAGACTCTGGCAGTGGCAGGGGAACATTGGACCATCTGCCCGGGAGGAAATATGCACAGTGATATTAAATGGGCTGGACTTGGAAGGATGCAGTCATGAAATACCATTAATTTTTTTCACATCATTGCCTTTCAAATCTGTTCTATTGGGTCTCCCTTCCCATCCCTTGGTCATTATCTTGGCTCATCCCATGGATTTTCTGGTTACTTTGGGGCAAAGAGTCTCATTTTCAAGTTATTAAAAAGTCAAGTGTCATCTAAGTCAAAACTCCAATCACTCATCCAATTTAAAGAAACTCTAATTCCTAGCTGAGACCTGGCCAGCAGTCAGGCAATGCTGGGGCATGGTATTTGCTTCGCTACTCTTCCACTTTCTCTTCTATTGTACTCCTTTCTCCTGGGCCCCACTCATTGTGCTCCACCAGGGTCAGGTGGAGGTGTGGGATGAGAGGAAGACAGTAACATCTCACCTGATGGGGGCTACTGTGATCTAGCCTTGCAATGGCAGTTTCCCAAATAAGGCTCTTTGTCTCATGGGGCAGGGTCATGGTTTCTTCAGGCTTCTGCCTACCACCCAGAGGTGTAACTAAGGTATGGCAGGTAGCGCGTGAGCCCTAGGCACCGCTTGAGAAGGAGCGCTAATGAGCGGTGTCTATTGGCTATTGCAGTTTTCATCGCCAGTTGTGAGAGCTCATTCAGCAATTTAAAACTAATCGTCATAGGTATTATTTTCCATAGATAGGTCCCTGGTACCACCCCTATTCTCGCCTGCCCCAGGATCCCCTGGCACTGCACTCTTTGCTGACATAGGTGATGCACACTCCAGCAGACCTCCTCTCAGCTCCTGATCTTTGGACTAAGGCTGTCATACCCTTAAGGGAGTCCTCTTGGGAAAGATCCTTTAAAGATGGTTCTAGCCCAATGGCATTTAGCAGCATGCTCCCTCCTGGAGTAGGTGTTGGGATAAGGGGTCACAGAGCCAAAGTTCCTTATATCTTGGCATGTCTTCCATGGATCGGAAGCACCTACCTTTAGAATGTGATGGTACATGATTCCTATTATGTCAGCTTTGAGCCCTCAGCAGAGATATAAGACAGTAAGAAGGCCTATTTAATCTCTTCCTATTTCAAGAAATTTAGGACCAAAATACCACTGGACCAGAAACTTCCTTTGATTCAGCCACTAGACCCTACTCCTCTGTTACATCATCAACATAATTTTTATGCCCGGCTTTATTCAGTTTGTTCACTTTTGATGAGGAAATAGGGGCCTGCTATGATGCATTAATTATCAATACAGCTATCATTTTTGACTACCTGCTAGTACATATATTTCCTGATTTAATCCTCACAACAGTCCTTTAAGACAGGTACTCTTATCTCCATGATGTCGATGAGGGCATTGAGGTCAGATCACTCACCCATAGTAACACACTTAGAATGAAGCAAGGCTGGATTTCACCTCATGCTGGCTCCAAAGTCTGTGTTTTTCCTGTTATTTCACATTGTATAACTACTGTTGAATTTAAGTATCGTGGCTACTGATGGTCTTCTAAACCTGTTGCCATTGAGTCAATTCTGATTCATAGTGACCCTCTAGGACAGAGTAGAACTGCCCCCTAGGGTTTCCAAAGAATGGCTGGCGGATTCATACTGCTGACTTTTTGGTTAGCAGATGAGCTTTTAACCACTACACCACCAGGGCTTCTAGCTGGCCAAAACATGGACTGACCAGGCCATGATTATGGCCTAAGGATTCCTTCTTCTAGTTAATCAAAATTTAAAGCATGATTCTCAGCCTTGATTATACATTTGAATCATAAAAACCAAAAAAACCAAACCTGTTGCTGTCGTGTAGATTCCAACTCATAGTGACCCTTTGGTTATCAGCCATAGCTCTTAACCACTATACCACCAGGGTTTCCTTTGAATCATAAGGGGAGCTTAAAAAAAAACAGACACACTTGAGACCTCCCCAGACCAGTGAAATCAGAATCTCTGGGAACAGGCTTAGATATGCAGTATCAAAAGCTCCCCCTGTGTTTTTAGTTAAAGCCAGGGAGGGCCACATATTTAAACTAAGCCATAATGCTTATTTTACGTAGTTGCTTGGTCTGTAAGAAGATAGATATTAGGTTATGAAAAAGAAAGTCTAATACACATCTCTATACAATCAAAAGGGAAAGTACAAAAAACAGTTTATCCTTGATGTTTCACTTAAAATCCATGTTCCTAAATGCTACTCTGTGCTAATATACCAAAAAAAGGAATAGAGGTACATTTAGTTATTATATTTATTAGTGTCCCATTTAACTTACTAAAGTACTTACATAGAGAGAAGACCAAAAACAGAAGTAAGATTTGTCTGGCAATAATCTGAGGTCACAAAATCAAATAAATTCTGAACAAGAGTAGTGAGAATGCAGCCAATATAAAAAGGAACACATTGGCTTCCTGTTGTGGGTTGAACAATGTCCCCCAATAAGATATGTTCAAATCTTAAACCCAGTCCCCATACTTTTGAACATGAGCTTATTTGGAAATAGGGTCTTTGCAGATGTGATTAGCTTAACATGAAGTCATACTGGTGTAGAACTGGCACTAATCCAATATGACTGGCATCCTTATTAAAGGGTAGAAGAGACACAGACACATGTGGAAAATAGCCCTGTGAAGATGGAGGCAGAGATTGGAGTCACGCTGCCACAAGTCAAGGAATGCCTGGGGCTACGACTCTCAGACAAGAAAGCATCTTCCTTACAGAGTCTTTGAAAAGAACATGGCCCTGCTGACACCCTGAATTCAGATGTGTAGCCTCCAGAACTATGAGAGAATACATTTCTGTTGTTTAAGCTACCCAGTTTATGGTGCTTTGTTATGGCAGCTGTAGGAAACTAATACATCACCAAAGCACTGTTCTGTTGCAGAGAATCAGGTAGTGCTGTATTGTTTAATAACTGCTTCCCCATCTTCATTTCATTTAATCCTAACAAACTTGTGAGGCAGTTGATGCTATTGGTCTTGTTTGACAGGTGAGGATTCGGAGATTCAGGGTGGTAAGCAACTTACCAAAGGTTGGAACTAAAACGCAGGTTTCCTGGCTGAAAATTGTCCTGTTTGCACCTCTCCACACTAACAGAAATGGTCTCGAGTCAACAGATCTTTAGTGGTTTCAAAGCCTCTCCAAATCCACAGAGTAAGGGCAGAACTGCCATTTGTGTCTGAGTTGATTTAATAGTTATAGTGATTCAGAAAAGCTGACTAGTGGGAATAATTGGAAATGAGCAGTGGAAATTGCTTTCAATGTAGCACCCATGAATCAATGATTCTTGCTGATTTGAACAGTTGGAAAGAGTTTACTGATATGAAATCGGAAAAGCAGTTGTAGAAAGTCTCTAGGGGTGACCAGAGCTTTGTCAGCCTTCACAGAGAGCTTCTGACTTCTCGTTTAGCTTCATGAACAGCGGGCAGAATAGGAACTGATGCAACTCCCTAAACGAGAAGCCCCACGGAGAGAAAATCTGGAGGTTGACCACTAAATTCAAAAGGAAATCCCTACATGAATAATTCTAGATCCAAGCCCTCCTGCTAAATGCTCAGTGGAGCACGACATTCAAAGATTTTAAGCATTTTGTTCCAATTAACTACTTGATTTATTCCAGCAATAGGATATAAAATATTGCTACTAATATGACGTAGACCATTTCTTCACGGTCTCCATCATTATAAATTACACTGTTCATTTGAAACTCAGAATTCACATGCCCCTTAACTGCAACACAACCCAATGCTTTATGCATGCATGGAATGGTTTGTGGACTCTTTCTAGAAAACCTAAGACCAGTCCTTTCCAAGGGACAGCTGTGTCACTATCCTCCGAAATCTGAAAGCAAAGACTAAGGAGAACTAAAGCAGAGGTGTAACTAAGGTATGGCAGGTAGGGCGCATGCCCTGGGCGCGGCTTGAGAAGACGCACTAATGAGCAGTTTCTATTGGCCATCGCTAGCTGTAAGAGATCATTCAGCAATTTAAAACTAATTGCCATAGGCGCTGTTTTTGGTAGATGGGCCCCTGAATGAAAGTTGCCCTTGGCATAACCGGGTGCATAAAACATTTTGTGCTCTGCTTTTCAGTCGATTTTCTATTCCTGTCTTTGGGTCTGCCTGTTCTCTCCTCGTTCTACACCTCTGTGACCTTGACCATCCTCGCACAGACCTCTCACATGTACTTCTAACTCTGATCTGTTCTTCCGGCCTTGCTTCTTTCCCTGCTTCATAACTTGGCTATGGAATTTTGACTGTAATTTATATCCTGTTTCAAGTTGGTGACCATTACTGAAAGCAAAGTTAGCACTTACTTTTAGAAAAGGCCAGTTAGGTATTGTTTTAATGTGTTCCCTTGTGCAGGACCACCAATTCCTGTTGATCTTGTGGTAGAAGCTGGAAATATGCATTAAATGAGTGGGCAGACTGATGTTTGGCCCTTTTAAACTTTTTTAACACCACAGTAATAATAAAACCAAAAAAACCAAACCAGTTGTCATCGAGTGTATTCTGACTCTTACTGACCCCATGTGACTTAGAGTAGAACTGTGCTCTAGAGGGTTTTTATGGCTGTGACCTTTTGGAAGCAGATCACCAGGCCTTTCTTCTTTCTTCTCTGGGTGGATGTGAACCATCAACTTTTCGGTTAGTAGCTGAGCACTTAACAGTTTGTGTCACCCAGGGACTCATACAGTAAGATATACTATCATAAAATATTGTACTTTAAACCAGCTTCTAAGTTTTACATTGAAAAAAGTAAACACCTTTAACTATCATTAAAAACACAAAGCCTGCATTCCCCTTGAACGTTAATTATATGTAAGACTGGCCTCTCCTGCTCTTATCATTGCTTAGATGTGATATTCACATTGTCATAATAACATTTTGTCATACTGTGCTTGGAATATTTTGTGTTCTCCTTATTAATAGAGCCTCATTTTACATAGGCTTTCTAAGTATTTACATAGTCCACATATTCATCATGTTAATTGCCACACACTTTATCACCATATGAAAATTCCAAAATTTGCTTAATCACTCCCTAATTGTTGAGTGCTTGGGTTGTTTCCAGTTACCTGCTATTACAAATAGAGTGGCTATAAACATCTTTGTACAAATACACTTAAAAACTATATTCTTTAGCTAATTCCCAAAGGTGGGAATACTAGCTCAAAAGGCATGATCATTTTGCTTAGCTCGTGCAGTGCCAGGGTGCTCTCTCAAAATAACGTACTAATTAGCAATGCCCCATCAATGGAAGAGGGCACCTGGTCATCCCTATTCTTTTTTACCTCCATCAATGTTTATACTGTTATGAAAAAATGACATGGCTTCAGAACAAAAAACAATAGGCTAGGAACAACATTCTCTATAACCAAGCATTCCAACAGAACCCTGCAGAGACCCATGCATCTCCTTGTCACCGGCCACCTGATCTGCAGGCCCAGTGACAGTGAACTCTATGTATGCTGTTCATTCTGCCCCATGCCCTTTGTGTGTTTTAGCTGGCCTGCTGGAATTCAGTACTCTGGGGACATATTAGGAAACACGATCAGAGAGCGATGATTTGGAGCTTGAGAAGGAAACAGGCTAGCTGAGGTAGCTTGGAAAACTCCCAGTAGTCAACTTCAAATTCCTCAGTGTCATCTATTTCATACCCATTTAGTTATCACTATTGATTTCTCCCCAGATTCTTCCACTGTTGCCATTGCAAACAGTCAGACTTATTTCTGCTCTCTGTAGTCATCAGCCCCAGCTTCTGCCAGACATTACTAGCCTGGAAAAACTGCTTTTAAACCTAATGAGATAGATGGGTGTTGTCCTCAAGACAGAGGAAGTTAATGACCACAGCAACTTTGCTGAATTCCATTTCTCCTGACTTCGAGACTTAGCATTTGACACCAAGATTAGCTCAAAGGGCACATTGTCTCTTTGACCTCTTTTCCTGCTATCCACGGAGTCCCTGGGGACCCATATGGACACAACCTCCCCCTCACCTCTATCCCATGCTAAGTAGCCATCTCTCTCTTCCTTATTATTCCCTCTTAAAGGCATCAGCTCCGCTGCAGATAAGAAAATAAATTCTCAACTAGCTTCAGGGTAAGAAAATGTGTGGAAAATGACTATGCCTTTTTTATTTTTTCAGATTCTAGAAAAATAACTCCCACTCTGCTGGTGAAAGCATCACATGGTGACTCAGAGTCAGGCGCCAGGTGGAGGTGGGAAGGGAATATAATGGATCTTGCACCTCTCTTGACTCAAGAAAATAATTGCATGGACTCTCAGCTTTTACCATCTTCTCCCTCACCATCATCAGCTGCTGTTGACAGTAAGACAAATAGAAAAATCTCCCCTGGTGGGCCACAAACATCTGGCATTTTTATTCTCCTTGTACTCCTGTTGAGTTCAATGATTAAACCTCATTGAAAGACACATTATTTTTTTTTATACCACCTTCATTCTTCCTAATCACTTTTGCTACTTTCTCAAACTTCTCTTGTTTGATATGGGATCAGGGGCGTCACAGGAGGCAGAAGTGGTAAATTTAAAAATCTACTACCTGTCTACCTTATTCCCCCATGAGTGCAGAATTGCAACAGACAGCCTTCCTTCTTGTTCTCTGCCAAACCATCATAAATTAAACATTCCACCAGACTCTAGGCCCATAACTTTGGGACAGCTTCCTAGTAATCAAATAAATCACATAGTCAGAAGCTGTGTCTAATGTTTAGTCTAAAATGCTTATTTCTTTCATTTATTGTTATTATTTTCTTGTCATTCTTTATACTGAAATAATTCCATGACCTTATAAACATATAAACCTGATAGACAATATAGTTTTACTCACATATTTAGGAAGGTTTCAGAAATAATTCCAGGTTGATTGAAATATAATTAGATTTAGAAAAATACTTGATACTTTTCTACTAAGAATCTTAAAGTGCATGCTCTGTTAAAATAATTCCCTGCCCTGGGAGTTGGGAAGGGTATATAATTACCTGTTTTATTTATGGAATAACTGAGATAAACACAACATATCCATTTGGATGAGCCAAACTTCTTGTATTGTTGTATTTAAAAGTCTGAAGTTAATTTTGTTTGGAAAGGATTTTGGTAAGAGGAGAATTCATATTGTGAAAACATCTGAAATATTTACCCAGGGTTTTAAGAGTTATGCCTCATCTTATAGGACAAATCTGACATTTCTTCATGTGTACTTAGATGATAGGCCTTGCCTTCTGCCCTCTTTGCTTTAAACAACCCACCCAAACCCATGTAGCGATGCTAAATGACTTCACTACCGGTATCACAATTCCCCTTCAGAATTTCTCCCAGGCCACTGTCATCTGCCTGCTCTACCGTTGCTCTCTCATCTTCTTGCCTTCTTACTGAAATCTAGAGTCTTGGTTCACATACTTCACCCAGGCCCCTGCATCCAGGACCTAGTATAAAACTTGCTATTTTATCTTTAGCCTTCAGCTCTCTGCCAGAGTCATAGCTTCTGCTTTCCTATCTCTGGCTTCTCCCATCACATCCCTGGGCAAGGGACAGCCAATACCTCCCACAGCCCAAGGGGTCCAGACTGGGAGAAACTACCCATTGTCCTTTCCCCACCTGAGATGGGAAGGGGGTTAGACACTCAGAAATAAGCAGAAAACACCATGTGGGAATGCATTAACACTGGACCTTGAGCCAACATCCTTTGATTTTTCAGATGTTTTTGTATCTTTCTCTTTCTCTTTGGTTCCTGAGGCTTTATATACAGAAATAGCTTTCAGAGGAATGGTTACATGCGTTATTAAATGGCATGTTGTACCCATTTGGGCAGCCTTTAACTTCAAATAAGAACAGGTGACAAACCCTGAGCTCTGGGAAAGAACTTGTAGAGAAACCAATTAGATTTTGCAATCAAAGAAAGGATGCCTCCAAGTCTTCTAGTAGTCACTGTCTGAATTATTTTGAAAATAATATTATTCTTTGCTTGATCAGAAAAATGGTCATACAATTGCTGTCTCTTTTCATCCCTAAATTTGATAATATTACAAAACTGAGTACTAATAAATATTAATAAATCCTTCCTAGGGCTCACTTACAGTCATTAATTTATTACAGATGACTAATATACTCCTACATGGTTATTTACCCATGGTTTTTACTTTTTGTATATAACTAGTTATCCTGGGAGTGTCCTTCATCACCTATGTGCTGGACTAGGTGAGCTCTGAGCCTTTTCTAACACTGTTTCTCTTGATTCCACATGTGTTTTTAATAACATTGTTGTTAGTTGCCATTTAGTAGGCTCCTACTCATGGTGACTCCATGTACAACAGAAGGAAATGTTGCCCAGTACTGTGCCATCTTCCTGGTAGTTGGTATGCTTGAGTCCATTGTTGAGGCCACCGTGTATCTTCAGTGCCTTCCAACTTGGGTGGCTCCTTTTCCAGCACTATATCAGACAATATTCTGTTGTGCTGTGTAGGATTTTCATGGGCTAATTTTTGGAAGTAGATCTCCAGGCCTTTCTTTCTAGTCTGTCTTAGTCTGGAAGCTTTGCTGAATCATGTCCACCATGGGTGACCCTGCTGATATTTGAAATACTGTTGGCATAGCTTCTAGAATTATAGCAACATGAAAGTCACCAAAAAACTGAAAAACTGGTTTAATAGCATAAGGCTCCTTAATTCTTTCCAGATATAGTGTCAAAAACAAATGCAAAGATAACAAACCCATGGGTCATACTTCATATTCAACTTCTAGAAAACCACAGTACCATGGAACATGTAGTTTCACCCAAGAGCTGCAGGATGCTTCCCTCCATCACACTGTTGCTCCATTTCTTGGGTCATTCCTGGTGGTATTGAAAGAAATGAACAGCCAATAGCCTGTTGGAGGTTTTTAACTTTGAAATTCATCTTTTCTTTTAAAAAACTTTCTTCCCATAGTCTACAACCTAACGATTTACTTACAAGAACATGGCTATTTTTGTACGTAACTATGAAAAGCCTTTTTCCTGGTTCTTCTTGGTATATTCTGCCTGTGATCATAGAGTGACACACGGTGCACTAGCTCAGGCTGCCTGTCAGACACAGTAGCACCTGCAGAGCTGAAATTGAGTTGAAGTCCATAACTTTTCAGCACAGATCACTTCTACGGTTTCAGAAAAGTGGCATTTTGGTAGTGTCAGGAAATAATTCCAGGACACAATTGTGCCCCCAAAATATAGCAATCTATTCAATAAGTAGGGCTTTATCAACCAAGTGTGCATCTGTAAGAGTACGTCAAGACTGTATGTATAACAACAAGATGCGAAAGAGTCTCTAGAAACTTTTCAGGCAGGATTCTTTTCGAGCAATTGAATACCGATTTGAAAGTTTTTGACAACAGATGGCTATGTATAGAAGTCATCATAATAGCTGCCTTCTCTTTGTTGGTGAGCTCTTACAATTTTAGTGGGCATTGCAGAGTAAAAAATATGCCTTTTTTATAGCATGCTTCCTAAAGTTGACGGTGGAAAGCGGCGCTCTCGATCTTTTCCATGCACACACAGAAAATATTAAGACAGCTCACTGGAGTGAATGGTCACAGGTGATCATGGCTAGTGGTGACTGGACCAAGAGTTCTAGCCACTCCGAAACTCATTAGTCATCCCAAGGACTCAGGATTCAATGTCTCAACAAACCAGTTCAGAAGCTCTTACAGAAAACGCTGTGTGCTATGCAACATTTTCCATTAAGTGCTTGTCATTCAAGAGTCTCTTACCCACCGAAAGTCTGTGTTTGCAAAAATTGCTGTGAACTCTTGATTCACTGTTTTCAGGCGCTGTTTAGAAAAAGCTGGAGCTCACATAGAAAAGATATAAAATTAAATCTTATGTTTTTTTGAATCTCTTTGAAACTTGCCTGAGGTTTTTGATCCACGGAGTGAGATAGACCTTGGCAGTTAGCAGTCCGATGAATTTCTTAACATTCACGTTGACATTTTGATATAGATTTTAAAATGTTGAATGTTTTTAGGATATGTGATATTAAATGGAAGGGACTACATATGTGGTAAATCTTTTAATAGTTTTTCACAATTCTCTGAACAGATGGATAGAACTCTATCATCCAGCGATTACTCTGAAATTAATAACAGTTATGAGTTTGAGTGGCACTGCAAGAACAATACAATATGTGATGCTCCAGTTCTTACTGTTCTTTTTGATGGCTGGTTTCATAAACAGACATTAAAATTTGGCCTTTCCTGCTAGGCATGGAGGCACAGGGCCCCTGGACACACGAAATGACCGGTACCTACAAATTAGTGAGAGGCACTAATAGTTCCTCAGAGGATGAATCTTGGTTTGCATTTCCACAGTCATTCTCAGTGTAGTGGCTATGATCGATAAATACCAAACAATAAAAAGAAAAGCTTATTGATCAGGGCTAACTGCATCAGAAAAAAACAGGAAATGACTAGTGGGTGTATTTTATACAACTCAGGGCCTTTCCACAATGAGAAGAAAATGCACCTATCATAGCACGTATAACTTAAAGAAATCTGTTTTGCCTTAAAATATGTACCAGCCTAAAATGTTTCCACTGGCTTCCCAGTGAGTCTGCCATTCCCTTCTAATGATGCAGATCGTTAAATTCTGATGATATCTACACATGGCAAGCAATTCCACCTGGCTCCAAATGTCTTTCTTTTGCTACGTTGCTTATTTGAAAGCATACAAAAACGTGTGGACAAAGAAAGAAAAAATACAACCTGGACTTGCTATCCCAATAATTCACTTACTTTCCAATATGTTGTTGTTAGGTGCTGTTGAGTCCATCTCGAGTCACAGCAACCCCCTGTGACAGAATAGAAATGCCCCATAGTTTTCTGGGCTGCAGTCTTTATGGGAGCAGACTGCCAGGTCTTTCTCCCATGGAGCTGTTAAGTGGATTTGAACCATCAATCTTTCAGTTAGCAGCCCAGAGCTTAACCAGTGTGCCACAGAACGCCTTTACACTGGCATATAGTAACAGTCAATGAATAGACGGAAAAAAAAAAAGAGTGAATGAAAGAAAGATAGATTTCTGCTTGGTAAACCTTTCTTAATGCGTTTCTGAATTTTTAGGTGATAGTACCACCATATAGATCTAGCCTCCTCCCAATTTTGTGACCAAAATCTCTGCATCTGATGTCATTACTAATTGATAGGCATCTCAGGAAAAACTTGACACATCCTCATCAGGAGGTTAACAGAAGATGGGGGTGAGAATGTGAGCCTACAAACACGGACTTCCCCAATGGGCAACCAGAGAGTTGCTCTGACTGGGTCTCATCTATCAGCCCAGCAGAACTGGGTTACAGCAAATCTTTGGCTTTAACATTTTAATCAATCCCTACAGAATTTGACTCTAAGGAATTTGCCACCCACACCCACTTATACAGGTTGATACTCCTTTATAAATTCTCTTTTCCTTGTGAAGATGTGGTCTAAAAGAAAACATAAGATTCCACTTGTCGATAGCACACAACTTACTTATATATCCAAAGTTTTCTCAAAATCCGAACAGAAGATGGAAGTAGCAGACATAATGAAACAGCTATTGGGGTCTATTTTAAGTGCTAATGGAAGAAACATAGTCCTGGGTCCACTCCAGACAAATCTTGGTTCTGTGTTTCCACACAGTTTATACATTGCAAGGAAGGCATGTTCAAAAACTTTAACCTTAGAGGAAAGAAAAAAAAGGCAAGAAGATGGAAAAGTATAGGAGGATAAAGGTGGAGGGTGGGTGGTAGGGAAACAAAAGAACATTGACATCGGGAAAGTGATAAAAGGGAAAAGCAGGGGAAGGACAAGGAGAAAATAAAATACACAGGAGACAGGAGAGAAAAGTAAAGTACAACGCAAAAAAGATAAAGCAAGCAAAGTGGTGGACCAATTGGGAATTATGGAGAAAAACCTTCTTAAAATCTTATTGTTCAGTTGTAAATGTTCCTCCACCAAACGTCTAAACTCTTTGCAGTGCCTTGCATTGGTACTCTGTGTGTGAACCGAATGAATGAATATATGTTATAGATGATCCTTAAATTCATTCTTGTTATCAATTTGTGTGTGTTGTGTCTCTGTGTATGCACTGACTCAAGTTTTTGTTTGTTTTTTAATTATTTGAGTGTGTGTGTGTTTTTAAGGTCAAGTAATGATCTATTAACTTTGAGTAAAAGTAGATCACAGCAGCTTCACATTAACTGTTTGAGGGAAAAAAAAAAAAGAAGAGTAAGAGACCATTAAAGTCACCGTTTAGTTTTTCTGAGTATCAGGCACGTACCAGAATTAATAGAACTAAAAATATACAATGCTCCTGTTTAATAGAATAACAGAGTTTAAAATTGGGTTTTTGTAGCAACGGAAATGTAAAATGAACAGATAAAGAAACTATGTATTACTAGGAGCCCTGGTGGCAAAGTGGTTAAGAGCTAGGCTGCTAAGCGAAAGGGCAGCAGTTGGAACCCACCAGCCACTCCTTGGAAATCCTATAGGGCAGTTCTACTGTGTCCTATAGAGTCGCTATGAGTCGAAATCCACTCTACACAATGGGCTTCGACCAGTGGTGATTTTGCCCTCAAGGATAACCTGGCATTGTACAACTGTAAAAGAAATTTGGAAAGTTTTTCTAAAAGTCACAATTCTCTACGAACTAAGTCATATTTGCCACTATAGTTCCTCAGATATTTAAAGAGCAGATACTGAAGTTATATAATGTTCCCATTTCACAGACCAGGAAGCCAAGGCAGGAGACCAATAAAAATAAATTCTGTGACATGTTTGTTAAACAGTATGTGAGATACAGAGGTACAATGAAAGTGGAGCTCTTGGTCTGCTACATTGCTGATTAATCCATAGCCAGGCTGTGAATCCAATTTCCACTAAGCTTATTGAGTGTCTCCTATGGGTCAGCCCCTGAACTCAGAACATTCACCTATGTTCCCTAATTTACTGCTGAGAAAACCCTGTGTCATCACTTCTGTCATCTACACTTTAGAGAAGAGGATACAGGCTTAGAAAGTAATTTGCCCATGTTTAAAAAGCAATGATGGCTGAGCTGGAATAAGAATAGGGACCTTCTAATTCCAAGACTCGTGTCTTTGCTCTACACCATGTTAGCTTCAACGGAGGAATGTTTAGGGGAAAAATGGTATGAAATTTTTCCTGGTGATTTCCTATAAAACACTCCCTCTGATGGTGTGCATCTCTTCAGAATCCCTCATCATTCATATCTATGTTCAAGTTAACTGAATTACATGAATGCTCAAAGATGGGAAAGACCACACCCAGGTCTGGAGATGCTGAGGGTGAGCACAGAGGTCAAACGAGTGTCTGTGAAAGTGGGGGAGCATTCTAGATACTTGTGAGTGTGTGTTTGTGTATGTGTGTGTCTGTGTTTCTGTATAGTAACATAGTTGTCTAAATACACAGTTACCAAATACATTTTCCGACGTCCTTTCAAAACCTGGTTTCATTCATTTGATTACTGGCTCCTGAAGAGTAATCTCTTGATTGTCTCTGGTTTCTTCTGGCAGTGCCTAGAGCAGAGCTCTATACATAGAGAAGCGCTTTTCCTATCATTGTCCGATTTATGAAAAGTGGTTGCCAGTCATGTAAAGTAAAATAATCCGTTGTGTAGAATTTTGGTAATACACCCAATATTATTTCTTTGTGTATGTGGGCATGGAGGCACCAGTTTCTGTTTTATAAGATCCCTGTTAGTACAATTTAGTTTTTAAAATTCCAATGCTGCACAATGTTATTGGCATTTTTGATATCAAGAAACTTGAGAAATTCCCTGAATATGGTATTTTAAAATCCCTTTTGTTTAAAACATTGTTTTTACAAGGGTTAAAAAATTCTCTAGAAGAAGAGATCTTCCTGAAAATTATAAAATAATGCTCCTTACTAGTGTATCTCACATTCTTGTTTCGAATTTGGTTATCTTCATATTTTGTATTTCGATAATCTTATACCCTATGCCAATCATTTACAGAAATCTAGGGTATATGAGGTAATTAAAAATAAGTATTTTTAAATTATCAAGTGTGACATGTTTATTGTAGGAAATCTAGACATTATAGAAAAGTGTAATGTTTCGGGTATAGCCTTAGAGTCTGACTTCCACGTGCATATGCACACAAAATCTATACGTGTGTTTGTATACTTTCAAAAATAAATTGGAATTCTACTGTTTGTAGTTTATATTTTTATATAGCATTATATCATGAGAGGGTCCCTGTGAGGAGCAAGTGGTTAAGGGCTTGACAACTAGTCAAAAGGTTGGTAGTTTGATCCCGCCCAGAGGAGCCTCAGAAGACAGACCTGGCAATCTACTTCTGAAAGGTCTATGGAGATGTTCTACTCTGTAACAGATTGGGTCGCCATGAGTTGGAACTAACTTGACGGCAACCAACAACAACAACAGATCATGAGAATTTCATTTTCTTTGCAAACATACCTTTTAATGAATGAAAAATATACCATCATTTGGATGTACCACAATTTAACTATTTTCATATGTGAATATTTAGGTAGTTTAAAATTTTCCTTTCAAATGAGTTTATAGAATTTCCTTATTCACAAATCCTTGTCGGCATCTATATTTATCTTCCTTCTTATAAAAAAACCCAAAAAACAAAATCAGTTGTCATCAAGTTGATTCCAACTCATGGCAACTCCATGTGTTGCACAGTAGAACTGCACTCCATAGTGTTTTCAGTGGCTATCGTCTTTGGAAAGTAGATCGCCATGCCTTTCTTCTGAGGCACCTCTGAGTAGATTTGAAGCCAACCTTTTGATTAGTTCCTTCTTATAGAGTTCTAGAAATCAGATTATTGGGTCAAAAGGTTGAAACATTCTAAATGCTTTCCAGGAAGGATACCCTAAATTTATTACTAGAAGTTATATATGGGAATGCTTTTTCACAGGTAACCTCATCAGCAATACACATTACCATTTAAAATCAGTAATTCTTCTCTGAGAGTCAAATGATAATATCTTACTGCTACTTTAATTTGCATTCCTTTGATTGTTAGTCAGTTTGATTTTTAAAATAAGTTTATTAATGTAATTAAGAAATCACAGTTCATTAGCTCAAGTCCAATTTTTAAGAATAAAAACTGGGAAACTATAGAAGGAAATATTTATAGTCTTCCAAAGGGTAGTGGTTTCTCCAGGTACACAGAAGAATGAAACTCTTGGAATGAAAACAAAGAAAATGGTTCTTAACTCTTAATGTTTCAGTAATATTCTCATTTTGATATGTGCTGTAAGCACTTGCCAAAGAAAAGTTATAAGAAAGGTAGAAGATGTTGACTTTAAATAAATATTTATTCTAACATTGAGTAAGAGTAAATAATCAAATGATGTTTGTTATAGAATTTAAATACTGGGTCACATAGTTAGCTTATTGTAACACAGGATTATTGAACCTAATAAAGATTACTTTCTCAGTGGTTGCATTATCACTTGCTTGACAGTTGCACGACGGTTCAACAAACACGTGAACATGAGGTTGTGAAAAAGGTGCTGCAAGTTTAGGCATAAACAATAGTCTTTCAAATACTTTTAAAAGAGAACAATTTCAATAGGGATATCTGAAGCATGTTATTGTTGTTAGGTGACACGGACATGATTTCTACTCACAGTGACCCCATGTGACAGAGTGAAACTGCCCCACAGGTACTTCTAGGTGGTAATCTTTACGAGAGCAAATGGCCAGATCCTTCTCTCCCAGAGTGACTGAGTGGGTTTGAACCACAAAACTTTCAGTTAGCAGCTGAGTGCTTAAGAGTTACACCACTAGGGTTCTTCATCTGAAGCATGGATCTTTAAATTGAGAACAGAATATCTAGGCTTCAGTTTAACCTTTCTATTTGCTCATTAATAATACATCCAAGCTTTGTGCTGGGCCTCCTCAAGATCAGAAGACAAAGTCTGGTCTAGATTAGTAGTAACAGTGAATGACCACTTGGACTTGGTTATGGTTGCTTCCACATTGTTTTACCTTGGAACCAGCTAGCAAGTATGTAGAAGAGAGATGAGCACCATTCACAATAGCCAAAAGGTGGAAATAAACTAAATGCCTAAAAACTATTATCAACACATGAATGGATCAACAAAATGTGGTACATACATACAATGGAATACTACTCAGCCAGCAAGAGAAATGAAGTCTTGATACACATTACAAAATGGATGGAGCTTGAAGACATTATGCAGAGTGAAATAAATCAATCACAAAAGGACAAATATTGTATGATGTCACTTATATAAAAAGACTAGAACAGACAAATATATTGACCAAAGTTTATTAATGGTTACCAGGTGTGGGAGGGAAGGGAAAAGGAGAGGTAGTTATTGCTTATGGAGTACTGATTTTCAGTTTACTGTGAGGGAAAAACTGCATTGATTAACAGTATGGTTGTACAAGCAATTACTATAACTGCTGTCAATAAGTTGCACACCTATAAAAAGGTGAATTGGCAAAAATTTGTGTGATAGATATATTCACAATGACAAAAAAAAAAAGGGTAGCTGCTGAGGCTGCTTATGTACAACCAAACACCCCATGGGATTTGGTTCCTTGGTTTGGAGGCTTAGGGTGATGGTTTCATGGAATATCCCAGTTAATTGGCTTAATATAGTGTTTAGTGCTTCTGTTCTACCTCCTAGTTTGTTGCGTAGTGCCTAGGGTCTTAAAAACTTACAAGAAGCCAACCAAGGTACAACAGTTGGTCTCTATTCATCTGGAGCAAAAGAGAAAGAGGGAGAGTCAGGAATAAAAGGCGGGAATGGAATGTGTGGCTCATTGCCTTCATGAACAGCTGCCTCCTTTACCATGAGATCATAAGAACTGGATGCTGCCCAGCTACCACCACTGAACAATATGATCAAAGATTCTATAGAAGAATCCTGATCAAATGGGAAAAAATGCAGAACAGAATTTCAATTTCTCATGGAATCTAGGCTTTCTGGAGCCAGGGAGGCTGGATGAACCCCTGCAACTATTGCCCTGAGATAACCTTTAAACCTTAAACAAAAAATATCCTCTGAAGACTTCTCAAAATCAAACAGTAGTTTAGATTAACTAGTAAAGAATGTCTGCCTTAAGCATCGTGCTCTATTAAGATCTATATATATGGCATCAAATGGACAACTAGAACTGTTAGATAGGAAACTCAGGGGCAGCAAGTTTATGTTAATGGAGGAGGAACAACTTGGAAAAGGAGGGTGAGAATGTTTGTACAACTCAAAGAACGTAATCAATGTCACTGAATTTGCATGTAGAAATTGTTGAACTGGTATATGTTCTGCTGTGTATATTAACAACAACAACAACAAAATAATAATACACTGTGTCAAGATAAATGGGATATTGTCCTTTCCATAAGAAACTCAAATAAATTTTTAATAAAAATGATAGTTTTTGTTGTTGTTAGGTGTTGTAGAGGCGGTTTCGACTCACAGCGACCACACGTACAACAGAAGAAAACACTGCCCTGTCCTGCGCCATCCTTACAATCATTGCTATGTTTGAGCCCATTGTTGCAGCCACTGTGTCAATCCATCTCCTTGAGGGTCTTCCTCTTTTCCCCTGACCCTCCACTTTACCAAGCATGATGTCCTTCTCCAGGTACTGGTCCCTCCTGATAACATGGCCAAAGTACATGAGATGAAGAGTTGCCCTCCTGGAGCCTAAAGAACATTCTGGTTGACTTTTTCTGAGACAGATTTGTTCGTTCTTCTGGCAGTCCATGGTATATTCAATATTCTTCACCAACGCCATAATTCAAAGGCGTCAGTTTTTCTTTGATCTCCCTTAGTCATTGTCCAGCTTTTGCATGCATATGAGGTGACTGAAAATACCATGTCTTGGGTCAGGCACATCTTAGTCCTCAAGTAATATCTTTGCTCTTCAACCCTTTAAAGAGGTCTTTTGCAGCAGATTTACCCAATGCACTACATCATCTGTCCGTTTGTCATACTGTGGTGGCTTGGCTGTTGCTGTGATGCTGGAAGCTATGCCATTTGTATTTTAAATGCCAGAAGGGGCGCTCATGGTGGACAAGTTTCAGCAGAGCTTCCAGACTAAGACAGACTGGGAAAGAGGACTTGTGATCTACGTCTGAAAAAAATTGGCCAGTGAAAACCTTAGGTCAAGAAAAATGATATTAGAGACTCCAAATCTTTTCTGCCTAAGAGGTTAAGGGAATGTTTTCCTTTGGCTGGGGAAATTCTGCACTTAAGAAATTAGGAAATATTTGGACAGCTCTATTAAATGATAATTACATCTTGACAGGTATCAATAAAGTTTAATCAGTATCACTGCTTATGTTTAGATGAACTTGAAAAGAGTAATATACTTGGTCTGTTATGCATTTGAAAGCGCTAAAATGTTTAGGAGTTTAATAAGGAAACATAAAACTAGTGTGACCTTTAATCCTGTAATTGCAAATTGAAATACATATGCACCTAATCAAAAGGCCCTGTGCTGCATATCTAAAGAGTTAGGAATGTCAGTGATTTACTGGGTCTCTAAAATTCAGCCTGCATGTTTTAGAGCTGTCTTCTCTACAAGCTGTAAACCATGTAGGAAAAGGTGATAAAGTATAACAGTTCAAAACAGGGGCTTCCCAACCACATAGCCCTGAGTTCAAATTCTGAGTTAGTCATTTATTAGCATTGAAACCTTGGGTCAGATATTTAACCTAAGTCTGCAATTTCTCTATCCATAAAATAAGGAGAATAATGACACCCATTTCACAGGGTGGTTAAACCCATTGCCGTTGAGTCAATTCAGACTCATAGTGACCCTACAGGACAGAGGAGAACTGCTCCATAGGGTTTCCAAGGAGCGGCTGGTGGATTTGAACTGCCAATCTTTTGGTCAGCAGGCGAAGCACGCCATAGCTCTTAACCACTGCGCCACCAGGGCCCATCACAGAGTGGTTAGGAGAATTCAATTAGATAATGCATAAAAAGCCTCTATGACATCGGCTGGCAGTGAGCAAGTGTTTAAGAAATACCATTATTATTAGAAAAAAAAAATCATTGTGTTCTTGCTTTTATGTCATTTCTCAAAAAAATCAATTTTAAGGGCACCTCAAGACATTGCATTTGGCCTGACTTCTGAACTGACTAATTTTGTGGTTTACTTTATATTGTGTTAATCAGTTGATGAAATTATTCAGTTTACCAACCTAATGTTTAGGACTGGAAACTTTGCCAGCCTTTTTGGCAGTCATTAATGAGCCCTTTTGGCTGGAATAATCCTTTTACTTCAATAAAAAAAAAAAAATTTTAATAAAATGTAGCATAACTTACAATGGTAATGATCTGGCAAGCAAGTCATGAGCAGAATCATTTTCCCCCCAGATTGTATTTACTTACTGGTCAACTCATTAGTTGCCAGGTGCAAATTAAGACAGTTCTGCTGAGTTTTACTATGTGTTAGCAAGGAGCTTTGGTGGCACACTGGTTAATTGCTCAGCTGCTAACTAAAACGTTGGCAGTTCACACCCACAAGTCTCTCTGTGGGAGAAAGAAGTGGCAGTCTGCTTTCACAAAGATTACAGCCTTGGAAACCTATGGGGCAGTTCTGCTCTTTCCTATAGGGTTGCTAGGAGTTGGAATCTATTCAATGGTTTTGGTTTTAATATGTGTGAGAAGGGACTCTTCCCATGAATGCTACACTTCAGGGTTTTCCCTCTGCCTACTCTACTCCTGGACCTTTTTAATTCCCTCTACTTTTGTACAGTAGAAGGGTAGTTCTAAGAAGAGAACCTACTGAAAATGGCATTGTGGAACCATCTTAGTTATCGTTGTTAAAAGTGCATGCGTGCATGAATATGCTCAAAGAGCTAATATGGAATATATTGATTCACAGCATGATAGAAGATGTAGATATTCAAACCAGAGCTACTTGACTGTTAAACCCAATCATAGTTAAAATAAAGATGGAAAGGAAAAAAAGGAGAAAATAACACTTCACAGAGCTCCCACTATACACCAGGCACTGTGAAGATACTGCACATGTTACCACACTAAATCCTCACAAAAATATTAGAATGCATTCTTAACCCATATTTTTAGGTCTGGAAGCTGGGCCCCAGAGTACTGAAGAAAACTGGCTAGCCAAGTTCATAGAGCCAGCAAGATGTGAAACTGAGCTCTAATTTGAACACAGAGCTGACTACAAAGCCCATGCTTCTTATTTGACACAATGCTGAAAAAGTAATTTACATCTCAGAGAAGATTTATCAATTGTTCGTAAGTATTTATTGAGCACCTAGCTGCTGGTGAAGATATGGTTGGACAAGGCACAGTGATGTGATTGTGAGATATACCTTTTTCTTTCCAGGAGCTAAAAATCGAACTGGGCATTTAAAAATTTTCTGACATCTTACATTTTCTAAGTCCATTCTCAATATTTGGAATTCACAGAGAACTTATTGGTTCATTAAAAGGGGAAACGGATAGCTAAAACAATAAACTTTTAGAAGAAAATCTAAGAGGAAATCATTGTGACCTTGGGTTAGGCAAAAATTTCTTAGATGCAATGCCCAAAGAATGATTCATAAAAGAAAAACTTGATAAATTGAACTTTATTAAGATAGGAAATTTTGCTCTGCCAAGAAAATGAAAACACCAGCCACACATGAGGAGAAAATATTCCCAAATCACATATCATATATCTGACAAATGACTTGTATCTAGAATATCTGAAGAGCTCTCAAAAATCAATAATATGAAAACAAACAACACAATTTAAAAAACAGACAAAAGATTTTAAAAGACACTTTGCCAAAGAGGATATACAATAGCAAAAAAAGCACGTGAAAAGATACTCAATCTCATTAGTCTTTAGGGAAATGCAAATTAAAGTCACAATGAGAGATAGCACTACACAGCTATTAGAATGGCTAAAAACAAAATAAAATAAAACAAAACAAATGGCAATACCAAGTGCTGAGGACAATATGGAGCAACTGGAACTTTCCTGCATTGCTGATTGGAATGTCAATCTGGAAAACATATTGTCAGTTTCTTATAAAGTTAAACGTTGTTGTTGTTAGCCGTTGTCGAGTCGGTTCTGACTCATAGCGACCCTACGTACAACAGAACAAAACACTGCCCAATCCTGCGCCATTCTCATGATTATTGCTGTGCTTGAGCCCATCGTCATAGCCACTGTGTCAATCCATCTCGTTGAGGGTCTTCCTCTTTTTCACTGACCCTCTAATTTACCAAGCATGATGTCTTTCTCCAGGGACTGATCCCTCCTGATAACATGTCCAAAGTATGTGAGACATAGTCTCGCCATCCTTGCTTCTAAGAAGCCTTCTGGCTGTACTTCTCCAAGAGAGATTTGTTAAACATATGCTTACTATATGAGCCAGCAATTCCACTCCTAGGTACTTCAAAATCCATGTTCACCTCAAAACCTGAATGAATTTTTCATATTTGCCAAAAGCTGGAAACAATTCAAATGTCCCTCAGCTGAGGATTAGATAAACAAATTGGGGTTTATCTATAGAATGGAATACAACAAAAACAAGAAAATCCATTGCCGTCAAGTAGATTCCGGCTCATAGCGACCCTATAGGACAGAGTAGACCTGCCCCCTTGGGTTTCCAAGGAGCAGCTGGTAGATTTGAACTGCCAACCTTTTGGTTAGCAGCCATAGTTATTAACCATTGCATCACCAGAGCTCCGAAAGAAACGAACTATTGACACATGCAACAACATGGACGAATCTCAAATGCAATGTGCTAAGTCAAAAAGTCATACTCAGAAGACTACAAACTGCATGACAGATTCATATGAAATTCTGAAAAGGACAAAACTATAGGGACAAAGAATAGATCACTTCTCTGTTAAGGATATGGGAGGATTTAACTACAAAGGGAGAATACAGTGGCTCAAGGGAACGTTTTGGGACAGTGTGATAGAAATATTCTGTACCTTAATTGTGATGGTTACATAATTTCACACATTTGTCAAAACTCAAAGAAATATACACCCCAAAGTGAAGTTTACAGTGTGAACATTTAAAAAAAATGAAAATAAAAATTCAAAACAACAACAAAAAAGGGCATTGAGGGTGAGAGGACTTTGTGGGGGGAGGGTGGCTATTTGCTGCCAGCCTTTTCTCTGGCAGCACACCACATTTTGTGCTCCCTAAGTTAGTGAAGGCTGAAGTTACAGCTATAAGGTCTCAGAACAACAGGCTTCTCTTCCACTACTGAGGCTTGCCCAGGATACCCAGAACAGCCGGACTGCTTGTCCACGCACTGAGCACTGGGTATCCCCAGAAGAATCCAATTTAGTGCAATTCCACATGCATTTTTTTTCTGCTGCCATCTAGCCCTATAACAATAGATTCAACAGAAAAATTTCTTGTATTAGTTCAGTCCTTCGAAGGTGAGAAAATCAGGCAATTCTGAGAGTATATTACTTTTCTAAGGTGACACGGGTCCTGTTAACAATACATTTCCAAATGGAATAGCAGAGGTAACAAGATTCTAATTTACAATCAAGGTATTGGTCAAAGCAAACAGGATCCAGAGACACTGGCCATTGTTTATTCACAGAATCACTATCAAGCACAGTCAAATTCTGCAGACTCCCAAACGTCTCTCATATACATGAGGCCACCTTATGTACGTCTTTAAAGCAGGAAACTTTAGGTGTCTGGGTCAGTTGCTGGTGACAACACCAAGAAAGAGGCACATTTTATGAACTTGTCAGAGGTAAATATCCACTTTAAACACTGGGGATAACCTTTGTTTTTCTAGATGTCAGTGTAAGTATCTAACATTTTAATTTATGTTCTGGTATCTTTGAGAATACATGTGCTCTGCCATAAAAATAATTGCCTCTGTTATCAGTAGAATTTGTAACTGCATCACCATTCCCTAACCTCCGACTTGGAGTAGATATACCACACAAGTTAACAGGTTTTCATGAGAAGGTAATGTTACACATACTAAATGGGGAGGTCTTTTTGCCTGCCATTTTTCGGACCGTGATGACTTTATTTTTTTGAAAACAGAAACAAAACAAACAAACTTCCCCAGTCAGGTGCAAATAAACCCAGTCCCATTCTTCAGAGTCGAATCCCTGGGTGGTACAAACAGTTAACCACTTGGCTGCTAACCAAAAGGTTGGCAGTTCAAGTCCACCCAGAGGTACCATGGAGGAAAGGCCTGGAGATCTACTTCCAAAAAATCAGCCATTGAAGACCTACGGAGGACAATTCTACTCTAACACACATGAGGGATGGGTTGCCATACATAGGAATTGGCTTGACGGCAACTCTTATTTTTGGTGGGACTCTTCAGGGTAAAGAAAGTTTTCGGTTGCTGGGAAGCATGATGTGAATATATTGCTACCGTGTTAAGTTTTTTCAGATATTTTCAGATATTTAATAAATGCATTCTTAGAGTTATAAAGATTTGTGAATTTCTCTCATATAATTCTCCTTTCGGGAAAATATTTATAATGAAATTTATTTAATTAAAGCTAATTTTAAAGGAACTGCTCACCTTTCTCCTTAACCTGGTAAGTTAACATTTGTGATTTTTTTACATTGCTGAGGTTTCTACCTACAGCAAGGAATCTTCCCTTGAGATTTGTCTCATTATTTTCTTGGAATAATAAGTAAGAGTAATGCTAGCAGGCTTGTCATGGAATGAATTGTGTCCCCCAAAAATATGTATATCAATTTCGCTAGGCCATGATTCCCAGTACAGTGTGACTGTTCACCATTTTGTCATCTGATGTGATTTTCCTATAGGTCGTCAATCCTGTCTCTATGATGTTGATAAGATGGGATTAGTGGCAGTTATGTTAATGAGGCAGGACTCAATCTGCAAGATTGGACGGTGTCTGGTGTCTTAAGCCAATCTGAAAGAGCGAAGCGAGCAGAGAGACATGGAGATCTCATACCACCAAGAAAGCAGCGTTGGGAGCAGAGCGCATCCTCTGGACCCAGGGTTCCTGCGTGGAGAAGTTCCTAGTCTAGGGGAAGATTGATGACAAGGACCTTCCTCCAGGGCTGACAGAGAGAGGAAGCCTTTCCCTGGAGCTGACACCCTGAATTTGGACTTCCAACCTACTGAACTGTGAGAGAGTAAACTTCTGTTTGTTGAAGCCATTCACTTGTGGTATTTCTGTTATAGGAGCACCAGATAACTAAGACAAGGCTCATGTATTGTTGGAGTGTTCAGATCACTGAATTTAAAATGTTCCTCTGCCCATTGCAAATTCTGTCTTTGACACTGGTTCTGACTGTGATTTCCCATTGATAGACTTGTCAGACCAAGTCATATGCTCTTTCCTTCTTTGAACACAAAACCAAGTAATTAGAATGATCTTTCAAGAATCAGTAACTTAAGTGAGCCAAACCATTTTGTACCCAGTCTTTAGGTGGCATCATTTCAAATATTACAGCATGTTTAGGAGAATCCTGTTCAAAAACCAAACCAAACACAACCAAACCAGTTGCTGTCGAGTCAGTTCTGACTCATGGTGATCCCACGCGTGTCAGGGTAGAACTGTGCTCCTTAATGTTTTAAATGGCTGATTTTTTTAAAGTAGATCACCAGGCCTTTCTTCCAAGGCACCTCTGGGTGAATTCAAACTGCCAACCTTTCAGTTAGCGGCAAGCATGTTCACCATTTGCACCACCAGGAACTACATTTAACAACCACCCTCCTACAATTTGGCAAGGAGTTCCTGGGTGGTACAAAGGGTTAACACTTGACTACTAAGCCAAGAGGTAGGTAGTTCAAACCCACCCAAAGCTTTCTTGGTAGAAAGGTCTAGTGATTTGCTTCCAAAAGTTCACAGCGTTAAAAACCCTACAGAGTGCAGGTCTACTCTGTAATAGATGGAGTCACCATGAGTCGGAACTGATTCAGTGACAACTGGTTTGGTTTTATGGTTTATTATTGGGCAGCCATCATCTGTCTGTCAGTTTATCATACTGTGGTGGCTTGTGTGTTGCTACGGTGCTGGAAAACATGCCACCAGTATTTGAAATACCAGCAGGGTCATCCATGATGGACAGGTTTCAGCAGAACTTCCAGATTAAGAGAGACTAGGAAGAGAGGCTTGGTGATCTACTTTCACAAATTAACCAAAGAAAACCCTATGGGACACAACAGAATATTATCTAATACAGTGCTGGAAGATGAGACCCCTAGATTGGAAGGCACTACACAAGGGCTGCAACAATGGACTCAACATGCCAATGATCATGAAGATGGCGCAGGACTGGGCAAAGTTTTGTTATGTTATACATGGGATCGCTGTGAGTGGAGCTGACTGGAAAGCAACTAACAACAACAGAGGGTGAGCCGAGGATGCTAGCGAACTGGCTGGCAGCTTGGTGAAGTGAGCGTGCTTTAACTTGGTCACAGTCACTTCTCAAATGATGTGTTAATAGATCACAACAGAATTTGAATGTTTCTGGAAGATTTTTAGCTTGATTATGAGGAAGGTCTCAAGAAGGTGTGAAGTTATTATGGTGCTTCAAAGTTTACCAGTAAATAATACACTTCGATTAGAGAGTCAGCGTCCATAATTTGTTAATTCTATCTTTATTTGATTAAGAAAAGGCATTATTTGAGCATTCTGCTCTTTTAGAGAACTATCTATACGGAATCAAACTGACAACAGCAACTCTAAACGTTAGATGCGAAGTTTAGCAGGCAGTGAGTTCACGTCAACGTGGGAGGAACAATTCGGAAAAGGAGGGAGAGAATGGCTGTACAACTTGAAGAATGCAATCAATATCACTGAATTGTACATGTAGAAATTGTTGAATTGGTATATGTTTTGCTGTGTGTATTTTCAACAACAATTAAAAAAAGAAAGAAAAGGCATCATTTCTAAGATGCGCTGCCTGAGTTTAAACTTGGTATTTATAGAATTTTCAAGTGTATGTGTCATCTAGGCAAATTTGGTATCCTGCTACAGTGCTGTGAAAGTGTGTTTGTCCTTACACTGATGATTTTTTTTTTTTTTATGTGATAAAACAGAGGCAAGACAAATAAGAAAAGAATAATGTTCACTTGGCCAATAGGCAAATTCTGGTTATAAACCCAACTGTTTAGAAATAAAACCTATTCTGGATTACCTTGGATGAAAAACAAGAGATCGATTGATCATTTCTATTTACCACCAGTAACATGTCATTTGTTCCAACCAGCCTTGACAGAGCTTATACCGGAGGGGCTCCCGCTTCTTTTGGTCTCACAAATTTGCTATAGCTCCAAGTGGACAAGAGGATGTTTGTTATATTTTCTACACAGGCTTCTGTTTCCCTCAGTGCAACTACAGACAGTTCCTGGATTACAAACGAGTTCTGTTTCTAAATTTGTCTTTAAGCTGAATTTGTACGTAAGTCGTAACAGTTAGGTACAGTTCGTTAGCCAAATGTTTGTCTTAGTATCTAGTATACAGTGAACCTTTCTATGCATTAAAAAAAAAATTATAGAAACACTTCCAGATACACTAAAACATATTTAACATAATAATAAAATATAATAATAATAGCAAAGTAATGTCCAATTGTTATTATGAACCATTGTATGTACTTAATATAATAGGCTTTACAGTGGTTGGTTTGAAACTACCAATTGTATGTAAGTCAGACGTTCGTAACCCGGGGAATGCCTGTATTTATCTTCCATACACACACAAACAGCAATGAACACTATCAGCCAAATAATAATTTCAGAATGAATCATAAGCAGTTTGATCCCAGGGAGAAATTGCCCTCATATCCTGCTGGGTCTCCAGGTGGCTGCGCTTACAGCTAAGTCACTTCACACAGTCACAATAATCAAAGAGTGCTGTTAAGTCAAGGCTGGTGACCTTAGAACTGGACAGGATGCCTGTTCACTTTAGAAGGCCTGTGCAGATTTTTCTGAAGTGAGTAAAGGCTGTCGCCTCCACACCATCCTGTGATGGCTCACTCAAAGGTTGGTTGTGGCAGCAATATCCGAAGAGAGAGTGTATAGTACTACATCCCTAACTTGCTTTTACTAGCCTTTGTAAAGCAGGGACTACCAATGCCTCCCTGGTTCACACCCAAGCAGTTAGGCTTCCAGCACAGATCAAGATCCAGTGTAGAAAGCTGTTACCTATTTTCAAATCCTGACGTTTTAATAAATCTGAGGCTGAAGGAAAGCAATATGTGGAGTCTTTAGTTATTTGCATTCATTATTTGCTCTGGTATGTTTTGAGCCTTTTAGCTAATTTGGAACAAATCAGGAAATAATTCTTTTTCTTTTTTTTTTTCTCAAAAAATGTGTTTATCTAGGAATGGAATTATAAAACTCATTAAACTCTCAAAATAGGTGCATTTAACATATTGATAAAAATGTATCCAAGATGCATAAATAAAAATGAATGATTTTTTGTATTTACGCCAACCTAATTTAGACCTTTATGAAACAGTAACAAGGTAGGGCTATTTCTGGGAATAAGCCGTTCACGTTTTTGGACTTCAGTATGTATCTGCATAGTAACACCTGGGTATTCAACTCTTATGTAACTGTGCAGAGAATTGCTCCCCAATACTCGTATTATTAATAATGCTCTTTAGTAAAAAGCGTGGACTATACCATGTAGTTGAAAGGGGAAAATGAGAAACCAACTTTGAATGATTGTAATCCATTTATGATCAATTTATGAGTATGATAAGTGGAGCTCAGTGACTTGACCAGAGAACTTTTGCGAAGGGAGAGGGACATTTGATGTTTAATATCATCTGTAGTGCTATTAGGAGCCCTGGTGGGCCAGTGGTTAAGAGCTTTGCTGCTAATCAAAAGACTGGAAGTTCGAATCCACCAACCGCTCCTTGGAAACCCTACAGGGACAGTTCTACTCTGTTCTGTAGGGTTGCTATGAGTCAGAATTGACTTGATGGCAATGGGTTTGGTTTTTTCTTTGTTTTGTTTGATAGTGCCATTAAAGTCCCTAGGTGGCACAAACAGTTTGTGCTCAACTACTAACTTAAAGGTCGGTGGTTGAAACCCACCCAGCAATGCCACAGAAGAAAGGCCTGGAGGTCTGCTTCTGTAAAGATTACAATATTAAGAACTCTACAGAGCAGCAGTTCTCTGTAACATGGGGTCACCATGAGTTGGTGTCAACCCAATGGCAAAGAGTTTTTTGTTTGTTTATAGAGCTATTTAGAGATCTTAAATCTGAAAGAAAGAAAAAAAAAGTTACTTTTGTAACAAATAGGACCTCGAAAACCTTGCTGTTGAAAATTAAGGTAATTGTAATGTATAAATGCAAGGCACCTTTTCCCATAGTACTTAGAAATTCAGTCCTTTATATTCCATACTTTCAAACTTGCAGTGATTTCATTTCTAAGAGCACCTTCAGTACTTGGCCGTCTATGTCTCCTGGCTACGTTTTATCCCAAACCTTGGGGGCTAGGGTCCTTTGTCTTCAAGGATATGCTTGCAGCTCATGTTTTCCTTTTCAGACTATTTAGTACTTGTCTATAAGGATTAGAGATGAATTCGGTGATCAAGATCTTTTATTTTTTAACACAAAACATTAGCTTCTGCTTGCACACCTGAATAAATAGTTTACTAGAATTCTCAAAATGACACTGTTGTCCCTTTATGCCCTTTCAATCACTAATAATAGAAAAAGCCAACTAAAGTTTGAAAGAAAATAGAAGTTTCCTAAATCTTTCATTTCCTGAATATTTTCATCATTTATTTTGTATTTCAATGCAGAATCTGCACAGTTATCTACTTCTGGCATTTTCAGAATTGATTCTGAAAGCAACCTGGGCAACAACAGAGTTGATTCTGTATACAAGCTGGGAACTTGTTAAATGCCCATTGTTTTAAACTGATTTACCCTTAAATGCAGCTCAGTCATTAGGAAACCTAGAAATCACTTTTGGAATAAGGATCAGGAACTTCTATAAAGAAAAATAAAGACTTTTTTAAACAAATAGATGTAATTTTCCTACATGGCTGATGATTTTTATGTTTCTTGAACCTCTGGGCAAGAATGATAGCAACTGTTTTAAAACCACGACACTAACAGCGTTCTTTTTGTGCTCTAAAGCAAGCATTTTTGGCAAAAGATTAGTTTTTACAGAAGAAAGAATTTTGCCTTCAGTATCTCACTGGTTCTCTCACTATTTCAACCCGAAGTTAGCTAAATTGAGCCACTTCTGAAATCCGTCATACAAAATGTCTAGCTGGAATTCCCCTCTAGCCTCTTAGGGTCAATTTGGTGCTGTCCTTCCTTCAGAAAGGAGCCTGGCCGCGTCCCACACTCTTAAGTGTGAAGCGGCTTCAGCTCAGTCAGCACCTAAGTAAACTATTAAGGAAGAAATGGTTGTCTTCTTAAATTTTATGTTTTCAGTTCATTTTCTTGGTCTAGGTTTCCTTTGGATTCACAAAGTAATTTCTTTCTTTAAAAATGACATAAAATTCCTAAGGCATTTGCTCAACCTGAGTGGCGGGAGTAATGATATGTTCCAGAGGAAGAAAACCCATTTTTTATTCTTTTGGAAATTTCTAAAGTGATCATCTAGCATCGTTAAGGAAGAAGGTAAATTTTCCCTCAAAAGACAATTGCAGAAGTGAAGGAATCAGAGTAGATGCAGGAATAGTTCTCATTCAAGCCAGGTATCTGAACTTCATGTAAGTATTGATACTGTTTTAATGGGATTTCTACGAAAATATTTTTACAATGTTATTTTAGTCTCAACTAAATAACAAAGGACATATCATTGTGCTATCAACAGTAGGGAATAAAAGTAAACCATTTTGAACACAAATAAAGAGGTTAGAAACTACTGGGTGGTGGTTACAGGGGTGTTCAGTTTTTAATTACTCGTTAAACTGTAAATATGTATTTTATGTAGCTTTTTCTAAATACATATACATTTTTTAATTAAAGAAAGAAAGAAGAAAAAGAGTTTGGAATCTCTGATAATTTCCCTTTTAAAGCTGGGATTCCTCATTATCTCGAAGTCAATTCACCTGACATTTATTGTGTGTCTACTATGTGCCAGGCATTGTAGTGAGAAACACGATGAACACAATGCAGATTGTTTAGAACTTGAGCATTTAACAGACATGGGAGCCACGAGATCTGATCCTATCTTTAAATACGTGTAGATTAAATGTCTTCGTTGAATGCATTTCTAGGATTCAGAGAATTTTTAACCTGTGGAGGTGTTGGAGGTGGGAGAGCAACAATTTTTTATCTGTATTTCCAGATGGTGAGCATCCCTGCTGTGCAAAGACTTGGTCCTCTGAACAAAGGGCCAGAGGATGCTTATGAAACAGCAGGAGTTTCGCTTGTCCTGGTTAGTTATAGATCTATGACATACTGGTTCATGTATCAGTCCTGGGGTACCATATATCAACTCTTTCAAACAATCTTTCCTCTTCTCTGCTTTTCCCTTAAACATCTAGTGGGTGAATGGAAAAATGCCTTGATTTACAATATCACCAAAAAACACCATAAGAATGAGTAAAAAAATAAATACATATATACAGAAAAGGAATACTGTGAACCTACTGACTTAAAATGCAGTCTTCCTATACAACATTTGTCCAACCTATAATTTATTTATAACTTTTATAAACGTACTATTTTTTTCATGTATGCCACTTCCCCAAGGAGGAAGGATTTGATAATGGCAATAGCAGTAATGCTCTGAAGGAAACAGTGCTTTTTATCAATACAGCATCATAATTTGAAACTCAATCTTTTGTACCAGAAGGAAAAACCGTTACTGAAATTCAAACTTGAACTTGTTTTTATTATTACAAAGAGGGTGCTGATAAGAGGCTGAAGTATCACTAAGTGATCAGTATATCACAGTATTTTCTATTACTCTTTCATTTGGAAAAGTTATATAGAACTTTGGAACGATGCTTCCAATGAATGCTTCACTGAGGACAGGCTGTTCTTAGGGAACTTAAGGTCAAATAGGCACACGTAATATTGAATTATAAAGTACTCCAGGCTCAAATATGCTGCATCCCAAACCCTGTCTTTGGTGCATGGATCGATGGACATAGTAATAATGTTATAAACACATTAACATGAATGCCAAAGACATAGGTGACCCCCATATCCCCTTATTCTTCCTTTTGTAGAAATTTAAATTTACCATGATTATCACATGGTATTTATTAAGCAACCTAATGTACAGATTATGGAGCCCTGGTGGCACAGTGGTTAAGAGCTATGGCTGCTATCCAAAAGGTTGGCAGTTTGAATCCACCAGCTGCTCTTTAGAAACTCTATCGGGAAGTTCTACTTTGTCCCATAGGGTCTCCATGCGTTGGAATTGACTCTACAGCAACGGGTTTCCGTTGGTAATGTACAGGTTATAGTAAATAAGAATTATACTTACTGTGACCCTATAGGACAGAGTAGAACTGCCCCATGGGGTTTCCAAAAAGTGGCTGGTAGATTTGAACTGCCCATCTTTTGGTTAGCAACCAAGCTCTTAACCACTGTACCACCAGGGCTCCAAGAAACACTAGAGAAGCCAAAGGCACATAAGGGTCAACTACGATTCTGTAGATCAGCCTATGTCTTAATAAATCTATAAGGTAAAATTAATCTTAAAATAGAAGATAATTTCCTTATGCCTAAAGAGAGATGATAAGAACTGCAAGAAGTTCAGAATTTCAGAAGTGTGACTGTGATACTGTGGTCCTGATTTTTAACAGGTCCTTCTTGTCATTTTAATGCATTGCACTGTCCATGATAACCTACTTGCTCAGCATGTTGCAGGTAGTAGCTTGGACTGATTATTACAGAGGACAATTGCTGCTGTGACATCCAGCTTCTTCGTTCATCAAAACAATGCAGTTTCCCAAACCCAGGGTCCTTATATTCTGAGTGATCCACAGAAGTGTCCCTGCCATCATAATTCCAGTCATCTTAATATTATAAAATGTGACCTCTAGTCGAAACTTAGTTCTCTTCATTTATTACAAAAGGAAAACTTTTACTTTAATCAGAAGCTTACACAAGTATAATTTCCCCCTCTGGTCTAAAACAATCACAGAGTAAGAACACATTTTGTGGCTATTCCTTTCCTGTTTAATTTCTCATGTGAAATAAACCAAGTATGGCTATATCCTTAAGTGAATGCTCAAGTCCCTCTCTAATGACCTTCTTGTCTCTTAATTAGACTTTCAAACTAGTACCTTGGATTGAGACTCCAAGGATGATAGACAAACTTCAGCTAAATAAATCCGAGAGCATAGTCGCGTATTTTTCATACTATGCTTTCCCCAAGAGCAGTTAGACTTAAGTAAACAAACCCTCAAAATGTCTCAGCTATAATAACACCCTAATAGGCCTAGATGAACTCAAAATCAATGCAAATCTATAGACGTTCTGAGCTCTCCCATTATAACAGGATATGCATTTGGCAAGATAACAGAGTCGATTATTACAGCTATGGCTGGCTGCAATTGCCCCTTAGCTCACTAGCAAACCTCAACTTTTCTCTGTGTGGTTGCCTCTTGCTTTCCCATCGGGGCAGAAAGAGAAGCTGCAGTAGCTAAGGGAGGCACAATGGAAAAAAACACCACTGTGATTCAGTCTTAGCTCTGCCAATGACTGGCTTGCTCCTAATAACTAGGCTCCCAATAGTGGCTTCTCTCCCCCATTTTCCCCATTCTTACTTCCATACTTCTATTTTAACATACTTCTATTTTAACATTTAGGTTGAATTGGACAATATGTGGCTAGTCCTTGAGTGACACAAATGGTTACTGCGCTCGGCTGCTAACCAAAACTTTGGAGGTTTGAGTCTTCGATAACTGTACTTATATGGGGGAGTCCCTGGGTGACTCAAATCGTTAAGCTATCAGTTAATAACTGAAAAGCTGGCAGTTTGAATCTACCCAGAGATGCCTCAGAAGAAAGGCCTGGTGATTTACTTCTGAAAAGTCGGTCATAAAAAACTCTATGAGAGTAAGGTCATGGAAGCTCCATAGACACATCCAAACTCCGGGAGGGACCGAATTACTGAGCTGAGGGCGGTGGGGACGATGGTCTCGGGGAACATCTAGATCAATTGGCATAACATAGTTTATAAAGAAAATGTTCTACATTTTGCCTTGGTGAGTAGCGTCTGGGATCTTAAAAGCCTGTGAGTGGCCATCTAAGATACTCCACTGGTCTCACCCCTTCCACAGCAAGGGAGAATGAAGAAAACTAAAGACACAAGGGAAAGATTAGTCCAAAGAACTAATGGACCACAACTACCACGGCCTCCACCAGACTGAGTCCAGCACAACTAGATGGTGCCCGGCTACCACCACTGACTACTCTGACAGGGATCACAACAGAGGGCTCCAGACAGAGCTGGAGAAAAATGTAGGACAAAATTCTAACTCACAAAAAAAGACCAGAATTACTGGCCTGACAGAGACTGGAGAAACCCTGAGAGTATGGCCCCTGGAAAGCCTTTTAGCTCAGTAATGAAGTCACTCCCGAGGTTCACCCTTCATCCAAAGATTAGACAGGCCCATAAAACAAAATGAGACCAAAGGGGTACACCAGCCCAGGGGCAAGGACAAGAAGGCAGGAGGGGACACGAAAGCTGGTAATAGGGAACCCAAGGTCAAGAAGGGAGACTGTTGACATGTCTATAGGAGACTGACTTAAATAGATTATAGTATATCCATACGATGGAATCTACTACTGTAAAACAGTGAGGCAGCTCTGTATATGTTGATATGGAACTATCTCCAACATACACTTTAAGTGAAAAAAAGCAAGGTACAGAACACGGATATTCTATACCAAAAGGTGTGTGTGTGCATATGTGTGTGTGTGGGTGTGTATATATATATATATATATATATATACACACACACAGTTGTTGTTGTTAGGTGTCGTCGAGTTGGTTCCGACTCGTAGTGACCCCTATGTACAACAGAACAAAACACTCACTGCCTGGTCTTGCGCCATCCTCACAATCGCTATATATATATACATATACATGGAAGCCCTGGTGGCTCAAGCTGCTAACCAAAAGGTCGGCAGTTCGAATCCACCATCCGCTCCTTGGAAACCCTATGGGAAGTTCCACTCTGTCCTATAGGGTTGCTATGAGTCAGAATTGACTCTATGGCAGCGGGTTTGGTTGTTCTTTTTTTTATGTATGTACTTGTATATGCGTAGGATCTCTGGAAAAATACATGAAAACTCATAGTAGTGGTAGCCTTGGGGGAGAACTGAGTATTTATAGAGAGGAGCAAATAAGAAATTTGTATTTTTTGTTTTTTGTACATTTTGAAATTGTACCACATTTACTACCTATTAAAAATAAATAAACAATTTAAAAAAGAAAACCCTATGAGACATAGTTCTACTCTGACACACACATAGGTTCTCCATGAGTCAGAGCTGACTTGACAGCAACTGGTTTATTTTTCGTTAAACTCTGTGTATGCCAGGTACTATACTAATTAATGTATCAGGACTTCAAGCAAGTAAGGCATTACTGTTTCCGTATTCCACTTCTCCACAAAGCACCAGCCTGAGTAATCATTGAGTCCATTTTCTGTGTATCCTTTTGTTTTTCCCCTTTATATCTCTAATACAAAAACCCATTTTGAAGATGAAGAGATGGAGGAAACTGAAGCCTATGGAAATTAAGCTCACTCAGCTATTAAGTAGAAGATCCATGATTTGAACTGGTATCCAAAACTCATTCCCTTAACCACTGTCATATGCTGCTGCTCTGGGTAGCTTCTATATCTGTCTTCTGCTACTAGTCTGTGGGCACTTAGAGAATGGAGACAATGTTTTATTCAATCATTCTCTTCTCAGTGTTAATCTACAAGCTTGGAACAAAACAAAGCACAGAGTAAACATTATAGACATGTTATCTATTATTAATTTTATAGTTTTAAAAAATTAATTATGGTGCAGAGAAGTTAATTGATTTGTCCAAAGTCACAGTCAAAGATGCTTTTTTTCAACCTATGGTGGTTTTAAAACATGGTCTCAAAAACTTTGGCACTTCTCCCATGGGGAACTCAAAAAACCAAACCCATTGCCATTGAGTCGATTCCAACTCGTAAATTTATTTCTCTTAAATCTGGGCTCTGTGACTGCTTGACCAATAAAATACAGTGAATGCTGTGGCAGTTCTAGGCCCAGGTGATAACAAATAGCAATTTCTTGACACATTCACTCTAGAACCCAACTACCATGTTGTCTTGCACAATGTTGACTTGTAGAAGTTGTACTCTGGTTAATGCTTATCTTTAAAAGAGGTATAATATTTGCCATGCCTAAGGCCTAACCCCCAGAGCCAATTGGAAATATGTTTGGAGGATTTATTGTTCTGTGGAGTCCGTGGATGGTGCAAACAGTTAACATGCTGGGCTGCTAACCAAAAGGACCTAAAGCACCTCAGAAGACAGGCCTAATGATCTGAAAAATCAGCCACTGAAAATGCTATGGAGGGCAGTTCTAACCCTGACATACATGGGGTCACCAAGACTCAGATTCAGCTTGACAGCAACTGGTTTAACTGGCTGGTATTGTCGTGCTCTGGAGGAAAGGCAATGTGAGGCTGCAGACCTACCTTACTCAAAGCTTCTTTCTGTACAAAGGACCCAGAAGCACTACACTGTGCCCAGGTGGACATGTTTTGTCCCAGGGGACCCAGTTACCTTGACAACAGCAGAGCCAGGGATCTGATCTGTGGCCTATGAGATGACTTGATGTGAGAGCCGTGTGTAATAATTAAACTAGTCAGACTCTCTCCCCGAGAATTCGGATGTGAGACACAGAGAAGAAGCACAGATACCAAGAGATACACAGAAAAGAAGCACTGAACAGAGGCCAGGGGACAATGGAAGACATTAGTGAGCAGGAGCTTTGGCCAGAGAGGACTGTAGTTGGGGAGGGGGCACAAGAATAGAAGCAGCAAAGTCAAAGCGCATGTTGGAGTCACCGTTTAGCCCACCAGAGTTTCGGAAGTGTCCTCAATGATGATCCGTTTCATGTTTCCGTGAAACACCCGGCTGCAGGCTGCTGAGCCTGTCCCCTGGGTTTCCTTCCTCCCTGTAAATTCCCAGCTCTAAGCCCTGTCACTGAGATTACCTCAGACTGTCTCTGATCCAGGGGTAGGGAGGGAAGCACAGAGGTGGGGAGATGTAAAAATGATGAAAACACGTGATCCTTGTCTTTAAAGAGCTATGATCTAATGAGGCAGATGGAAACGTTCACAAGTGATTATAATCCAAGCCTAAACATGCCTGGGATGGGCTAGACTGTATATCAAAAGGCTCTCTCAGAGGGAGTCTTTCAGCATCCTTACATGTTTTCATTATAGCTGGACTTGACAGAGCAGGGAATGGAAGGAAAAGAGAGGAAGAGAAAAGGTGGAATCTGGGAAGAATAAAAAAAGCTAAATCCTATTATAATTGTACTCCCATTTGAATTCATACATTTCAGTGATTGCCCACAGTGCTAAAAGAGAACCTAACTTTTTCTTAATATCATGTGTAATAAAAACTATCTCTTAGTATATTTTGAGTGAGTTCAGTGCTCATCAGAGTGAGGGACAAATAGCAAATGAGTTACAGCACTGCATAATGAAGAGGTTACCTGCAGCGGCTTCTTCATTCCTGAGCTGGAGGAACTGAAATCACACCCCGACTTATGAACTGGCTTTATAATATGCTCCTTGAACTCCCCAGTACTGCACCTGGCATGTAGTTATGTGGTACATTGGAATTAAAATCAAATAAACCGCAGCTGACCTGGATATACAAGGCTTGGGTAAGAAAAGAATCCCGTTTTTGTCTCTCCTTCCAGAAACTTAGCTGGTAATTCTTCTCTAGCCGGTGACCCAGCTACCTATACAGGCAGAAACTTGAGGTCACTGAAGGTCAGCTTTGAGAAACAGCATTTCTTGCCACCCTAGACTTCCAGGGTCATGGAGGTTGCACAGTTGGCCTATAGTGTAACGATTTTGTCTGGATGGGTAGACTAGGACGCTATTACACACGGTTCATTATTACACTGAACTGAATGGGCCACCAAAGTAAATCATGTTGTTCCAAACCTATTAACAGCTTATACTTTGTGAACGCTTATGGTGCGTAGGGATGCATTACCCAATAAGCAAGGCATGCACGGCTTACTTATGCTTACTTACTAATCTGTAGTGCAAAGATGTGGTGAAACCCATGTGAAATTGTGCACTACAGATTAGGAAGTAAACACTAGTAAGCCTGTGCATATCTTGCTTAATGTAAGCCTGTGAGTACCTTGCTTACTGGTTAATCCACCTCTGATGGTGTGCCAGGCTCCTTACACACCTTATCTCCTTTCTTACCACTTCCTCTAAGGCAGTGGATGCTAATAACTATTATTAGTCCCAAATTATAGATGACAAGAAGGATACTTGAGAGAGTAAGTAACTCATCCCAAACAACACAGCTGGTAAGCGGTGAGGAGCCAGGATTTGAATCCACTCATTTGGACTTGAGAAGCCTCTTTATTTATTGCTCCAATACACAGCCTTCCAACTTTAGAGAGAAGTGTTTCGCTCTTTTGCAAACAGAACTGATGAAACTGGTGAGTGTCCAACTTCTGCAGTGTAGCAATAAAGGACAGTAAATAGGCAAGTCCCTCCGGAGGGTTTCTACTCATCCCAACATTCTCTTGGACATCCACGTAGTTTCTTTCCTCTTTCCACCTCTGAAATTCTCTTCCTACAGTGCTTATATTTCTTCTCTCTTCAGAGCTCTTCTGGTTGAAACACATCAGCAGACAGCAGTGATGTGAAATGATTTCTTCTCCCCAAAGCTTAGCCATCAGCCATTTCAGTCCGCAAGTAAAACAACACATATTTCAAATCCCATTCCCTGAGTAGCTACTGTCTGCAGTTTTAGTTTGCTGAACCCAAATTAATTAGAGATGAATATCATAATAGAACAGTATTGATCATAGCATATCAGTCAGGAGTGTTAATTAACATGATTTTCCATCAACACTCGATAAATTTAAATACAATGAGCATGGATATTTGTCTACATAGACTAATACACTTTCTAGTAGTGGCAAACCACGCCTGAGAGACGATCCATATGTTCAAATCTTTGTCCCTTTTGTCTACCCGCCTTCGCCCACTACACACATTGGTGGCCTCACAGACTCCAGCTCAGCTGCTTGACAGCATAATGTGCAACTTTCTGAGTATTTCAAAGTGCAGGAATAGAAGTTTTGGGTATAAATATGGGAACAGATTAGAATAAAATAAATCTAGCCTATCTATAATCTCCCTTTCCTCAAAGGAATCTGAATATTTCTATTTTGTATTCATGTAGCCCTAATATTATGCTATACTGTCTGCAACTTCAACAATTGGCGACACATTTTTTAAAAATAAATTGCCTCTTATAAAAGTCAAATATCTCCTGAAGGTTAAAGAGCTATCAGCCATTTACCTACTTAATGAAATTGGTCCACATTTCCTTTCATTACATTTGGCTAAGACCAGTTGGACTTCAGGAACGTGAGTTTTAGCTGCGAGTACGGAAGAAAGGCAGAGAATTTTGGAGCATGGATCCTCTGAAAGGAAGGGCAAGTTTTGGGAGAGGAGAGTATAGGAGGCCTAGGGAAATAGCACTAGGAGGATAAATGATGTGACATCAGAAACAATCTTGGTCCGTGAGTCCAGCACAACTAGATGGTGCCCGGCTACCACCACTAACTGCTCTGACAGGGATCACAATAGAGGGTTCCAGACAGAGCTGGAGAAAAATGTAGAACAAAACTTTAACTCACAAAAAAAACAAAAAATAACAGATTTACTGGTCTGACAGACTGGAGAAACCCTGAGAGTATGGTCCCCAGACACCCTTATAACTCAGTAATGAAGTCACTCCCGAGGTTCACCCTTCAGCCAAAGATCGCTGTTGTTGTGTGCCGTCCAGTGATTCTGACCCATAGTGACCCTATAGGACAGAGTAGAACTGCCCCATACGGTTTCCAAGGAGCAGCTGGTGGATTGGAACTGCTGCCTTTTTGGTTAGCAGCTGCAGCTCTTAACCACTACGCCACCAGGGCTCCAGCCAAAGATTAGACAGGCCCATAAAGCAAAACAAGACTAAAGGGGCACACCAGCCCACGGGAAGGACGAGAAGGCAGAAGGGGACAGGAAAGCTGGTAATGGGAAACCTAAGGCCGAGAAGGGGAGAGTGTTGACATGTCATGGTGTTGGCAACCAATATCACAAAACAATATGTGTATTAATTGTTTAATGACAAATTAGTTTGCTCTGTAAACCTTCATCTAAAGTACAATGAAAAAAATTAAAACAACAAAAACAATCTTGGTCTGTTCAAAATTCCGGCTAGGGTGATCCTGGAATCCAGCAGAGAAAGAACGTGTTCCTCTCCTCTTTGTCCTTGGGGCTTCGTGGGGGCATCATACTTCCAGAACTCAGCTGGATATTTTAATTCATACCCTATATTAGCTATGTTATGAATTGAAGAGCCTTTTGTGAGCTGGCCTGAGCAGCTTGCCACCAAGTGCAACATGGTTTCCAGAGCAAAATATGCTCTGAATTTCCAACAACTGAGTGACAAACCAATCATTGGGACAGAATCTGTTCGTAATTGGGGACTGTCTGTGCATGGCTTCAGGCTGCATCTTCAACTCCTCATCCAACAACGCACTCTTTAGACACTGACTGTTCCAGCATAGAAACGCACATCAAAACAGAAGGCTTGAGTGCTTCGCGTGGCTCTGCACACAAAGCTGAAACATCTGGATGAGCTGTCGACTAAGTATGCCATCCAGATGTTTCAAAATAATTGGTAGTGTAGATAATACATTAGTGTGACTGATGTTTTTATTCTTTTTTGGGTAGGGGGTGTTGGGTAGTTCTACTCTGTCACTGCAATGTTGCTTACTAAAACCTGTGGGGGGTTAGCTCTGGGTTTTCAGGTCAGATGCGGACTTGGTGTGGGTCAGGGAAAGGGGAGCAAGGTGAGTGGCCTAGCTATATATATTCTTTTTTATCCTTTTCCTCCTTTTTGGCTCTCTACTCTAAACCAGAGGCTTGATCTCAGCTATTTTAAGCCTCTTGACTTTCTTTTTTCTTATGTGTCCTGCAGGAAACCTGATTCAAAAGCAGGATGTACTCTACTACAGTTTTCCTCAAAATGCAAAGACCACAAAAAACACTTCGGGGTGCTTAGTGTAAATGCTAACTCCTAGGCCCACCTAACCCTTCTGAATAAGTCTCTGGGGTGGGGGTTGGGGGGTAGTACTGGAAATCTGCGTTTTAAATGAACTCCGAAATGAGTCTATTACAGATTTAAGAGAACTGTTGGATAATAGCCTTGTTCTGTTTAGTGCAATTTTTACTTTTCAGTTTTATTAATCTATGAAATCTAGAAATCTATTGACATAGGCAAAGTTATATGCCTAAGTTTCAGACTATTTTGAAAATACAATGTCAGCAAGTTGGGAACCTGGTAACAATTCATCAAAGATACTTGCTTTAGGAAATATTCTTAAGCATGCCAGGCATTTTTCTATTGGAAATTTCTGATTTCCATAGATCAGTAAGGGAATATGTACATTGTCAATATGCTAACCATTTATTATTTGATTTTTACAAAATCCTTGCCTCTAAGCAGTTGGCATTTAAAACAAATCATTTGTTCGTCAGTCGTAATAATACTTTATTGCTTTTGTTCTGAAGTATTCATTTCATTTTCATTATCCCTATTGTGTAAAGCAGGCACAAACTAGCAAACCCCACTCTATCACAGTACAGACTGAGTGCAGAGGCTAAGTGAATGAGATCTGGTGAGTTTTCCTTTCAGATTAGTAATCAGAAGTGCTAATCTCTGAAAGCCTCTAAAATGGTCTGCGGTGAAGCGGTTTGAGTGAAGAAGGGTCTGCAGTATAGAACTATCACGCTTCCAAAATCCTTGGCAGGCTAATTTACTGCAATTGAAACATTTGCCAAGCTGGTTGTTTGAGATCAAGACAAACTACCTGGTGAGCAACTGGTTTTCCCCACATTTTCATGGGAGGGGCAGAGGAGAGGCATGTGGAGATGGATGGGACAGTGTGCATGTCAGGACCGCCTCAGGATGCCGTCTCAGCCGAGAGACAAGCGCTCCTGGGAACGAAAATAAAGTTTCCTAAGGGCCTTATAAGTATCTGAATTGAGCTTTCTGCATGGCAACCGTGAGATAAACAAATGACTTAAGGACAAGGAACCTCAGAGACAGACCCAAGGTTTCACTCCTCAGCAGGTTGTGTGTTCCTGTTTCACCTTCTGGTCAGGAACTCTCCTGGCCTTAGCAGGGCTTTGGTCCAATGGACAACACAAATTCAGGGACCCAGGGCTTGCTAGCAGTTTCTGCAGAGGTGTGAGGTTCTAGGCATGGCTCCAGTCTGGACAAGTATGAGTGGCCAGAGGATAAATGTGTCTATCATAGTTGGTCAGGTACATATTCTGCTAGGCATGGAAAATCTTAGAACAGGCAGACATATTTGATACATAGAGACTGCCCCCGCACCAGCACACACAGAATATGCTGGATCTCCAGTTCAACATCACTAGTTCGTTGTATCTATAGGCCTAATTTGTTCTAAATGTCTCTTACCCAAGAGTGCCCCCTATTGAACATATCTTCCACTAACATCTTACCTACTACCTGAATGAATTCTTCACATATAATCACCTAATTGTCTTAATAATACAAAATGTTAGAAATCAACTTTCAATCACACTTTTGTGAAAATATTGTTCATTTTAATGCTTACCCCTAAAATGTCAAGGTTGACAGTTCCTTGATAAAGCATCAGCAGTATCAAATTTTATTCTGTTAAAGCTAAATGTGCTTACTGATTATTATGTAAATAGCAATGAATAAGCAAACACTGAGAAGCAAATCATGAAAAAATGATGTATAAAGTGTCTATAGTGATTGCTGACAAGAGAAGGGCAAATACTAAATAACAATAGAAAATTTAAAATGGAAAAACTTAGAAATTTGATAGAAAAATATATAAAATCTGATATATGCACATGTTTTTGTCTTAATATATATAGTTTGATAAATCTTGCTGAGCTTTATTAATCGTATGTATCTAGGTGATGATGGAAAGACAATCCTTCCCTTTTGCTCTTACTTTAATTTTCTAGTTTTTTCCTTTACTTAAAATGAGTGCTACTGGAGTTCTGGCAAAATGGCGCTCTAGGCAGAAGCACCACGCCGTCCCTCCACAGCAAAGATCCGAAAAACTAAGCCAAACAGAGAATACAACAATCCTGAAACCCTAAAACATCAAATGAAG
>NW_004443973.1:16579575-16689412 GCF_000243295.1 Trichechus manatus latirostris
GGGTTGATATGTTGTGGGGTTGTTAACCAATGTCATAAAACAACATGTGTACTACTGTTTCATGAGAAACTATTTGTTCTGTAAGCCTTCACCCGAAGTACAATAAAATATATTAAAAAAAAAAAAAAGGGTGCTAGTTACATTCCTAAGTTTCAAACTCAGGTGTATGGTTGGATTTGGGTTCTCAGTTTCCACGACACTTGCCCTTCTTCTCAACGCTCTGCATGCAGTAGGACTTTCATTAGTGCTGGCTGGCTGCCTGTATATGGTTATTTTCCAGAATGTTCTCACATGGCTCCTATGAGCCCTGGTGACACAGTGGTTAAGAGCTCAGACTGCCAACCAAAAGGTTGGCAGTTCAAATCCACCACCTGCTCCCTGGAAATCCTATGGGGCAGTTCTACTTGCCCTCTAGGGTTACTATGAGTCGGAATCGACTCAGTGGCAACAGGTTTGTTTTTTTTTTTGGTTTTTTTACACATAGACTTATCCTGAAAAGCTGTATGCATTTAGCTCTCGCTTCCCTCCTGGCTTATCTAGGAAGCAATTCAGTTCTCTTTCTCTCAAGTTCAGCTCCTCTACCTCTGTCAGTCAGGCAGCAGCTCCCTAAATGTGGTTGCCTGAGAGCCATGTGCCCAAGGTGTCAGTCATGTTGCTTCCAACTATTGTGAGATTCTAAGCTAAGCATTTTCTTCACCCTCTCCTGTTAGAGATTTGTTCACCTAGGATATGTTAATTTCTTAGAACTGGAGTGCAGTTTTCCTCTCGGGTAAATCTTATCTAAAGAAGTCACTAATTGTGAAGTTCAAAAAACAAACAGACAAAAAAAACCCAAACCCGTTGCTGTTGAGTCAATTCCAGCTCATAGCAACCCTATAGTTAGAGGGGGGCTATTATTCTCATTCAGAGCCCTGGTGGCACAGTGGTTAAGAACTATAGCTGCCAACCGAAAAGACTGGCAGCTCGACTCCACCAGCTGCTCCTTGGAAACCCAATGGGGCAGTTCTACTCTGTCCTATAAGGTCACTATGAGTTGGGATCAACTCGGTGGCAGTGGGTTTGGCTTTTTGGTTTTATTATTCTCTTAGGGAGCCCTGGTGGCACAGTGGTTAAAGCACTCGCTGCTAACAGAAAGGTCGGCAGTTTGAACCCACCAGCTGCTCCTCGGGAGAAAGATGTGGCAGTCTGTTTCCATAAAGATTTACAGACTCGGGAAGCCCTGTGTGGCAGTTCTACTCTGTTCTATAGGGTCGCTATGAGTTGGAATTGACTCGACGGGAATCGTTTTATTATTATTATTCTCTACTGATGACAAAAGCGTGCACTTTATTCAAGAACAAACTGAGTACTCCTTTTTAGACAGTTTATAATAAACCTGCACAAACGGCATAGAAAGTCGAGCTGGTCTCCTCACGGTATGAAAGCAATATGCTTTATGTCGCCTTTATATGATTATAAAATATCAAACTTTCTCCTTTACTTTCATTGCAAGTACATTGGATTTTTTGTCATAGGAAGTAGAAATGTGTCGTGTTTAAATATACACATAAAGGTTTAAAAGTATTGCCCTCTTTAGTTTTTAAAATATTCTACATTACAGTAACTTAACTTGAAATGTCTACTGTCCCTAATACCTACTATGCTGTTCTTTGTTTCCTCTTTTCATCTGGAAAATGCATCAGTTTCCACATTGAATTTTCACTGCATCTTTTAAAATCATTTTACAATGTAAAAGTTCTTTATGTGTCAAAAAAGAAAAGGTAGATAATATGACTTTCAGTAGCTAGGACTCATGGAACAATACAGTGTTAGTCATAGTCTTTAATTTTTCTGTGGAGGTATAAATAAGACTTTATAAAGACAAAGTTCATTGCTAGCTTTCCCAGTCTCTGTCATACAAGTGCATAAGGCCCACAGCACTGATTCAGTCAGCCTGTGCCTAGTTTCTGGGTCTTGATGATCCCCTCCACCAGCCTCTGCAGCAGTATCTGCTGACATCCACCTGATCTAGATCAGAAACTCAGCCACGTACTCCAACCTTAAGTAAATCTTGCTGTCAATACCCCAGGAAGCGAGTTATCTGGGAGAACCTTGGACATCTAGGTCAGCTACTGACTTACACAAGTTCATACTTTTCTTATTGTCTCACCAACCACTCCTTGGTTCCTCCCTTCCATGCCTTCACCTCCATCGACTTCCCAAACTGCCCCTATCTCCTACACAGACCCTACAGAGCAGTACAGTATCCTTATTAGGGATAAAGTTTTCCTGGAACACAGCTGCATTTGCTCGTTTATCTGTTGTTTATAGCTCACAAAGTCAAAGTACTTACTATCTGGCCCTTTACGGACAATGTTCGCTGACTCCTGCCTTATTTCATCTCTTCGATAGAATTCGAAATAGAGTGCAATCTGAGGGGCTAGTACTTAGGTACACAGGTATTAAATTGGTTGAACTCCAAGTTGTGTTCACCAAGGGGTGCCAAACCTATTTTCAAATTAGGAACACTGACTAAAGACAGTATCATATGTGAAAAAGATAAATACAAGATAAGATGAAAGACTTCTAGAAGAAATGACTTTAAAAATGCCTCTCTGGGAGGGCAATCTTGAGATAAATTATTACAATTGTTGCAGTCCAGTAGGGATTCAGAAATACCAATTCCACTCCTTAGTGATTGCTTAAGGGAGCTCTCTTTCACATCCCCAGTTACTAACCACACTCTGCTACTAGACAAATTCAGTCTGCTGGATTGGAGGAAGAGTTAGCATTGATGTTTTCCCATTAAATAAAATATTACAGGACAGTGCTTATAAAGGTTACATCACCCAGGCTTGCAAATAGACAAGATAAAACAAAATTTTTTTTTCTCAGCTTCATTTGCTAAATTGAACTTAATAGAAAGAAATAAAAATTTATCATGTATATCAAACGACTAGATGTGCTGACAGTTAATGTCACAAAGTAGTTGCTCTCAAGGGTACGTATCCAACTAAAATTAAAAATGGGTGAAGAGAAGGGTTTTACACCCTACTTTTATTTATTTTTTCTCTTCACTGATTAAAATAAAGGAGTCATCATTGTCAATGGGTAGACCCTGTTACATTGCTTTTATCAAGTGCAAGGAGGTGTAAATACAAACTGTAAAGCAGAAGATCATGACTCACCGTCTGACAGTGACACTATTAACCATAATCAAAAACCCAGAGTGAATTCACGTTGTCTTTCAACACATTACTAAAGAATATTTTAGCTGTAAAACTAGCATACAATGTCACAATCCTGACACTACTGTTGGAGAAACTTGGTTTAAAGCATTTAAAACAACATTAAGGCTTCAAATGGAGAGGAGTTACTTACCACAGGATAAGTCACACTGCATTTAATCTGGACCCAGGGTCCCTCAAATTGCAGTCATTAACTGATTAAAAGTTGATCCTTCAGGGTATTATAAACTGAAATTTTTAGGTCTCTCATTGCTGAATACAATATATACTTTATCGAATGAACAGAGGCTCACATACGTTAACAACAAAATCAACATTCTCTCCGGGGAAATACAAGGACAATGATTTCTTCTCAGGAAGTCAGCTGGACCAGAAGGTAAAGTACGTGGTTCTATATTGAGAAGTGAAAATCCCATCCACAGCATAGGATTCCAGGATCTTGAGTGATAGGAACAGATGAGCAGGAGGACAGGGCATGTAGGTGCAAGAGAACAGATATGACAAAGAGTTCCCTGAGTGCCATCTGAAAAATACCTATTTATTTTCCATTCAGCAGTCCTTTAAAGGCATGTGTCCTCAAGATTAACTTGTTGTAATACATCTGTCTATAAAAAGGCTGTGAACCAAAGGCTGTTTATGATTAATCAAGTATGTCCTGTTGAAGGCTTAATCAGGACTATTTTTTTTTTTTTATTGTTGTAGTTTAAGTGAAAGTTTACAATTCAAGTTAGCCTCTCATACAAAAATTTATACACACATTGTTATGTGACCCTAATTGCTCTCCCCCTACCACACTCCTCCCTTCCACCCCTGACTTCCCGAGTCCATTTAACCAGCTCCTGACCCTCTCTGCCTTCTCATCTCACACCTCCAGACAGGAGCTGCCCATTTAGTCTCATGTATCTACTTGAGCTAAGAAGTACATGCCTCACGAGCATCATTTTATGTCCCATAGTCCAGTCTAATCTTTGTCTGAAGAGTTGGCCTCGGGGAATGGTTTTAGTTCTGGGTTGACAGAAAGTCTAGGGGCCATGCTTTCTGGCTTTCTGCCAGTCTCAGTCAGACCACCAAGTCTGGTCTTTTCACTAGAATTTGAGTTCTGCACCCCACCTTTCTCCTGCTCCATCAGGGACTCTCTGTTGTGTTCCCTGTCAGGGTGGTCGTTGGTGGTAGCTGGGAACCATCTAGTTCTTCTGGTCTCAGGCTGATGAAGTCTCTGGCTTATGTGGCCCTTTCTGTCTCTTGGGCTAACACTTTCCTTGTGTCTTTAGTGTTCTTCATTCTCCTTTACTCCAGGTGGTTGGGACCAATTGATGCATCTTAGATGGCCGCTTGCTAGCTTTTCAGACCCCAGACGCCACTCACCAAAGAAGGATGCAGAACATTTTCTTAATAAACTTGTTATGCAAATTGACCTAGATTTGACCTAGATGTCCCCTGAAACCATAGTCCCCAGACCCCTGCCCCTACTACTCTGTCTGTCAAAGTGTTTGATTGTATTAGGAAACTTCTTAGCTTTGGTTTAGTCCAGTTGTACTGACTTCCCCTGTAGTGTGTGCTTCCCAGAAAGCTCACATCATAATCTACCTTGCATTACATCTATTGTTTTATTTTTCGTTTTGTAGCCCTTTGGTAGATACTTGAGGTCAGCTGTTTTGTGTTTCTTATTCATCATATTCCCCAGGATACTGGCAGTAAAACTTATGCAAATAAGGTCACTAGACATGTTTACTAAATGTAAGAAGAGAAAAACGGAGCATATGCAAACATTTCTAATTCTAGTTTGATGAATTGGATATTTAACCACCAGATTGAAGAGACTTCTAGTTTTTGTGATTTAGTCCTAATAGTCATTATCAGAATTACATGTTATAAAATCCTGTAAATGCAATAAACAACCACTAGTCCACCTCCGGAGCCCTAGTGGTGCCGTGGTGAAGAGCTCAGCTGCTAACCAAAAGGTCCGCAGTTCAAATCCACCAGCTGCTCCTTGGGGCAGTTCTACTCTATCCTATAGGGTGGCTGTGAGTCGCAAGTGACTGGACGGCAATAGGCCACCTCCAGCCCCTCATGCCTTTGATTACCTGAGCAGGTAATCTTCGTGGGCCTTTCCTACTCTCCATGACTCTTGCCTACTGTGATCCCAGGTGAGATTGTGCAAGACAATATGTCCTGTAGGCTACGATCACTACGACTCATAGGTTCATGTGGATGTCTGTTTTCTTCACTTTTCTTTTACAGACACTTAGGAACAGGGATGGGCAAAACGAGGAACTAGGTGAGTTTCTGTTGAGCCTTTAGCTGTTTTCTTCCTCTCCCCCTTCTCTGCCTGCAGTGACCTCCCACTGCTCTCTGATGTTTAGTGAACTTATCTCATCCTGAATCCTTTTCAAATTGAATCTCTCTACTTCTTACAAACATCTGCTCTCAGCCTAATTCTGCTGGAAGAGTTCCAATGTAGGAATTAATCGTATGATGTTAATGAATGATAACAGTTAAGGCATTTCCTGGCCCCGAGGGATTTGCATTTTAATAAGGGGCAATGCCCTAGCCCAATGGAATAAATTGCTAATGGTAGAATTTAAGTCTTCAGGGATGGCGTCAAGGGTCAGAAAGCCTTCCAACCTCATCACATTGGCTGCTGGCTCTAGCAGTAAAGAGGACTGCCATTTCCACAATACTGTCCTTTATCACCATGAATAATAAAGAAGTTATTTTATATAAACCCCAAATGCTGACACTGGCAAATGCTGAACTCATAATAAAATGAGACAGGGTCAACATAGTGCCCCCAAATCATTTCAAGATTTCATAGAGGGAAAAAAAGAAGAAAGACAGGAAAGGAGAAAGAAAGGATGGAAAGAGAAAGAATGTTAACATAGAGAATGAAAGAAGTATTTATTTAACCTGCATATTATTACAAGATATTAAATATAAAGAATGTATGTATTTTTAACACCTCTTATGAGATCAAATCACATGTATTAATTCAATTTTTCTATAAAGTAGAAAAAAGAGATTGATTCACAATCCTTAGGGAAGGGGATCTGTACGGACACACAAAAAATTAACCGTTACTTAACATAATGTGTTAACATTTAGAAAGAAATTTCATAATGATGTTTCTGTAGCTTAAGTTAGCATACAAAAGGAATACTAATTTTGACAAACAGGTGCCTCCAGGGCTATTTACTAAATTATTATTAATTGAGGTGTGTCACCAATTTGCCATTGCTAAGAATAGTGGGGCATTGACTCTGCAGTCACGTGTTTGAGGAAGTCATTAAGAAATGAATTTGCTCAACAGCAGGAGAATTCAGCTGCATTTATTGAACTCGTGGACTTTTTTGGATTTTTTTGGAAAACAGCTAATCACACACTCAGGGAACATGGTACTGGCTTTTGTTTAGGGCATGCATATTCTATTATAAATATGGGAAAAAGGCCTCAGGGCGTTACCAAGAGGATCCCGCACTGAGTGAATTAATGCAATGAGCCAGTTGTTGTTGTTAGGTGCCGTTGAGTCAGTTCCAGCTCACAGCAGAACAACAGAACAAAATGCTGCCCAGTCCTGCACCATCCTCACAATTCTTCCTGTGTTTGAGCCCATTGCTGCAGCCACTATGTCAGTCCATCCTGTTGTGGATATTTCTCTTCTTTGATGACCCTCTACTTTACCAAGCATGATGGCCTTCTCCAGGGACTGGTCCCCCCTGATAACATGTCCAAAGTACACAAGACAACGTCTCGCCATCCTCACGTCTAAGGAACATTCTGACTGGTCTCATATAATACTTGGAAAGAGAAGAGTTAAAATTTCTGTTAATGTGAAAAATTAATTGTACAGCATGACTTTTATAGATATTGTACAACCAACAGAACAATGGTGATAGCAGGGTTATTAACGTAAGGTACCTAGGAAAGGAATTATTCTCTTCCTTCTATCTTTGAAATGACTCTACCACTTCCTAAGTCATCTTCTACTCTACTTCTTCATTTCCACCCTACTATGCAGGCTCTAAGGTGGTGCAGTGGTTAAGCCCTTGGTTGCTAACTGAAACGTCAGTGGTTGGAACCCACCAGCCACTCTGCAGGAGAAAGATGTAGCAGTCTGCTTCTGAAAGGATTACAGCCTTAGAAACCCTATGGGGCAGTTTTACTCTGTCCTATAGGGTCACTATGAATTGGAATTGACTCAGTGGCAATAGGTTTATGGGTGCCATTCCTGTAATGCATTTGCAAAGCATCTGAAAAAAAAAAAAGCTATTCATTATTATGCTATATGGTTTCACCTGTTAAATTTGACTTTAATTAAAAGAAAGTCCACAAAAGAGTTTTATTCTGTGTCATTTTGGATCCAAGTCAAGAATGCCAGAAGAGCCAAAGACAACCCATTATTAAGTGGTTTCACTGGTGAGTCCCAGGACGCAGACTACAACAGCAGCATATATTAACATTCCTGGATAGAAGTCGGCTGAAGAACTCTGAAAGTTTTGTATTTATGCATTGGAATATATGCTTCACTTCCTGGCATGAAATTAGAGAGACTGCAGGTACCGTCTACCTTCACTCCTCAGAGAAGCTATTAAACATTTTCTATTTACTCCAAACTGAGCAGTACCAAGCACACAGCTCTATAAGATTTCCTGGCAGAATTCTTTTAATGCAATGTGGATTACGAAAAATTAAAAAAGGCTGTCTCACCGTTCTTTCATTCATTTCAAAAATATTTATTGAACTTTTTCTATAGGCTAATCTTTGGAAAGATAGAGTGCTTATAGGCTAGTGATATGGAGGCTGAAAATAAACACATGAATATTTAATATGTCTGGCAGAGAAAAGGAGCTATGAAGAAAATAAAGTAGGCTAGACTCAGACAGAAAGAAGAAAAATGCTAAATATATAGAAAATATGTGGTTGAATGGAACACAAGAAAATTTCCCATATATTTGGAAAATAAAGCCATTTATACCAAAGTCTTTTTAGAAGAGAGTCTTCAGGAAGTCTAACTTTAGCATCATAGACAAATAGTACTTGCTTCCCATTTCCCCCTCCGCCTCCCCATACTTTCCTTCTTTGGACCAAGAAATTTACCACATCTTATGGATAGCTTTCTAATCTTTTATCTTAGAGATTATTTAAGCTCTTCATCACTGCATCATGTTATCCTGAAAATTACACCAGAGCTATACGTGAGTCATCAATTTAGATATAACAGTTGTTTTAAAAAGTTAAGAACCACAATTTAATTTTAAAATCTCCCTATTCTATAGGATGGAGTTTAGAATCATAGGCAATTTTATTCTTCATCACATACCCCAATTGTTATGGCTTTGGCAGCTGAAAGGAAATCAATCCAACCTAGTGCAAAAGGGGTCAGGGAAATGGAATTTGGAGTGGAATTGATTACCACGATACTGAAAAACAGGTAGGTTGGACATAAGGAGACAGAAGATATCATTTCTAAACATCAAGGAATGACTGTGTATGATACTGTCTTAATAGTTATACCTTTCAATACAAGAGCTCTCAAGGGAAACCAGGAAAATAATGTATGTCAGAAAATGGTGGATGTCAAGGATGCATGATCTTCAAAGTACAGTTGTTTCTTGGTTTTGAGTACAGACAAGAGTTTTTCCCACAATAGAAAGTCCACAAACAACAAAACCATCAGATAACAGAGTTTGACTTTTCTCTGAAACTTCTAGCTATTCTGAAAGGCTAAGAAATCTGCAGGTGTTATTTGAAATCTCTTTCTTTTCAGAGGTTTGAATTACAACCCTTTCTGTCTGCAGAGGGATTCGGGACTATTTTTTTTTGTGTGTTTGTTTATCCATGTATGTGTGTTTCACATAGAAGATATTACGGTATATGGAATAGGAAGAGGAAAAAATATAAAAGGAACACCACTGTGGTGACTTCTAACAACTATCTATGCTCTTTAAAAATATCACTTGATAAAGTTAAAGATGAAATTGACCCTAGCCTCTGAGAATTTGCTGCGTGAGTCCTATCTTTCTCCTTGTGTTCCTCATTAACACTGCTTTTACTGCATTTTAAACACTAATTTGCTTTCAATGGATTTAAATGTTTCACTAATTGACCCATATCCATATGCAGTTGTGCAATTACATTTAACCAAGAAAGATTTCCTATTGATTATGAACGTTGCCTCTCTAACTTATTGATATTATTTATATTCCCTAAAACTTGGATGATGTTTTGTTCAAAACAATTTCTTATGCATTATCTTATTAGCTCTTGCATGAATTTTCTTACAATCCTGTCTATGTCCTTTTAGAATTCAAGTGCAAGGGCTGAGAGTTGATGCTACTTTCATACACTCTTCTCTCTAGATTTCCTTTTTATTAGAGGCTTCTTGAGATGAGCAGGGGAAACACTGCATTTCAAGCTCCGGGGAATCTCAAGACATTGTTTGGATATTTGTTATTACATAGCATTTATGTGTAAATCCATGGAAACTCAGGTCTGAGAAAGGCGTCTGGTTTAATGAATCATCCTGTATTTAAATCTGCTTTCCAAAATTCCTTCCAAGTGTTTTTCTGATCTCTGATAGAAACCTCAATGATGGGTTAAGCCTGAGACACAACTTCCATCATTAGGTTGCTCTATTAGAAAATTCTTCCTTATGCTAAGCTAAGATATAACTTCTACTGGTTCTACTCCTTGGATTCATGAGGAACACATCATAGAAATCATAGAATGGCAAATAACCGTGGAGTTGGTCTTTTCTAGCACCTGCCCTCCTACTTCACAAGTTCATTTCACTTCCTTCAGGGACACTCTTCAATATCTGAAGATAAGGACCATATTAGTCTTCTCTTCTCCAGGTTAAATGTTGCTGGTCCATAAGATCCCTCTTTAACTGATATGGTTAGAGGTCATTAGACCTTCAAGCTGCACTTTTCTTAAGCACACTCCAATTTGTCTGTACTACTCTTAAACTGCAAGACCAAGAACTGAACCTAATATGCAGCCCTTACATGCTGACAATCGTTTATTAATCTGCACCTTTTGAATATGATCATTTGACCAGCTCTGAATTCAGTGAATACTGATTAAGAGCTCAGGTTCTGTATTCAGAAAGACTGAATTTTTTGAAGCCAAGCTCTTCTTAGTTATGCGACACAGGAGAATTAACTAATCTCATTAAGCTACAATTTCCTCATCGATTTAATAGAGATTAAATAGTACCTACTTCACATGATATAATGTAAGTAAAATGCTTAGTACAATGTCTATCACACAGGAAGTACTGAATGAATGTAAGCTTCTTTAAGCTTTTTTTTTTTTTTTTCCTGCATTTAGACCATACTTTTTTCACCTATTCAAAATTGTCATCATGAGAGACAAGGAGATCTAAACAGTTAAAGGGAAGAATAATTATTGGAATCATATTTTTTATCTGCATGATTGTATGGGTAGTTTTAACAAAGGAAGGAGTGGACATCTGTAATTGCTTTAATCCTGAGAAAGAGATTTATTAGAATGAGTAAATTTGTCTTATTCTGCACATAGCCCTAATATTTGGAATTTACTCTAGCCAAGTTCATAGAAAACTCTACTTACTGGGTGGCCACTAACCACTCTGCACCGCCATTTCCTTATCTTTCTAACAGGTATAGTTGTAAACACTTCATAGGATAATTGTAAAGATTAAATTAGATAATATATCTAAAGCACTTGGGACGGAGTAAAGGCTCAGTGAATCATCATACATTATTCCTTTCTCTTACTATTCTCAACCTTTTTCCATTCTTTACTACTATATACCAACATATCTGTATCCATGTATATCTATGTCTATAGGAATTGTGTAGGAAAGATGCATTTATTTCCCTGTTTTTGCACAACTAGTTGAGCCAGGGGGAAATATTTCTCAAATATTATGCTACATATTATCAAATACGAGCAGTCCCTGCTAAGACAGCAAGGCATGGGGAGAAATAGATTAGAATTCACTCTCTCATTGCTCTTGCTTGCTGGGTGGCTCATTGAGATGTTTAGCTACTTGTAGGGGCAGGAGGTCTCTAGACTATCTACTGGAATTTCATCTGCCAAATGCTAGAATTAGCAGAGACCAAGGAAATATATTAAAAAGGCATGGCTTCCAGAATTTAGTGGCAAGTCCAAAGTAATAAAAAAGCACAATTTGATATAACCAGGGGCTCTTCACACTATCATTTTTCACCTCTGCCACCTCTCCAGCTATTTCTCGGTGTGATTTTGGAAATCAGAACGGGGGATTTAACGCTTTGGTTGAGCATGATTTCACTTCGCTCAGGCTGATTTATATTTAAGATTGTACTCCTTCCCTTTGAGACAGCTGAAATATTGTTGGAGTGATCGTTCACAAATGTAAAACCACGTGCAAGCTCAGTTCGTTGAAGACACAGTGAGTAGATGAGGACTGCACAAGCAGAAAATGAAAGAGAAATAAAATACGGATCATATTAAAAACGAGCAGGGGCAGAAAAATGGCAACGATTAATAAGGTATCTGAAAACTACTGGACATCAAGAAAAGACAGATAGAAGGAAAAACAAATAGAAAAGAGAGAAATTTGAAGAATCAAACATGCAGAGAAACATGATAAAAAGGAAGTCCAGCTGACTCTGGGAATGTTCCTGTCTCCTCTTTACTTCTTCTACTTGATTCAATAGAGAAGAGTTCCAGGAATGGAGTTTGGGAAACTGAATTCTTAGAGAGAAAGGAATTTTAAAATAGAACTTCCGTAATTCCCCTCCACTTCCTTAAGGACCATATTTGAGGACTCCTTAAGTGTGACCATCAGGGCTGACACAAAAGTTCACAGGGCACCCCCAGGACTGGGGAGCTGACGGACCAGCCATTGGTGTGCTCAGGAACAGATGGATCACTGCTGCAGAGTCCAGGAATAAGGACTCACTTGGGCAAGAGATGTTCCACATATCATTCATTTTTTGCTAAAATCTGAGTAATCTTTGAAGTTTTCCCACACATCCAGCCTCGTCAACAACAGCTGAAAAGCTGCCTTAGAGTGCCTGTCAAAATGGCTTGGCAAGTGCTTTAACTTGATGTTACAGTAGCAGCCACAAGCAAGCAAAATTATAAAATGGTAGGAATTGAGATTAACTTTTTTTTTTAATCTTGGTCTGCTCGAATAGTGATTGGACCATTGTATGTTTACTTCTTCACTGATTCACTCTAGAGAATATCACTGGGGAGATTCTCCTACAGAACATTCTCTAGAGTCATGTTTCTGAATCTTTGTAGCAGCCAAGAATTTTCATAGACTGTAAATATGCTCTCGGATGTCAATAAACCCATTAGTTAAATGACCTGCCTGTGCATGAGGGGTTGCTTAGCGACTGAGCAGCCTGGGATCTTCTCTCTGACTCCCTGAATGACCTTGACTTTACACTGCCTGCTTCTTACTTTCCTGGCCTTCGAAGCTGGGTAATGTTACTTAGGTTAACCCAGGGTATGGCAAAATGCCTGACGCTCTCAAGAGAATTTAGTCTGACAGCATTGCCATGTCATTGGTCTTCATCTAGCACACTGAGGGGACGACGGGGCATCATGGAACCCATCCATCACCACAGAAGTTCTCCTCAAGACCATCAGAGACATGATGGAGCATCCTCGTCAACCTCATATTGCCTGTGGAAACCTGAGCCAAGGGTTAATGACTCCAAAGAGTGTTAAGTTCCATGTTAAGTTTATATTATAATACTGTTACTGAGTTTTAATATTTACTTAACCAGCATCCAGCCTTGCACGCTTGGAAAGTCATTTGAAATCTCTCTGTGCCTCTGATGCTAGTCTGTAAAATGGATATAGTATGTCTTACAGGATTGTTGTGGCAATCAAATTGTATTCACCAAGATGGTTTTAGCAAGCTGGGGACTACCACCAGTTGCCATCAAATAGATTCTGACTCACGGTGACCCCATGTGTGTCAGAGTAGAACTGTACTCCATAGGGTTTTCAATGGCTGATTTTTTAGCAATAGATTGCCGGGCCTTTCTTCCGAGGCACCTCTGGGTGGATTCAAACCTAGAACCTTTTGGTTAGCCACCCAGTGCGTCAACCATTTGCATCACTCAGGGACTCCAAGAGCTAGAGTACTGTAGCTCTGCCTCTTACTAGTTCTGTGACCTCCCTTTGCCTTACTCTTTTCAGTTGTAAAATGGGAATAAAAACAATATTTATCTTGCATGGTGTTGTGAGGATTAAAAAAGGTAATATATCCAAAGAGTTCTGGATTATCCTTGACATATAGTAAACACTCAAAATGTTCTGGCTCTTACTACAAAATAATTCTCATAAGTCTCTCTCTTTTATCTTCCACTTAGTTATGTTCAACATAGGGTCATGATAGACTTGCTATGTCAATAGAGTACCACTGTTATTTGCTTAAGAGCAATACATTCAATTAAAGAAATTTCTGTTTTGCTTTACATGGAGTAAATAACTAACTTAACTGATTCTTTCTCCTCCCACTTGAATCCCTTTCCCCAAATCCTATTCAATTATAACTTTCCCACCAAATTGATCGTTGTTTTAGCCTTATGCAGAGACAACGTGGACTTATAATGGAAACGGTTGTTCTAACAAAGTTACAGATATACCACTATCAGATTCAACAGTTTCCATCCCACTAGCTTATTTCTGAAGGAGCCTTGGTGGCGCAGTGGTTAAGCCTCTGCTGCTAACCAAAAGGTCAATGGTTCGAACTCACCAGCCGCTCTGTGGGAGAAAGATGTGGCAGTTCTACTCTGTCCTATAGGTCACCGTGAGTCAGAATTGACTCGATGGCAATAAGTAATGAAGCTTATTTCCAGGTGAAGTTAAATCCTTGCCAGTGGTATATCTTAACTGCATGTCGGCTCCACTCCTGTGGAAAAGACTTACCAGGATTTAATTCTGGCCATCTGCTGAAAGTTTAAAAAGTAATTGTCTTGAGCGAGCTCTGTGAATCCAAATAGGTCCAACTTCTAATTACATCAGTGCTACTCATATTTGTATTGTTTTTTTTTTTAATGTGGTGCCCCTAGATGAGGAGATTTGACAGAAAGTCTTACCATAATGTTTTACAATATCAGTAAAGCTTATCCACGTGTCCAATCTACAATTTTATGCCTCTTAATGTATTCTAATTTTGGCTATGTTGGCTGTGCGGACTGAGTTTACAGAAATATTCAGATCATAAAACGCCTGTTCCAATTAAAGACTTTTTGCATTTGTTTTACCACAATGGCATCAGGTTTGACACTGAGCTCAGTTTTTATTCTTTTATTCTATATCCATATAGAAAGGCACTATATAGGTTGCAATACTGTGTATAAAACCCTGCTTTTCCAAGTGACTACAGCAAGGCTTAACAAAAGTGTTTTACCAAGTCATCATAGGTCAACAGTAAAGTGAAAATTTATAAAGTAAGTTCTAAGAGCTGAGAAATGAGGAAAACAAAATTGAGGGGAAAGACAATTAATAGTAGGGGTAAGTGGTGCAAATTGTTAACACACTCAGCTGCTGACCAAAAAGGTTGGAGGTTCAAGTCCACCCAGAGGTATCTCGGAAGAAAGGCCTGGTGATCTACTTTAGAAAAATCTGCCATTGAAAACCCTGATTTTTGGAGGAGTACAGTTCTACTCTGACACACATCGGGGGCCATGAGTTGGAAGTGACTCAATGTCAACTGATTGGTTTAACATTTATTAAGTATATAAATGTGCCAGATTCTATACTAAGTGCTTTCCAGATACTATCGTGATGAATACTCTTATCAAACCTATGAAAAAGGTAGTGGTATCATCCCCATTTTGTAGATGGGGAAACTGAGTTGTAAGATACTTTGTAAGTCGCTCAAGCTAGTAAGCGGTGGAACAGGGATCTGAACCCAGGAAAATGGCTCCAGTGTGCACACTCAATCACTATACCATGGGGACTAAGAGGTCTGGTTCTTCAGTCAATCTTTGGTTAGATTTTCAGCTCCACCACTGACTAGATGGATTAATATGGGCAAATATTTAATCACTCTGAAGCTCAAATTTTTCATCTGTAAAATGATTAAATGAGTTAAAAATTGGCATCTAATTAGTAGTCAATAGATGTTATCTAGTATTATTCTGGAGCCCTGGTGGTGCAGTGGTTAAGAGTTCAACTGCTAACCAAAAGGTCAGCAGTTTGAATCCACCAGCCACTCCTTGGAAACCCTGTGGGGCAGTTCTACTCTACCCTATAGGGTTGCTATGAGTTGGAATCGACTTGGTTTGGTTTTAGTATTATTCTACCCAAGCTACACTCCTCTTTATTCATTTATTTCTCTCTCAAATATATATTGAGTACCTGCTATGTGTGCCAGACTCTGTATTTCTCTACACACTTACTTTTGAGGTGCTCCATGTCCTCCTCTGCACCTCCAAGATCACCAACATCTAAGATGAACCAGGCACTTTTCTTTCTTTCCTGTAACTGAACGATTCCCTTACCATGTGGAGTCAGGATTACTCACTTTTAGCTTGGTGGTTGTTGCTGTTGCTTCAGATGTTTTTGGAACTACAGTATCTTTTGTTTCACAGCATTATGACTACCCTATTTCCCCCTAACATCTTCTCCTTCAAGATGCCAGAATTCCTTTGAATGTTTTCCAGGAATATTTGAGTACACCCACTGTATGCATGAAGAACACCAGCTTTCACTGCAGACTTCTGCAATTTGCAGTTAAAAATTTAAAATTCCAGGCTTCCATCTCAAGATGCCCTCTTTTTTCTGCTTCTCCTGGTAGACCAGATTTTGTGCTGGTCCCTGAGAGACAAGGCAGGGGTGCTGAATGGCTCTCTGCATTTACGTGTTTTTGTTGCTAGGCTCACTTACCAGTGGCCATCAAGTTGCTTCTGACGCATGGTGCCCCCATATGTGTCAGTGTAGAATGTGCTCCACAGGGTTTTCAACGGCTGATTTTTTTTTTTGGAAGCAGAGCTCTAGGCCTTTTTTTCTGAGGTGTCTTTGGGTGGACTTGAACCTCCAACCTTTTGGTAAGCAGCTGAGTGTGTTAACTAATACCTTTAAAAGCATCTGCAATTAATATTTTGTGTCTTGCTGCCATGTAGATGGGAACAAAAACCATTCCTGACCAAAACCTATAGTCAGAACATCTTTCTAGGCACTGAGGTTTATTCTCTTACCTGTTAAATAAAAATTATATTTGCTATGCATAACTTATATTGGTTTAAGGGATAGAGTTTGGAGCCAAAAGACCAGGTTCAATCTCAACTCTGGTAGTAGCTGTGTAGCCTTTGACAAACCAGTTAATATCTTCAAGCCTCAGTCTCCTCTTTGGTGCAAGAGAGTTCCTAACAGTGCCTCCCTCTCAGGAGATGATGGGCTTGAAAATATTTTGTAAATTGTAAAGTCCTGTACAAATATTAGTTATTATGTTAACACAGTAGGAAGATTTGAAAAAAGCAAGAAAACAACACATACCTAGTGAAGTTTGAAGAGCTTTCTAATTTGGGAGCTGTTGCAGACACTATAAGAACTGAGACACTGAACTAAATTTAGTTTAAAACAAGAAAAATAATGAAATGGTAAGCTCGGGGGAAAAATATTACTTTGGTGTACATGAGAAAAGAACTCTGAAATAGATTCAGAGAAACCTAGAGAGCAACACTGTTGATATGCGACCCAGTGGTTATAGTAAGCCAGAAAATAGACTTGAGCTTTTTACAATGTCGTGCAGCATTTAAAAGGGCAGATCTATTTAGGCTTTTATAAAAAGACAAGGGACTCTTTTCTTCCTTTTGGAGCTGGGACAATGCTTGCCAAGCACCCTTCTGGGCACTGCAGGTCAGCTATAAGGCTAGGATCCCTCATGCCTCTATATGCCAACCCTGCCCCCGACTATACACACACACACATACACACACACACTCACACTCGAGAATTCTGTTTAGGAAAGAGAAATGGGCCTAACTGGAACAGAAAGACCTGGGCAGGGTTTATCCATCACCAGCAGTTTTGTAGGTCAACACAACGCCCCTCAGCCCTTTTCAGGCTTTTACCGAAGAGATGGAACCTACTTCACCTCTGTATACCACTCCTTTGGATCGGCTTGAATCTGATCTAAGTGTATAGAAAGCAGTAGGAAAGAGGAGATCACTCGGAAAATGTTAGTACAGATGAGGGGAGATAGTTACGGTTAAATTCAAATCGTAAATTTTGGTAGGGTAACATAATAAAGAGTAAACCTAGACAGTATTTAGTCAAGATTTAAAGAAAAGTTGTAAATAATTGGGAGAGTTGTAAATATACAGACAGACCATTTTAACACTTAACAGAAGGTTCCACTGCTGGCTCTTGTGAGGTATGACCGTGCACACAATTCCAGGATGCCACCTTTCTCCATTAAGCACTTAGTTCCTGAGCCAGTGCTTCCGGGGCCTCGACGCTCCCTCCATTTTCCCACAGTTCTTCCCCAATTCCCTGACCTCAGCCTGCTGTTCACTATTTGCACCTGCCGTTTTTCAGCAGAGAAAGGGTAGTGGTGAGCATGTTACAGTACGTGTGCTGGTCAGCTGAATCCCTAGGTAAATTGAGAAGTACATCAAGTTTGCCTCCCACCATCCTCCGCCATTCTTGTTGGTACCCGCCCATTTGACAAGCTCCTCCCCTAATGGTTCTTAACTGCCCTCTGAACAAGCAGGACTGGCCTCCTCTGTTAGTCTCTAGTGGTCCAGCCTTTCCCCTTTGATCCTTTCTTCCCCACAGTTCACCAGTCCAAGCCTTCTTCCTCAGCTCTTGCCAGTGTACAGAAACTAATTTAACAAATAGTATATTGATAAGGTGTTAATAGCTGATAATGACTTAATGAGCTACCCAGTTAATTTACTCAAACAAAGAAGACACCAGTGAGTTAAAATATGTGCCAAGAAGAAAAGTAGCTGAGATTAAAAAATAGTTTCCTTTTGCATATTAATCCAGGATATCATCTTAATTCCCATTAAGGTACTTAGTGGAATAAATGTTAAACTATCTAACTCCATTTCAGTACAAGAAAATTTATTTAACCCCAATTAGAGAAGTAATGGAAACAACTTCAATTTTCAGTAAGAGGCTGGCTAAGCAAATTGGAATACATCCATACAACAAAATAATATGCAGCCATTAAAGATGACATTGTCAAAGAATATCATATGTTGCTATGATGCTGAGCCCTGATGGCTCAGTGGTTAACAGCTTGGCTGCTAACCAAAAGGTCAGCAGTTTGAATCTACCAGTCACTGTTGGAAACCCTACAGGGTAGTTCTACTCTGTCCTATAGGGTCACTATGAGTTGGAATCATCTCGACAGCAATGGGTTTGGTTTGATGATGCTGAAAAGATTTCAGCAGAGCTTTCAGGTTAAAATGGACTAAGATGGAAAGACCTGGCAATCTACTTCTGAAAATCAGTTAGTGAGAACCCTAGGGATCACAATGGTCTGATCTGCAACCAGTCATGGGAATGGTGGAACACCAGGCAACATTTCATTTTGCATGGGGTCGCCATAAGTTGGGGTGCCGACTGGATGGCAGCTGACAATAATAATAAAAAGAATATTTAATCATATGGAAATACTCTATCACCTTGAGTCTAAGATGAACGTGTTTTGCTTTTAAACATTTCTGAAATTGGGATATATCTTACAATCAATCTCAAAACAATTCAATAGCTGCCAAGTAGGTGAGGAAGTTGTGACATATAAGATTTTCTCTGCATGTGCAAACATAGCTGCAAAGAGAAAGATTTCTATTTGTCTGTGTCACCTCGGTTGAGTTATTTGTAAGGTACAACCATATATGCTGAATTTTAACCTAAGTTTGTGCTCCTAATTGTCATTCGAATTGTCTTAGAATATACTTTGAAGCAGCTTTGACATGATAAATATTATGCCTGCGGGTGATTGTGTCTGATGCATGCCAGACAATGCAATTAAAGGTACTAGAAACAGCCAAATCTCCAGGAATAGATAACAGGATTTTCAAGGCCAGGAGGAGCTAGTGTGACCCTTATTCAGGCACCAGCACATCAAAACTTCTGGCTGACTTTCAAGAGAAGCTGTTTAACTTTCATCCACATGTCATACAATTAAGCAGAACAGAAAACAATGACTCTAGCCAAACAAAAAATGTCAATGAGGCCTTTGGGGTTCTTTGATCTGCCTCAAAATTTCAACATCAACCCTGAAGGTGTGAAGAGGTTAAGATGAAGATTCTGTGTTAGGAGAAGCCACATGTTCACTGGGAAGCAACACCCAACTGTTGGCCAGAATTGTGAGCAAAACATCTTAGAATGACTTAGATCCCACTTTGGGCTGATATACTAATACAGTGGCATATATTAGTATTGTATACTGTTACCAGGACTTATTAAGTAAAAAAAGCTAAAAGCACATTGTAGTATAAGCTCATTTTAATATAAAAATAGAAGACTGAAAGAAAGAAAGAGAAGAAGGAAAGCAATCTAGAAGACCACATAACATGATGTTTCTGGAAACTGAAAGTTTAGGGATATTTAATCATATACTTTTTGCTTATATGTATATAGCAGGATATGAACGTTAACCCATTGTTGATATGAACGTAACATTTTTCCCTTAAATTCATCATTTGACCCATTCAGGGTAGGGAATACAATTCTCTCCAGGAAAGAACACAGGTAAATCTCTCATTTTACAGGGAATAAAGGTTGTTTTCTGAAGAAGGTTGTTGCTGTTTAGAAGAGGAATACAATTTTTTTCGGTTGTTGATATGTCACCTCTGGCTTTAATATGTTTAAAATATTTCCAGATTACCCAGGAATAACGAATGATGAGCGAACAGGGATTTGATGTGGAGGGATTAAAGGGACGAGAGTAGGAATAGAGAGGGAGGCTGAGGGAGAAGGATAAAGGGACAGGGAGTCCCAGTGTGGTGTGAGGTGTAACCATGGGTCAGGGGGCCATGCTGCAGCAGTGGGCTAAAAGAATAACCACTGCTTACAAAGGAGGCACTGCTTTAGTGTCCAGGGGACATTTTGGATCAGGGCTAGACAGCAAGTTACATGGTCTCTGGATGGGTACTTTACCACAGGAGTGGGAGCCAAGCCTGGCAGGAACCCAGAATCTCTGACCCATCACCATTTAGCAACCCTATGACACCCTATAGGAGAAAGATTTGGTAGTCTGCTTCCATAAAGATTACAGCCTTGGAAACACTATGGTGCAGTTCTACTCAGTCCTATACGGTTGCTATGAGTCAGAATTGACTCAATGACAACGGGTTTTGTTTTTCTTTATGACACCCCCAGGAACTTTAAAATTAAAGAAGACCTTTGGGTACAGTTGGGATGGTGAGGACAACTTCTGACTGCTATAGTTGGTGGTTGAAATGAGGTTCTCAACTTGAGGTAGAGAAGGGTAGATGCCCTGTTTCACATTCTTTTTTTTATTATGAGCATGTAATACTTTAAAAATAAGGAAGACAGTAAAAAGAAGATAAACATCATGATAAACGGAGAAAATATTGAAGTTGTTAAAAGATTTCATTTTACTTAGATCCATAATCAACACCCATGGAAGCACAGCCAAGAAATCAAATGACATATTGCATTGGGTAAATGTGCTGCAAAAAGACCTTTTTCAAGCGTTAAAAAGCAAAGCTGTCACTTTGAGTACTAAGGTGTGCCTGACCCAAGCCATGGTATTTTCGTTCGCCTCATATACATGTGAAAGCTGGACGATGAATAAGGAAGACCAAAGAAGAATTGATGTCTTTGAATTATGGTGTTGGTGAAGAATACTGAATATACCATGGACTGCTATAAGAATGAACAAATCTGTCTTGGAAGAAGTTCAGCCAGAATGCTCCTTAGAAGCGAGGATGGCGAAACTTCATTTCACGTATTTGGACATGTTATCAGGAGGGACAAGTTCCTGGATAAGCACATCATGCTTGGTAAAGTAGAGGGTCATCAGAAAAGAGGAAGACCCTCAAGGAGATGGACTGACATAGTGTCTGCAACAATGGGCTCAAACATAGCAACGATTGTGAGGATGGTGCAGGGCCTGGCAGGGTTTTATTTTGTTGTACATGGGGTCGCTATGAGTCAGAAACGACTTGACAGCACCTAATAACAACAAAAATAAAAGAAGATAAAACCAGGTTCTATATATCTGATTTATACCAAAGTGCATTTATTGAATATTTTAAAAGAAGAATGAGGAAAACCTATCACCAATGGAGTCATATCATTGGCTAAAATAGTAGCTGACTGGTCAAGGAAGTGCTTAGCCCAGACAGAGTTAGTTCTTTGAGCTCTGGGACTTTGAAATTAGAAGGCTCTAAAGATTAAGTAAAACTGGAAGGTGAGTTCTAAAAGTGTGAACAAAAGCTGATGGAGATAATCACATCTAGCTCCCCAAAGTAAAGCTTAAATCCATCGCTTGCAAAACTTTGCTGCACTTTGACGATGGGGTTTGTGACTTTAATGGTATGTCCAAACTCACAAAAGTATAGATGCCTTGTGCTGGTCAGCAATTTTCTGGCCTGGAGCAAATCATTCTGATTTAATTGGCTGTTAGCTGGCATAGAGAAAGGGGTTAGATGTTTATGGCGACATAGCTTTATACCTGCATTCAATCAGTCAGTTTGTAGAGAACATATATTCATCCCTTCCCTTGGTCAAGGGTGAATTAACATGTGACAGAGAAATGATAAAGTACCAAAATCAAAGAGATATTAAAGGCTAAATGCTAAATGTTGCTTATATGTAAACGGCAATTAATTTAAGGATGCTTAGGGAACTTTTGAGACCCCATTCTGCAAGGCATAATGCAGCCCCTGGGTATGAAATCTGGGTCTACTACATAACAGCTGTATTAACGTGGTTATGCCACTAACTTTTTTGAGCCTTGGTTTCATCAATTGTACCATGGGGAATAGTGATGTCTATCTCGAGGAGATGTTGTGAATATTAATTAGCCCATGTATGTAAAGTATTTAACCCAGTACCTTCTGTAAATCCATTCACTAGTGTTCTTCAATGCCACATCCCCAAGACTTGCATAAGTGGGAGTTTTGTCACACTGTATGTCTAAAACGGGTAGATAATTTGGGGCAGGGCAGGTTTTCCAGTTATCCTTTAAGTCATGCTTACTCCTTACTCTTAAGGTCAGCCTTGGCTGCTGCTGTGTCTCAGGCAGGGCAGTGTGTCTGGACCAGTGAAGACAAACCAAGAACAGAGGCAAGTGGCAGATTCCTAGCAAAGATGGGGTTGCAACAGAGAAGGTAATAACCAGGTATGGGGTAAGACTGCCAATATTTACCTGTAGGGTAAAATCTCTGAGCATGAAAAAACACAGGCACTGCTTCAAGCAGTAATCATAGCAAGATTCACAAAGAAGACTGCATTCTAGAAATACTTGGGAAGCAGGGCATACCTAAGCTGGCAAAACAGCTAACAAATGATGCTGTAATATGCGTACCAAAGGTAAGCCATTTTATCCTTTGAAAATTTACCACTTGTACCATCCATCCATTCAAACTGGATATTATGGAAAATCCAGCATGTCTCTGCCTATTCTCATTCATTCAAGATTTTCTAAGATAGGCCAGCAATGACCTAATATCTGGACATAACTGTTCAAAGGTCTACTGTGACCTTAATTAGTTTGATGTACCATTGCTCTTCATTCTTGGAGATACTGAATTAACTTATGGTTCTTTCAGGAACATATCCATCTACCTCAACACTACCATGGATCTTCTGAAGGCATTGGGATAATGGAGTTTAGGGATTAGTGGTGGGTCAGCTGTAGAATGTTTCAACTAGATGAGTTCATGTGTGTGGGAAGAGGCTCCAAGCTGTGTTGTTCTAGGGCCATATCCATTCCAGTCCATTAGGTAGTCTAGCCATGCTGATATTAAGGGTCCAAAACCAAAACCAAACTGGCTGCCATCAAGTTGATTCTAACTCATAGTGACCCTATAGGACAGAGTAGAGCTGCCCCATAGGATTTCCAAGGAGCAGCTGGTGGAGTCAAACTGCCAACCTTTGGGTTAGCAGCCCAGTTCTTAACCACTGTGCCACCAGGGCTCCGTGAAGTGTCCAAACCAAAAAAAACAAACCCGTTGTCGTCAAGTTGATTCCAACTCATAGTGACCCTATAGGACAGAGAACTGCCCCTATAGAGTTTCCAAGGAGTGGCTGGTGGATTTGAGCTGCCAACATTTTGCTTAGCAGCTGAGTTCTTAACCACTGCACCACCAGCACTCGGTTAATGGTCCAGGAAGTGGCAAATACAAATTCTGTTCTATTTTCTGTGTATCCTTGGGAAAACCATTTAGTTTTTCTCGGCTTCAGTTCCCTTATCTGAAAATGAAGGAATTGAGCTAGAATATTTTAGTGACAGATAAGAAGTTCCATTAACATGATGAACATAATTAATGTCACTGAACAGTACATGTGAAGGTTGTTGAAATGGCAAATGTTTTATCACATATATACATTTACCACAATTAAAAAAATAATTTGGGGTGTGCAGTTAAAAATATTAGTTCTATGATTCCACATATGATCCTGCTAACACCTTGATTTCAGACCCTGGCTGCGTAGTGGTTAAGAGCTCAGCTGCTAACCAAAAGGTCGGCAGTTCAAATCCACCAGCTGATCCTTGGGAACTCTATGGGGCAGTTCGACTCTGTCCTACAGGGTCGCTATGAGTCAGAACCGACTCGACGGCACCTAACAACAAGTCCCCAGAACTGTGAAAACAAGCTTCTGTTGTTCTAAGCCACCCAGTTTGTGGTACTTTGCTACCACAGCCCTAGGAAACCAACACAGGGATCCACAAGGTCCTCCTTTTTCCATCTGTGTCTCTGTGAGGTTGAATTTTCCTCTTAAACTTCAACTAAAAGAACAGATAGCAACAGATTGACTGCAAAGCAGATATAAGAATCCAGCTGTTTTTTATTGAGCCAGATATAAAGAGATTTGCAAAAACATAAAATAATGCTATCTTTTCACTTGTTTGTTTTGCTTTGGAAAATAGAGTTATTTTTCTTAAAAAGACATTTATTTTTAATATACAGTGTGTTTATTGCTTTTAAGAATAAAATAGTTAAAATTTCTCTATTTTATTTTCTAATATGGGCAGATATTGATAAATATAACCCGTGTAACAAAAGCGGGGCACTGGTGGCAGAGTGGTTAAAGTACTCAGCTGCTAATCAGAAGTCGGAAGTTCCAACCTACCAGCCACTCCATGGGAGAAAGATGTGGCAGTCTGCTCTGTAAAGATTTACAGCCTTGGAACCCTATGGGGCAGTTCTACTCCGTCCTGTAGGGTTTCTATGAGTTGGAATCAACTCAGTGGCAGTCGGTTTGGTTTTTTTTGTATAGTAAAAAGCCCTTTAGAAGTTCTCAGTAATTTTTAAGAGTGTAGAGAGTTCAGAGACCAAAAAGTTTGAGAACTACTACTGTTTGCGAGGCATCAAAAATTCACATTTTTTAGAATATGGAATCAATCATTATTCTAATATTAGAGTCAACCAGCAGACTCTTGGTTTCTGGGTTCATATGAGATGTTAAGTTGTCTGGGAGATATGGGCACTGACCTTAGGGTATTTAGATTATTTATTTTTTGGCTCAATGTGGGCTGACCCATCAGTCATGTGAGGCTTCCCTTCAAGCTTCTGAGTCCCTCCACCTTGCATTGGATTTAAGGTTTGGAGTAACTCTTGACAGATGATACTAATGAGCATCCAACTCTTCATCTACATTTCAACCTCTAGAATAACTCAATGATCAAAGAAAGTGCGGCACAACCAGACATGATTGAATTGAATAAGGAAAAGCTTAGTAAAAATGCAAGAAAAATCTCTATTGATATTAGTGAGAAATATTTCATTGTGAAATATCATCTCTAGGTAACTGGTTAAAGCTTCATCACTTAGATATATATCAAATGTAAAAATATCTCTTAACATTTCACTGGAGTGTAGTATCAGCAAAGAATACTATAAGCTTTATCTTCAGAGCAAAGAGATTTATGAGTATTGGCCAACCTCAGTAAACTGGGCTAATTAAGATGAAGTCCAAACTAAATAGACAAAAATAAATTTAGAATGGAAATACTTTCAAATAAAATATTAAAAGAAATGAAACTTTAATGCTTTAAAATGTATATCATATTTTCAGCTAGTTGATAGATAATGGAATTAAATAAAATACATGTACTACTGGACGTACTTTAATGAAAGCAAAACTCTTGCTTTGTGACTTTGAGTAAGTCATTTGGTCTCTTTTGTCTTCAGTTTTTTCACCTATTGAATGAAGAGATTGGATCAATAATTATCAGCTCTAACATTTGTTCCTATTTTATCCATAAACAGAGTAGTTTTCTTCAATATAATTTGCTCTCTCTGGCAGGTTAAACATATCTCTTGTTGTCTTACGATTCTTTTTATTTACCTTATAAACTCTTTCTTGCTTAAAAGTTCAAAGGCAAAGCTCATCACAACCTTAGATTAAATCATCACAAAATAGTGAAAGGTGACACCAATTAAGTGACATTGTGATAGAAGACTCCAAGACCATAGTCACAGAAAAACGATGGTACGTTAGGCAAGAGTAGAATTTTTACACTTAAAGATTTTAGATTTTTTAATAAAATAATTTTGGATTCACTCGATCATTGACTAATCTTTTTCCTTCAAACTACCCCCCTCCAGGCTATCTTGGGATGATGGGAATGGAATAGAAATGGAGGTGTGTAAAAGGAATAATACCGAGGAGGATTCACCTTTTATTTTTCTGGTTCACTAAAATCTGTGTCACTTGGTTTAGGAATTTTGGTTTTCACTACTTCTGGTTTTTGTCCAATTTCAAACGTATGATTTCTAAGGCAGTGGAACAAAAGTCTTATCAAAAGACCATGCTAATTCAAAATTATCAGCTTAAAGCTTGTCTACCATGCTATTGCATTATAAGTAACCAATTATTATGTAAAATTCTGGCTTCAGTGGCATTAAGGATATGTAAAAGTCATGAACTCTGTATGATTAGAAAAAACTTGAATGTTCGTTAAAAGACATAGAAAGTTAATTAAAAGCTAATTAAAAGGAATGTGGATTTTTAAATATCTGATATTCTCTACTTATTCAGTACATCTGGAAAATTGAAAACTGTGGTCAATGTCAGGTCAAAGACACCGAAGCCTTTCTCTTTGGGTAATTTCAACCTCTTGACATTGAGAAGAGGAGTCAGTTGTTTATATAACTGATAATGCATTCACGTCATATCAAAAGGAGGAAGCAGAACTCAGTCTGTAATGTATTGCATAAATTCATTAACTTCAGAGTATCTGTGCAGGGAATTCTCTACTACAAATGGAATTTATACTTATATTACATTACATTTGTATTGTAGCCTGCATCAAAGCATATGATCATTATACAAAGATTCCAAGTAAACAAGTACTGGTACTACAATCAACTTCTGAGAATACTCTTTCATCCTCTTTACACAAAACAGATTTTTTTTTCAACAAAAGCAACACAGAATACTACAGCCGAGGGTAACACTGTTGAAGATGACAATCAAAATGAACACAAAAGATAGGATTTATCGTTAGAGAAAGAATGGAAGCACACAAGCCTACCCAAAAGAGGTCAGAAATTAAACAGAAAATAATGCCGCTAACATGGGAAATGCCAGTCCCTGCCCTCTCTCAAACCTACTTTACTAAGGCGTGGATTTCATCTGCCTACAAGACCAGTCCTGCCCAGGTTCGGAGCCATTGTTGACTGATGGCCAGTGTGCAGGGAGAGCTCGGGGCAGCTGTGTATTCTTGAGATAAGTCAATCACAGTTAGATGCCTGGGATTCTACCTCAGTTTCCTCTTCTGTCTTAAGTTGGGTCTTTCTTGTTTTGAAAGCTTGGCTTGGGCACTCTGCACAACTTTCTCCAATTTGTACTTCCAGTCCTCATTTTGGAGTTTGGTTCTTGTCTACCAAACCCTAGATGCTACCTGGGTTCTTGTTGCCACAGGCTGCTCATCCAGAAAATACAACACCGTTGTACTTCTTTTTTCTTGAGATACACCTGCCATTTTCTGACAGGAAAACATTCTAACTCATGTTATTATTTTCTGCTTCTGTTCTTGTCTGTCCACAGAGAGGAACTTCTGAAGTGGGAATGATCAAAGGCAGTATGGACTCTGAGATACAAAAACTTTCATTTTTCTGCTTCACTTCGGCTGCTCACAAATTGTTTCCTCTGCTTTAACTGTGTGCAAACCTGCTAAATTCTTTGCTGTTGTCCTTAGCTCCTCTTGCTCCAACTAGCAGCTGTGATCAGATACCAAAACTTCTGGTTGCATTAAATAAATTGTAACTGTGTATTTGCTCTAGCACATAAACTAAATTGTCTGTAACAGAGTACATTTTCAATGATGAATAACACCTGCACAGCATTTTCTGGCTAAGATTAGAGAGAGAGAGAAAGGTGCCGAGCAACAATGGTCACCACAAAACACAATAGAAAGTTAGACCTCTTGTGAGGTCCTCAATACAGTGGGTGATGCATCCTCGGCTCCTCTTCTCTAGGATAACTTTTTTTTTATTTTTTAAGTGCATAAAAGGCAGGGACCTGGCAGTAAGGAAGGTCCCTGTAATATATTATGGCCAAAATTAAACAAACCAAAAGTTCAAGAAGGGCAACGAGGAGGATAAATTTATGGCAGTAAAATTGTTTCAGGAGCAAAATGCCACTATAATGCATCATTTCCAAAGCCAAAGTCTGATTTCAATAGCACTGGATATACTTATTAGATGACTTACTGAATAAGTGAGTGAGTTAATGAATCGGGCTCTCACATGTCCTGTCCTTGGGATCCTTTTTGGGTGATTATGCAGCTGCTTCATAGCCTTCTTTTTTGTTAATCTCTCCAACTGGAGTCAGCTTCAGAGATGCCTTGCAAGTTGTGTGGTACTTTAACGCAAGCAGTGTTTTTTTGACATTGACTGGATTTGATACCACTTACGATCGTATGAATACCTACTGAGAACAATTTCAAGTGTCCAGATATTTGGCATGATATAGGTGAAGCACTCAGATAACTGATTCAATGTTTAAATTCCATTCAGATGTTTCAGCCAGTATCTCCAAAATATACCCCCTACCAACAAGGACCAAATAAGTGAATACATTAATAAATAACCAACCCAAATCCACAAAACTAAACAAGCAAACAAACAAAACCAATTTGTCATAAAAAGCCAATTCCTAAGCAAATATTGAGGTAACACAAGTACAATTTTCATCAAATATGGGCCATCCTGCTAAATCTGCACAGTTGCATTGCCAAGAAAACTCATCGTTAAAAAAAAAAAATCACATTTTAACCACAATATGAAATGGAAAAGGGAAATAGGGGCTATGTTTTCAGACACACAATAACATCATTACTTTTCGTGCATGGATTTCAATAACACAATTGTTTTGATAGTTACATCACTGGGCAAATCAATAGCAGAAGCACACCTTGTCGATCAAGAGCAGTGGCTGTTTCACCAAGGAATCTATCACCAGGCCATACTTCTTACACTTTCTCATCATCTTGATCAAGTATTGCTCTGATAAACAAAGAATTAAGCCTCTCAAACAAAGCAGTTGTGTTGGGTGACCAGTAAATTTTTTTCTCTGTAGGTGTCAAGTTGGAACTAGGATTTTTGTATAACAGATGACAATCACAGAAATGAAATACTGCTTTCTGTAGAAATGATAAGCTTATGCTAAATTATCTTATGCAAGCTTGAGTACAAGAAAAGTACTTGCATTCATTTAGTATTTACTATTTCTGTTACAAAATTTCAAGAACAAATTCACTGAAACTGTACATCAAACATGATATTATTTTATAAAATTAATGAAGTAGCAAAACTTATTTACATGTCATATAAAAACATTTTAAAAACCTGCTCACACAGCACACACATATCTGACACAAACACGTAGGAAATGAATAAAATCAAAACAAATTATAGTCATAGAACCTAGGATAATTTCAAAGTCACTCTCTTAATAGGAGTAGGAGTTATACTATGCTTTGGTAATTACAGTGAAAATGGCACTATTTTACTTGACCTCCATTATGGACTGAATTGTGTCCCTACAAAAGATATGTTGAAGTCCTTACTCTTGTGCTTGTGAATGTGACCATGTTTGAAAATAGGATTTTTCTTTTGTAATCAGTTAAGGAAGTCCTATGAGAGTAGGGTGGGTACTAATCCTAATCCCTTCTGAGGGGTATTTTATAAAAGAGATGGACAGACACAGAAACATAGTCACACACAGGAGGAAGACACCCTATGATGATCCATTACAAGTCAAAGAACTCCAAACAATGCCTGGCTGCCAGAAGCTAAAAGAGACAAGGGAGGATCTTCCTCTAGAGCCCACAGAGAGAGCGAGAGCATAGCCCTGCCAACGCCCTGAGCTTGAACTTCCCTCCTCCAAAACTGTAAGAATATCAATTTCTGCTCTTTAAAGCCACCCACTTTATGGTATTTTGTTATGGCAGCACCAGAAAAGTAAGATAACTTTGATTGCTAAAATAACTAATACACCAATTTTTTAGCTGCTTTTTATATTAATAATAAATCTACAATTGGGATAATATTGCATTATTCTAACATTTTAGATAATTTAGTTTACATTGTTAAACAGGGAGCTAAAATTCTTGTCTACATATCCTGAGCACTTAAATTCCAGAGACTGCAAAAACTAACGGTCATATTCTAAAGCAACATTTATTAAGACTACATTCACCATATACAGAAACACATTAACATATTGTATGACACATCTGTTCCAGAGAATAAAGAAAAGATTTAATTGTTTCATGAGTCATGAGGATAAGAGGAAACTGGAGATTTATTAATCTTCTTTTGGTTTATAAACCAACTTGGATAAATCCTATTTAAGAACTTTTAATCTACATCTGACACAACTCTTTCAAGAAAAGAATCCTTAAGTGTTGCTGAAGCAATTATTTTTCGTTTTGTGACATTCTGTGATTTGGTTACAGCTAGATTCATATCTTTGTTAACTGCGCTCCCCTTTGTGCACTCTATAACCCAAACAAATTGACATTGATGTACCTGTGCCTTCACCAGCCTAGGTTTTCTGTTGAGAAGTTCTCCCAACAGACAAACCCCAAAACAATAATAAACCAAAAATCAAACCCATTGCCGTTGAGTCAATTCCGACTCCTAGCAACCCTACAGAACAGAGCAGAACTGCCCCAGCGGGTTTCGCAGGAGCGGCTGGTGGATTCGAACTGCCGACCTTTTGGTCAGCAGCTTAACCACTGCACCACGAGGGTTACAAAAATAGATGATTCAAAAGGAGGAAGTATAATTATTACTTAACATGTTAAAATGATCTTACTAGTAACCAAAGAGATGGAAATGAAAGCATGAATAAAATACCACTTTTTACCTATTAAAGTGCAAAGAGAGAGAAATGGATAGATATGTGTGCCCTTGCTAGTGAGGGTGAGGTAAATCTGAAACGTGTACCTGGAAAAGGGATGAAATAGAATAATGCCTCTGCAAAATAAGTTGGCATATTACACTAAGAGTCATAAAAATGTTCAAATTCATAGATCCGATAATCCCACTTTTGTAAATTTATCTTAAGAATGAAAACAAAAGTGGCAGAAAAAACTTAACCTACAAAGATGTTCACTTCCAATATCATTTCTGATACTGAATGAAGCTTAAATATCAAATAACAGTAGAATATGATGTTGGAAGCAAACAAACAAAAAAGACAATTATGGCAATGAAAGAAAATACTTTTGACAAGTCAAAACGCTCAATATAAAGTTTACATACACTATGATTGTTGTTCTTGTTGCGAGGTGTTGTTGAGTCAATTTTTGACTCATAGCGACCCTGTATTGCTGTTGTTAGGTGCCGTCGAGTTGGTTCCGACTCATAGTGACCCTATGCACAACAGAACGAAACACTGCCTAGTCCTGCGCCATCCTCAAAATTGTTGCTATGCTTGAGCCCATTGTTGCAGCCACTGTGTCAATCCATCTCTTGACATCTTCCTCTTCTTCAATGACCCTTTACTTTACCAAGCATGATGTCCTTCTCCAGGGACCAATCCCTCCTGATAACATGTCCAAAGTATGTGAGACGTAGTCTCACCATCCTTGCTTCTAAGGAGCATTCTGGTTGTAGTTCTTCCAAGACAGATTTGTTCGTTCTTTTGGCAGTCCATGGTACAGTCAATATTCTTTGCCAACACCACAATTCAAAGGCGTCAATTATTCTTCGGTCTTGCTTTTTCATTGTTCAGCTTTCACATGCGTGTAAGGCGATTGAAAACACCACAGCTTGAGTCAGGTGCACCTTAGTCCTCAGGGTGACATCTTTGCTTTTCAACACTTTAAAGAGGTCTTTTGCAGCCAATTTGCTCAATGCAATGTGTCTTTTGATTTCTTGACTGCTGCTTCCATGGGTGTTGATTATGGATCCAAGTAAAAGGAAATCCTTGACAACTTCAATCTTTCCTCCATTTATCATGATGTTGTGTGTTGGTCCAGTTGTGAGGATTTTTGTTTCCTTTACGTTGAGGTGGAATCCATACTGAAGGCTGTGGTCTTTTATCTTTATCACTAAGTGCTTCAAGTCCTCTTCACTTTCAGCAAGCAAGGTTGTGTCATCTGCATAATGCAGGTTGTTAATAAGTCTTCCTCCAATCCTCATGCCCCATTCTTCTTAATATAGTCCAGCTTCTCAAATTATTTGCTCAGCATACACATTGAATAGGTATAGTGAAAGGATACAACCCTGACACACACTTTTCCTGACTTTAAACCATGCAGTATCCCCTTGTTATGTTCAAACAACTGCCTCTTGATCCATGTACAGATTCCTCATGAGCACAAGTAAGTGTTCTGGAATTCCCACTCTGAAACACAGGTAAACATCTTTCTGGTATTCTCTGCTTTCAGCCAGGATCCATCTGACATCAGCAATGATACCCCTGGTTCCACATCCTCTTCTAAATCCGGCTTGACTTTCTAGCAGTTCTCTGTCGATATACTGCTTCAGCCACTTTTGAATGATCTTTAGCAGAATTTTGCTTGCATGTGATATTAATGATATTGTTTGATAATTTCCACATTAGGTTGGATCACCTTTCTTGGGAATAGGCATAAATATGGATCTCTTCAAGTTGGTTGGCCAGGTAGCTGTCTTCCAAATTTCTCAATTGCTATTCTGTCAATTCCCGGAACCTTGTTTTTTGCCAATGCCTTCAGTGCAGCTTGGACTTCTTCCTTCAGTACCAGCGGTTCCTGATCATATGCTACCTCCTGAAATGGTTGAATGTATACCAATTCTTTCGGTATAATGACTCTGTGTATTCCTTCCATCTCCCTTTGATGCTTCCTGTTACAATTAATATTTTCCCCGTAGAATCCTTCAGTATAGCAACTCGAGGCTTGAATTTTTTCTTCAGTTCTTTCAGCTTGAGAAATGCTGAGCATGTTCTTCCCTTTTGGTTTTCTATCTCCAGGTCTTTGCACATGTCATCATAATACTTTACTTTGTCTTCTCTATCCGCTCTTTGAAATCTTCTGTTCAGCTCTTATACTTCATCAGTTTTTCCTTTTGCTTTAGCTACTTAACATTCAAGAGCAAGTTTCAGAGTCTCTTTGGACATCCATTTAGGTTTTTTCTTTCTCTCCTGTCTTTTTAATGACCTCTTGCTTTCTTCATGTATGATGTCCTTGATGTCATTACACAACTTGTCTGGTCTTCAGTCATTAGTGTTCAACACATCAAATCTATTCTTGAGATGGTCTCTAAATTCAGGTGGGATATACTCAAGGTCATACTTTGGCTCCTGTGGACTTGTTTTAATTTTCTTCAGTTTCAACTTGAACTTGCATATGAGTAATTGATGGTCTGATCCGCAGTTAGCCCCTGGCCTTGTTCTGACTGATGATATTAAGCTTTTCCATTGTCTTTCCACAAATGCAGTCAATTTGATTCCTGTGTATTCCATCTGGTGAGGTCCATGTGTATAGTTGCTGTTTATGTTGGTGAAAAAAGGTATTTGCAATGAAGAAGTTGTTGGTCTTGTAAAATTCAATCATGTGATCTCTGGCATTGTTTCTATCATCAATGCCATATTTTCCAACCACCGATCCATCGTTTCCAACTTTCGCATTCCAATCACCAGTAATTATCAATGCATCCTGACTGCATGTTCAATCAACTTCAGACTGAATAAGTTGGTAAACATCTTCAATTTCTTCATTTTTGGCCTTGATGATTGGTGGGTAAATTTGAATAATAGTCTTATTAACTGGTCTTTCTTGTAGGTGTATGGATATTATCCTATCACTGACAGCATTGTACTTCAGGAGAGATCTTAAAATGTTCTCTTTGACAGTAAATGCAACCCCATTCCTCTTCAAGCTGTCATTCCTGGCATAGTAGACTATATCATTGTCCGATTCAGAATGACCAATACCAGCCCATTTTAGCTCACTAATGCCTAGGGTATCGATGTTTATGTGTTCCATTTCAGTTTTGACAATTTCCAACTTTCCTAGATTCACACTTTGTACATTCCATGTTCCAATTATTAATGGATGTTTGCAGCTGTTTCTTCTCATTTTGAGTTGTGCCACATCAGCAAATGAAGGTCGCTAAAGCTTGACTCCATCTACGTCATTAAGGTTATCCACTCTACTTTGAGGAGGCAGCTCTTCCCCAGTCGTATTTTGAGTGCCTTCCAACCTGAGGGGCTCATCTGCTGGCACTATATCAAACAATGTTCCTCTGCTATTCATAAGATTTTCACTGGCTAATTCTTTTCAGAAGTAGACCGCCGGGTCCTTCTTCCTAGTCTGCCTTAGTCTGGAAGCTCAGCTGAAACTTGTCTACCACGGGTGGCACTGCTGGTATGTGAATACTGGTGGCATAGCTTCCAGTATCACAGTAACACACAAGCCCCCACAGTACGACAAACTGACAGATGTTGGGGGGGACCCTATCTGATAGGTAGAAATGCCCCATAGGCTTGTCTAGGCTGTAATCTTTATGGGAACAGACTGTCAGGTCTTTCTCCTACAGAGAGGCTGGGTGAGTTCAAACTGCCAACCTTTCAATTAGCAGCCTAGAGCTTCATTGCGCCACCAGGGCTCCTTACACTATGATTACTGCTATGTAAAATATGTATATATTTGGAAACATTCTTGAAGGACAGACACAACACCAACAACAAGTGTCTTAAGATGGTGGAATTACATGTGTTATCTCATTCTTTATTTTTTTTTTAACATTCGATCACATTGTCATGTAGTTGTATGAAGAATATAATTATAATTACAATAATTTGTATTCATTTTTAACTACAATTTCAAATAGTCCCCTTTCCAAGAAAGCTTTCATAAGAATTTATTTACATTTAATTTTTGGAATTTACATGATGTTCTTGCATTGTAGTTACAGGTGTATTTGTAGTCAGTTAGTAAACAGTGCATTAATTTGATACTAGATTTTAGAAATGGGCACAAGTGTTGGTTAATGGATCCTGTGGTTCATTAGTAGTAAGCGTAATGACTAATATTCTGGGGTGCATACACTCATTTATCTACTCTGTTCAGAAGGGACAATTGCCATATGTACACCTGCAAAATTTGTGGGCCCCTGCTTCAATGATGTTATTATCTAATATTTTCATATGGTCATTCTCTATTCAAAATAGTCACTGAATTCACCCCTTGATACGGTATTTTTTTCTATTGACATCGGAGAGTAATCACTACAGTTATTTAAACCAATTTTGACTTTTAAATTAAAATTTAAACAAATTTTAACAACTCTCCCCACTCTAGGCCATTTAGATGGCTCAAAGAAATGCATGTGCAAAAAAATGTACAATAGGATCTGGAAGCAGAACAAAAGAGAAAGGGTCTTGTTTCCAATCCAAGTTGTCCCAGATAAATAAACCAAAACCAGTGTCCATCCAGAGGATTCTGAGTCATGGTGACCCCATGTGTTTCAGAGTAGACCTGCGCCTTATAGGTTTTCAATGGCTGTGATCTTTCTTAAGTAGATCATTGTGTCTTTCTACTGAGGCACCTCTGGGTGGATTCAAACTGCCAGCCTTTCCTTAGTAGAACTGTTTCCGTCACCCAGGACTCCTCCATGTAAGTACAGTTATCCAATTTGCTAATCATTTAGTCTGATTTGACTAACGTGCAAGCAGGCACCTCCAGGTTAAAAAACAAAACCTGCAAAATTTAAGAATAAAGTGTGGTGCATTAGTTAAGTGGTTACTGCTTTGAACACAGCAGTTGCTCTGTGGGAGAAAGATGTGAGAGTCTGCTTTTGTAAAGATTTACAGCATTGGGAAACCTATGGGAGCAGTTCTACTCTGTCTTTTAGGGTCACTATGAGTCAGAATTGACTCAAGGGCAATGGGGGTAATTCAATAGTGGGCAAAGCTGAGGTTTAGGATTCTCATATGAAGTGCTGGGTTTTCTTTTTTCAAGGCTGTTGTTTTAAAACCCAGCCAGTTCTATTCCGGGCATCTTGTGGGCTTAAGCCTATTGTGGGTAGAATTGTGTCCCCCAAAAAGATATGTTGAAGACCAAAACACTGGTACCTGTGAATTGTAAGCTTGTTTGGAAACAGGGTCTTTGCCGAGGTAAACAAGTTAAGATGTGATTATACTGGAGTAAGGTTGGTACTAATCCAATAAAGTGTCCTTATAAAAAGAGAAGAGCCACAGAAACAGACACACAAGGAGAACGCCATGTAACGACAGAGGCAGAGACTGGAGCGATATGTCTACAAGTCAAAGAATGCGAAACAATGCTAAGGATTGCTGGCAACACCAGAAGCTAAGAGAAAGGCATGGAACAGAGTCTTTCCTAGTGCCTTTAGAGAGAGTATGGCCATGCTGACACAGTGATTTTGAACTTCTAGCTTCCAGAACTGTGAAAGCGCAAATTTCTTCTTTTTTTTTTTTAATAATATTTTATTGTTTTTGACAAAAGTTTACACAGCAAATTAGGTTCCCACTTAAGTTTCTATAAGTGGCACAGTGGTTAAGAGCTCATCTGCTATCCAAAATGTCTGCACTTTGAATCTCCTTGGGAACACTATGGGGTAGCTCTACTCTGTCCTATAGGGTCACTGAGTTGGAACTGACACGACGGCAGCAGGTTTGGTTCCAGGTTTATACGTATTATACAGTGACATTGATTACATTTTTCACAATATGTCACATTCTCATTATTTCCATTCTGGTTGTTCCATTGAGAGGGCGAATTTCTGTTGTTTTAAGTAATTCATTAGTAGGAAACTAATACAAAGCATACACAATAAATAAGTTATCATAGTAAGGATACTTAAGGTGTTTTTCATTGTTTCATCCTTACACTTCATTCTAAATTTAAAAAAAAATTGTTTTGTTTAATATTTATAGTTCTTTTGAAATGATAGCAAGCAGAGTGCTTTCTGAGGAGCCCTGGTGGTGCAGTGGTTAAGCAGTCAGCTGCTAACCAAAAGGTTGGTGGTTCGAACCTACCAGCCATTTCTTGAGAGAATGATGTGGCAGTCAGCTTCTATAAATATTACAGCCTTGGAAATCCTATGGGGCAGTTCTACTCTGTCCTATAGGGTCACTATGAGTCTGAATCAACTCAATGGCGATGAGTTTTAAAGTCCTTTTTGTTTGAATGTTAAGTGTGTCCTCGCTCTTAGGCAAACTGTTTTCTTTGTTGTTGTTACCTGCTGTTGAGTGGATTCCGACTTACAGTGAGGCCGTCGCACGCCCGCCATGTTGAATAAGCAAGGGGTGGTGCCTGCCATTCCTATGCGATATGAGAACTAACACCTTGCATGTAAGCTATCTCCTTATTAGGTAATGTAGGAACTAACCCCCTGTCTTTAAAGTATCTCCTTATTTAGGTATACTTCCAATTCCGGCTCAGTTAAGAAAAACAAGAGATTGGGGTCTCAAGACCAGCGGAGACTGATCTGGAACCAGGTTTGGCCCGTCTGACATGCGCAGTACTGACAAACATGTCCCTTGGATGACCTATTAACCTCAGAGGCCGAAAAACACACCCCCGTCTATGCCCGGGACGTGGGCAAAACGCCATCTTGGTGGCCCCCCTCTTAGACTGAGCAGGAGCAGAAGATCAGACTGCGCCAGGAACGCCTTTATGGGCCAAACCAATCAGCAGGCTGACTCCACCTTGGGATGTCCCTTAAGACCCCAGACCCAATTTTACTCTACCCATATAAACCCCTTGGGCCATTGTTCAGGGAGCCAGCTTGGCGATGCAAGTCTCAGTGGGCTCCTTTACTTGGCCAACTAAAGAAAGCTTCTTCCGCTTTCACTGCTTCATGTCTTTCTACCTGCGCCAAGCAGACCCAGAAGCGTCCGGTTCCAATAGTGACCCCATGTGACAGAGTAGAACTGCTCCATAGTGTTTTCTTGGCTGTAATCCTTATGGAAGCAGATCACAAGCTCTTTCTCCCGTGGAGCTGCTGAGCAGGTTTGAACTGTTAACTTTTCAGTGAACAGCCAAGAGCTTAATTGTTGCACCATCAGGGCTCCTACTCCCAGTTGGAAACTTTTCTTTTATTCTGATAAATTTATTTTATGAACACAGGGTTTGCAGGCTCAATTTCCCTAAGTGGAATATACATATCATGTATACTTATATACATGTAAATATGTATTTGCCATTATCGAGCATTGAGCGGTGGGCCAGATGTTACGCTAAGTGGTAAGTGATTTTGATGCATCAATTTATTTAATCCTCACAACCAGAAGTGGTAGGTATATTTATTCTGTTTCACAAATGTGTTAACCTAAACTTAGCCAGTTGTAGAGCTAGGATTTCGGCCCAGTTCTGGACTCCTTAGCCCAGGCTCCTAACCTCCAAGGCACACTCTCCCAGCTGTTCCACGCAGCATCCTGATGAACAGCCTCACTATGCCTTTTATGCTATTTAAGCCTATGGTTTTTCAAAAATGTTCATCTTATCCATAACTCTGCCTCACTAAAATTCTCTGTCAAAGTTTAGTTCATCTTCCCAAACAAATATTAACACAAATTTAGCATATTCAGAATCCCAATGACTTCTTGAGCCCTCAGGCACCAGTTAGATTAGGGGTTTACTGGACACCTGCGGCTTTTGTGCAGGGTTTGTTTCGTTCCCTAGCTGCACTTCCTTCCCTCTCTTTCTCACCTCATCCAAAATTCTACGGACGTCCACAGGGCACAGAGCTCAGAATGTATTATCTGGTTATTAGTTTTTAATTTTCCTTGGAAACTCTGAAGCACTCCTGCAGACTCTGGGTTACATCTGGGCTTGTTATCCTTCCTGCCTTTGGCACCACGCTGTGCTGGGCCCAGGCCAGCTCCTGGCAAGAACCTTTCCTTTTGTTTCTTGAGCACACATTAGCAGGTACTTTGCAGTGTTGATTAGCAGCCTTCTCTGTCTGCTTGCTTTGTCTGGTTTATGGTCTCTAGGTCACAGCAAGGCGTGAGGTGGGCAGGAACAACAACCAAAAAAAAACAAAAAACAAAAAAACACCACACACACACACACAAGGAAAAAGATCTCCAGATCCTTGAAATCACAGTATTTCCCCAAATATCAATGTTACATAAATATTTTATTTATGTTCCTATAACTTAATACAGGGGAAAATATATCTTAAAGCAAAACTGACTGTAACTTTTTCTATCTTCTAAGGGGGTAGTGGTGGTCTCATTTACATTAGTCTGAAAATAAGTCTCTAGATCTCTCTCTTCCTCTTGTAGACACTGGTGAGGGAAGGAGAGAGGAGAAACAGGGTGCCTTAACGAACTTTGCGTATAGTGAAGGAGCTGAGCTTTGGGGGGAGGTAGGGCTGGAGCTGAGCTTGGAAGTTAGAGGCTAGAGGAAGCTGACTCCTTCTGCATGAAGCAATAGGATGATTTCATGTTCTTTTGCTTTGCTACAAAAGAGACCACCGAGCCTTGTGGGGTGGCTGACCTGAGTTGGCTGAACCGCTACGACCAGATTATCTAAAGTGTAACTTTAAGTTCTCTTGAGATGCACACCCCCTTTGTTTCCTCACAGTTTCAGGAAAATTTGTTGATGTGTTTTATTTTTCATTTCATTTAGGTTGATTTATTTGCTATTTTGTGGCAATCACGGAAAGGAGGGATATTATATCTAAGTGAGATACAGTACAGAGCAGAGACACTCTGTGTGGGATGGTGCGATAACTCGTAAACTTAATTAATTTAGGAGCAGTGGGAGAGTAAAATTAGAGGTGACTATGAAAATGTAGAAGTCCCTGGTTCGTGCAAATGGTTAACGTGCTCAGCTGCTAACCAAAAGGTTGGAGGTTCGAGTCCACCCAGAGGCATCTAGGAAGAAAAGTCTGACAGTCTCCTTCTGAGAGATCAGCCTTTGAAAACCCTATGGAGCACAGTTCTACTCAGACATACATAGGGTTGCCATGAGTTGGAATCAACTCGATGGCAATTAGTATGAAAATTAAGCTGTTTTCTCCCCAACCAGAATTTATGGCAAGACTGGAAAGAATGTGAACCCCTCAGTATGCATGGTGTGGTGTTTGAATCAATTTCATTTAAATCTCAATGGTTGAGGTACCTCAGCTGATGTCTAGAGGGCATTAACCAATTAACTGTTATTTTATAACTATAATGAATATTTCCCTGATTTTGGCCCTTACTAGCAGTAATCTGTATCAGTTATCTATAGCTACATAACAAACCACCCCCCAAACTTGACCGTTGCTGTTGCCATCAAGTTGATTCCAACTCGTAGCAACCCTACAGGACAGAGTAGAACTGTCTCATAGGGTTTCTAAGGCTGTAAGTCTTTACGGAAGTAGAGTGCCACATTGTTCTCCTGCGGAGCAACTGGTAAATTCAAACCACCAACCTTTCAGTTAGCAGCCGAGTGCTGCTTAACTACTGCACGACCAGGGCTCCTACCTCAAAATCTACCGCCAGGGATGGATCACCCAATAAGCAAGGTAAGCACGTGCTTAGGGCATCAACAAAACAGGGGTACTGGTTGTCCAAAGCACAGATCCACTGATGCCAAGCAGAAAGGACATAAAGAAAAGCGAGCGCTGCAATGGAAGGAACTGGCAGGGCAATAAATGAAATTGATACCAGCTCCAGTGCATAAGAATGTGCTGGCCAGAAATAAAGTTCAGCAGGGTCATGAGGGTGCCCACACACAATGTCGTTTAAGCTATGAGGCCCCTACCACTTCAATACTTTCATTGACAACATGGATAGCTCAGACAGACAGACACACACACATATATATACATGTATACACGTATATATACATGTGTATACATATACATGTATATATATAACTCACACATCACATTCGAATGCTTGAGTAAGCAGAGGAGGGGGAATCACAGATTATTAGTGTCTAGGGCCCTCACAGAAACCCTGGTGGCGTAGTGGTTAAGAGCTATGGCTGCTAACCAGAAGGTCGGCAGTTCGAATCCACCAGGTGCTCCTTGGAAACTCTATGGAACAGTTCTACTCTGTCCTGCAGGGTCGCAGTAGTCGGAATCGACGCAATGGGTTTGGTTTGGTTTTTGGTTTAGGGCCCTCACATGCCTTAATCTGGCCCTGTTTACCACCAAAACCAAACCCATTGCTGTCCAGTCAATCCTGACTCATAGCAACCCTAAAATAACAATCATTCATTTTGCTTGTGATCCTGTAATCTGGGCAGGGGTTGATAGGTCTGCTTGTCTCAGATCTATACAAGATTAACTAGGGTGCTTCTTGGGGTTGGAGAGTCAGATGGCTCACTCCCATGGGTGGAAAACTGGTGCTAGTTGTCAGCTGAAGCCTGGCTGGGAGCTCAACGGGTGCTGCGTGGGTTGGGGAAATAATTTCCTTTACACATATGTCTTTCCATAGGCTGTTGGGACTTCCTCATGGCCTGGTGGCTGGGTTCCAAGATGGAGCATTCTAGGAGAACAAGGAAAAAGACCAAGGCAAAAGTGCACGGCATTTTTATGGTCTAGATTTGGAAGCAATATAGTTTCATTTCTGCCATACTCTATTGGCCTGCTCAGGTTCAAGTGGAGAGGACATAGATTTACTTATTGGTGGGGGAGTGGCAAGTTTCTAGTAGAGCATGTGAGATAGGATATATTGCTGATGTCATCTTTGAAAAATTCATCCTGCCACACTCACTAGTTGAATGGCGGCCCTCAAAAGTTATGTCCGTGTTCTAACCCCAATAGCTGTGAATGTGACCTTATTTGGAAAAAGGGTCTTTGCAGAAGTAACTAAGTTAAGGATCTTGAGATGAGATCTTTCTGATTATCCCTGTGGGCCCTTAATCCAATGACAAGTGTCCTGATAAGAGACAGAGAGAAGTCATAGAAAGAAGCTCATGTGAACATGGAGGTAGAGTTTGGAGTGATGCAGTTACAAATGAATGAATGCCTGGAGCCACCAGAAGATGGAAGAGGCAAAGAGTAGATTGTCCCCTAGAGCCTTCAGAGGGAGCGTGGCCTTGCTGACACCCTTGATTTTTGACTTCTTGCCTCCAAAACTGTTTGAGAATAAATTTCTGTTGTTTGAAGCCAAGTTTGTGCTAAATGGTTATGGCAGCCCTAGAAAATGAATATACTAATCATGTGAAATCTTAGCACCTTGTGCACTATCTCCCAAAATGATTTCTGGGAGCCCACAAGGATAGTCCATGTGCTTAAAAATAAGCTCTGTATTTAGCATCTGATACATGCAGTTTGGAGGAGCCCCGGTGAAGCAATGGTTAAGCGCCCATCTGCTAACCGAAAGGCCGGTGGTTTGAATACCAAAGCCACTCCACAGGAGAGAGATGTGGCAGTCTGCTTCTGTCAAGACTGACAGCCTTGGAAACCCTGTGGGGCAGTTTTACTCTGTCCTATAAGGTCTCTATGAGTCACAATTGACTCATCAAGTTTTGGTTACATGCAGTTTTATTCTCTTCTCCTCTTTTAATCATTGTTTCTGGGTACAGTTGTATCTTCTGTGTGATAGGAGGTTTATTGTTATTCCTGCTGCACTATAATTTTTTTTATTGTTGTGCTTTAAGTGAAAGTTTACAATTCAAGTTAGTTTCTCATACAAAAATGTATACAAATATTGTTATGTGACCCTAGTTGCTCTCCCTATACTGTGACAGCACACTCCTCCTTTCCACTCCGAATTTCCCGTGTCTATTCAATCAGCTCCTGACCCTCTCTGTCTTCTCCTCTCACCTCTGGACAGGAGCTGCCCATTTAGTCTCATGTATCTACTTGAGCTAAGGAGCACACTCTTCACAAGTATCATTTTACCTCCCATAGTCCGTGCACTATAACTCTTGAGGAGCCAAATGTATACAAGTTGTAACAAGAGAAGAATGGAAACTCTCCTCTCTGTTTTTTGTGTTACACTGTTAAGGAATACCTAAATAGGGTGGGCTATGATGCCACGTCTCACATACTTTGGCCATGTTATCGAGAGGGATCATGCGTTGATAAAGTAATGGGTCAGTGAAAAAGAGGAAGGCCCTCAATGAGATGGACTGACACAGTGTCTGCAACAATGGGCTCAAGCACCACAATGGTTGTGAGGATGGCACAGCACCAGGCAGTGTTTTATTCTGTTGTACACAGGGTAGCCATGAGTCGGAACCGACTGGACGGCACCTAACAACAACATGAACGACATCATCCCAGACTGTTGTAAAGAGCTTTTGTTCAAATAGCACTTTCAGTTTTTCTTATCAGCATTTCTGTTGTATCTTTTTAATGCTTGGATGCAAATCTATGAAGGCCTGGTCAGAATACAATCTGAGGCACAGAAACCATGCTGCCCTCAAAACTGCCACTCCCCATTTGACCCATACAGCTACACTTCTAGATCATCTCATTGTGCCTTTCATTTTCTTTAGAATGTGATTTCTTTAGGAAGCTCCTTAGTCCCTTAAGCAAATGCAATCTAGCAGGTCAGGAGTGAATGGAAATCTGAAGTATACATACGAGACTCAAGACTCACAATAAACAGAACTGAGAATTAGATAACCTTAAGAAATTTTAATTACTAAAGATACAGGATCACAAACAGTCTTAGTTGAGATGCAATTACAGCAATTAAGATCACCCCTGTCTTTTTTGTCACAATATCTTTATTTTTGACTTTCTTAGCTGGAAGATAAAGCTTGGTTTAATAATACATAAAGTAGGTAAAATGACAGAAGCTTAAAATTTCTGTATCTTGATCCTTTACATAGCAGTTCAAGTCACTTTCATAGGAGGCTCTACTGTTTATAATTTCCTCTTCTTTTGGGCTTTTCCCTTTCAAACAGTGTTGTACAAATTTTTGGCCCCAACTCCAAATGGCTTCAGCCTTCGGACCATAAGAGAAGGTAACTAATAGACGGTCCCTCTTGTCTCTAGACAATGCTGTCCAGTAGAACTTTCTGTGATGATGGAAATGTTTCTATATCTGCACTGTCCAATATGGTAGCCACTAACCACGTGCAGCTATTAAGCATCTGAAATGTGACTAGTGCGATTGAGGAACTAGATTTCTAATTTTACTTAATTTAAATTTGATGGTAAATCATCACACGTGGTTAGTAGCTATCTTATTGGATAGTATGACTCTAGATGATGGAATCCTAGTGTAACTTCCAGATACTCAGTTTCTGAAAGCTTCCTCACAGCCAAAGATGGAGGTTTGAAGCAGGTAAAGCCCCTGTAATATTTGGTAGCACGTGAGCCCTTCATTTGCAGGTATAGTTCTCACTGCACCACTCACAACTAGACTCTGACTTTACCCTCTGTATTGATTTCCTAGGGCTGCTGTACAAAGTACCACAGACTGGGTGGCTTAAACAACACAAATTTATTCTCTCACAGTTCTGGAGGTGGTGGCAGGGCCATGATCTCTCTGAAAACTCTAGGGAAAGATCCGTTTTTGCCTCTCCCAGCTTCTGGCAGCCCCAGGCATTCCTTGGCTCGTGGCAGCATAACTCTACTCTCTGCCTACATCTTCCCATGGCTGCTTCCCTCTGTGTCTCTCTGTCTCTTCTCCTCCAGTCATAGTGGGTTAGGGCCCACTCTGCCCCAGTGTGACCTCATGTTAACTAATTGTATCTGCAAAGATGCTATTTCCAAATAAGGTCACACTGATAGGAATTGAGGGTTAGGACTTAAATATATCTTTTTGGGGTGGACACAAATTAACACATAATAACCCCTGAACAGTTTTATTTTATGAGGTTAGGCAGTCACCAAGGACATAGCTATACCACTTATCTTTTCATGGATCTCACAGCTGCTTTTACTGCAAAGAGCTTCCTGATTCCTTTCATACAAATCAACCCACTGCCATTGAGTCAATTCCGACTAATAGTGACCCTACAGGACAGAGTAGAATTGTCCCATAGGGTTTCCAAGGAGCGGTTGGTAGATTTTGGTTAGTAGCCATACCTCACCATAGCTCTCACCAACTGCGCCACCAGAGCTCCTCTCTGAATCTGGCCTTGACACTGGCAAAGTTGGCTGCAGGCCTGCATTCCTTACTTCCAATTTTCTAACATGAGGAATAGTTTCACACACCCCAAAAGAAGAGTTCTTTAGGGCTAAAAACTGAGACAAGTTTTTCTTTCGAAACATTACCAATAAGTCAGCTAATGCTATAATAATGCTACGTAACAAATCACTCCAAAACTCAGTGGCTTACAACACACACATGTAGGTTGGCTGAGTTTGGCTGATCTAGGCTGAGTACAGCTTAGCTTGGCTGGAGGCCACAGGGAGTTTCATGTAGAACATGTTCTTTTAGAGATGTCAGAAGTTCAAGAGAGCAAGCCCAACCTTACAGGCACATTTCAAGTCTTTGCTTACATCACATTAGTTAACATCCCATTGGCCAAAGCAATTTACAGAGCCAAGAGTCAAAGAGTGGCATGGTATACTCTTTCCACCATGATACCATGGCAAAGGTGTGAATATAGAACACTACTACGAGAGAGTGAAGATGTAAGACCCGTAATTCAGTTTACCGCACTGATTACTGTCTGTCTGTCTCCTCTCTCTCTCACACACACACATACACATACACATACACACACACACAAACACACAGTATTTTCTGGTGGTGATTATCAAATCAACCTACTCCACACTTACCGACTATCATGTTATCCGACGTTTCCCATTTATGACAATAGTAAAAATATACTATCCAACTGTTTTGCTCATTAAGGAGGCATTGGGCATGACAGCAGCAGCTGCCAAATGTCCCCTTCCCTCCAGAAGGGTCTCTGGTGGCCTTGCCCTCTGCTCCCTCCTGCAGGTGGGGGGTGCCACATCCAGCTGCTGCTTGAGGCCAGCTTCCTTCACGGCTATGGCCACCGGGGTGCAGGCAGCACCAAGCCAGTGGGCACCTGTTCTGGGTTGCCAGCTCCTATGTGGCCTGAGGCCCTGAAGCTCAAAATTGCTGTGGGGTGGGAAGGGAGGAAAGAAAGAGGCATTGGAGAGAGTGTTTGGAAGAAATGTGTGCAAGTTTAATCCCAAAGTGAGCCGAACTGGGCCTGAAGCCTCCGCCTCAGTGGGGCCGGGTGTGAGGCCAGGCTCCCAGTGCCCTTGTAGGAAGCCCCGAGCCTCAGTGACTTGCCAAGCCAGGCTCCAGGATCCTGAAGGCAGGGCTCATAGGGGTGGGAATGAAGCTCTGCAGACAGCTCCACAAGGGAAGCTCTGACCCAGCACAGGAGGAAGGTGAAGTGGATAAGTGATGGGCCCTCCAGTCACAGTCTGGCTTTACCCAGCTTTGTCTTCTCCAAGCCTCCTTCTGGACTTGTCACAGTGATGAGCACATAAGTAAACCTTAGTTGTTATTATTTCTATGATCATATTTTCTAAATTAAAAAAGAAAATCGTACAAATGGATGGCTGAAAACAGAAAAAAAAAAATCCTCCACTTTCACATAACACCAATTTTCGATAAAAAGTTCATCTTTGGAACCTAACCATGTCAATTAAGTGAGGAGTAGGCGTTTTTTTCTTTTTTTTTTTTTTTTTAACACTTTCTGTTTTTGTGTGGTGCAAAAGGTTGATGCACTCGGCTGCTAACTAAAAGGTTGGAGGTTAGAGTCCACCCAGAGGTGCCTTGGAAGGAAGGCATGGTGGATCTACTTTTGAAAAACCAGCCATTGAAAACCCTATGAAACACAGATCTTCTCTGACACACATAGAGTCACCATGAGTGGGAAGAGACTCTATGGCAACTGGTACTTGGATTCCTAGAAAGATGAAACTTTGACTATCCCTCTTTTTATTTTCTCCTTTTGAAAACTTATCTTTTAAGTCATTTTTTTTTTTTTTTGGCAAATAAATCAGTTAATTTAGCTATCTAGAAATTAGTTTACTAGTGATCTTTAATAACTTATTTGATGTTCTAAGGAATGTGATAGAAGACTTAGTGCATCAATTTTATCACCTTTTTCTTTTTTCTTAAAGACTTTGATGCTCATTTACTTACAACCTGACCAACTAATTTGGCATCAATCTCTCCGGAACCAGCCCACTTGGAGTGCTACAGCATCTGTCTAAAGTATTTCCAGCTCAGTCACATTTCAAAAATTTTAGAAGTCACATGTTTAATGACATATTATGTTTTTTTAAAAAGTAGGTCAAAGAATTATATATATATATAATTCATATATATAGTAATACTATTTATATAAATAAGTATTTGTGTTTATATATGCTTAGAAGAGAGAAATCGGGAAGGCTAGGTTACTATGGAGAGTGATAGTGATGTCTCATTTTCACTTCATGCTTTACATGCCATCATATCGTTTAAGTATTATTCAGTAAGCAAGCCTTGTTTTTATGACAAAAAGATGTTAAAAATAAAAACCACCTCATTATACTTCAAATATTTTGACAGGCTGTCATAGGTGGCAGGTTACATAGAAGCTTCATATTTCTATGATTTACCAGTTTCTATTCTGAGTTATCTTTTCAGAGGAGGAGAGGAACAGGTATGGGTGCTTTTGAGGGCTCAAGCAGTCTTTCGGGGGTTCCGAAGGAGTTCTTTATTTTGTATTGCTCTAGTTCCAATTTGAATTTTTCTTTAGCCTTTTGATTTCTAAACATCTCTTACTCTAAAACTGTCTCTTCTTGGACTCCACTCTAAGCACTCCAGATTTAGCTCAGCTTCCCGTAATGGGAAGCCATTTAGAGGAAAAGTGACCAAGACTTTCTGTTTTCTTGTGAGAGCTCCATGGCCTCTGTAGCATCATTTTGTAGCATCTTAAAATGACTTGTAGCCAGGCAACAGATGTCATCAATTCTAACAGTAAAAGCTTCTTTTTGCACTGCTCAAACATACCTGATCTCACCTTAAGATAGTCTTAATTCTTCAATACCAACTCTGGAAGAGAGAAAAATATATAAAACACAACTTTTTCAGGACCAGGCTCCTCCTGGGTCACTTTAACACGTGTCAGGGTTTCAGAAATCAAATTCATGACCATTCATGGAAGTCTGTCCCCACCCTCCCCCCCGCCGCCCTCATTCTGGCCACTTGCCACATTCTGGGCATTTCATGGGGAGGAGAGTGGGTGAGTGGTAAAAGCAGACCCTTTGATCACTGTGTTTAAACCTGGCTCTATCAATCACTATGTTGTATGACTTTTATCAAGTTATTAAACCTTATTGAGCCTCAGTTTTTTCTCCTGCAAAATGGACATACAGATAAAATCTACCTCGTAGAGTCCTATGAGGATTAAATAAGAGAGATGTCAACTCAATGGCAACTAGGTGGTGGTGGTTTGAAAGCATCTAAGACAGTGTCTGGCTTATAGGGCCATCCAATAAACCTTGTCTTTGTAATGCTTCTTCATTTATTAGTTGTGCCCTTAACACTCTGAAGAGGCATTGGTGGTTCAATAGTAGAGTTCTCGCCTCCAACACAGGAGACCCGAGTTCTTTTCCCAGCTAATGCACCTTACACGCAGCCACCCCGTCTGTCAGTGGTGGTTTGCATGTTGCTATGAAGCTGAACACATTTCAGCAGAACTTCCAAACTGAGATGAACTAGCAAGAAAGGCCTGGCAATCTACTTCTAAAAATCAGCCAGTGAAAACACTATGGATCACAAAGGAACATTGCCCGATTTGCAACCAATCATGGGGATGGCACAGGACAAGGCAATGTTTCATTCCACTGTGCATGGGGTTGCCATGAGTTGCAGCCTACTTGATAGCGGCTAAATAAATTCAGCATTTTACTTTGTGAGAAAATCCGTGAGTGACTGGGATCAAAACTAGATTCATGTACACAATTTATATGAGAAATTCACATACATAGTATGCTTAAAACTAAAGTTTAAATGGAGCAAACTTGGGCATTCATCTAATTTATGTTTCTTCTGTAACTTTTTTTATGTCATTACAGAATATACAAATTATTTGGAATAGGAGGAGAAAGAATCTCTTGTTTTTCACATGAAAATCACTTAAAAAATCTGAATTAGAAGCCTATAAATCATGTAACATTGTTTCAATTTTATTACAACGCACTTTAGGGAATGAATTTGATTTTCTGAAATATTTCAACAGGAATAGCTTCATTATTCACTTTCCAGGGTCCTAGCTATATTGGATTACACATCATCACATAATATTACTGAATTTTATTTTCATATTATATATTATACCCCTGAAATCAATATCTGGAACACTTAATTCCTGTAAATGGGAATTTGCTTATTAAAATGCATAGAATGTAAAACAAACCAATGACTATTTCATCTATATTGTGCAATACCTTCCTCTGCCCTTCAACATATATGCACGTTATTTTAATCACATTCTCTCAGAAATTGAAGATGGAAGACTATTGCTTCATTGAGAACATTTCTCTGAAAAAAATAATATAATGCAGAAGTAATATACAATATTTGGCACATACAAGAATGGATCTGACTTAGACTCAGCTATATGAAATCCTTTATTTTCAGCCGTGTCTTCTTTTTGCAGAATTGCTGGTAAGTGAACAATGGAGATTTGGAGCTTTTGGTCTGCTGGGGTAGTAAGCTAGGTAAGAGTCGTCAGGGAGCCACTAAGGGGGATCTTCCAGTAGAGAGACAACTGCACCACATAGAAATCCTTGGAGTTTAGGACAAAGAATTACAGATCTTAATATTATGAGTGCATATTGTTTATTCTGCAAAGGATTCCAAAAGCCTCAACTCCTTTAAAACACAATCATAACTCAGGCTGGTAGCGGACATGCCAAATTTTAGTGGGCGTAATTTGAAATGGATGAGAAATTATCACAGGTGTTAACAGGTCCAAATGCGATGCAGTAGTAAAGCACCAAAGCTCCCACAAAGGACTTGAGAGAGGCTTTATGTAGTGTGTTGATGCCTGCCAAATAGCATCTGTCCTGAAAATGCCTGGCTGGAAAAGCAGAAGACAAATTTGAAAGCTTACCTGCATTTAAAACAAGGAAAAAGATAGCCTTGCATGCTACGTGTATTTGCAATTATCAAAAAACATAGGTCTGTACTGCAGCTAATTAATTTTTGATTAAGGACATCTGCTTCAGTGAAAACAAAGAAACATGAAAAAGTCAAGCTCTTAGAAGTTTATTTCAATTTAACAATCCTTACAGAAAAAAATCAGGTTCATGACATAACTTATTTTTAATGCAGTGAAATCCAGCATTCACTACTCTGCAGATGCACTTAGAAAGGAAACTTTCTGACCACCATAGGCATCTTTATAGGAAGTTGCTAATTCTCTTAAGAAAAATGGTGATGGCTCTGGCTGATCTAAACATCAATGCCTGTGGTCTCCTTGCCCACAGACTGCAGCACTGGAAACCTTCAGTCTGTCACCCCACCACCTCTAGTACCAAGGTCATTCCTGAGGAACTCCCTCCCACCCACCATCTGGTGGCCACAGCCCTCATCCTAGTCGTCTAGAATTTGCTACCTCCACCCCCACCTGCCCCCATCCTGGTAAAAGTCATTGTGCTAATTCTCTAATGATGGTTTCTTGCCTTTTTGGTTTGTTTGTTTCTGTCATCTGGAAAACAAAGACAACAATAGCACTTGTCTTATAAGGCTGTTGGGAATATTAGATTTATGTAAGTTGATCCATGTAGATAGTAAACATTCAAGAAATTATTATTTTTATGAAGGTAGGTGATAGGATCTTGATTCTGAGAAAGGACAATCTGTTGAATCATGGCCCTATGACCCACGTGACTACAAATGGTACATTCTCTTGGAGACACCTGCTGCTTGACCCCTCTCTACCTCCCCCTCTACTCCTAGTTTGAGCCCCTGGCATATAAGTGCCAACCTGGACTCAGATTTGGTTGCTGATTTAGCCTGTGGGCCACTCTCTATCAAGGTAGCCCTAAAACCTGATGGGCTTTTAATCTCACTCTCACCCTACTGCACCCCTATGTTCAGCTTACTTACTGTTCTTTCCTTTTTGACGCTCTACTGAGATTCCAACGTTCCTAAGTGGTACAAAAGCTTAAGCACTCAGTGCTAACTGAAAGGTTGGTGTTTAGAGTCCACCCAGAGAGGTATCTTATGGAAGAAAGGCCCAGGGATTTACTTATGAAAAATTCAACCACTGAAAACCCTATGGAGCACAGTGGTATTCTGACACACATGGGGCTGCCATGAGTAGGAATCAACTTGATGGCAACTAGTGTTACTGAGATTCCAACATGCCTTTTGACACCAACGTAGCTTATGAAAAGAGACACATGTTCCATTAATTTACTCCCTATGTTTCTCTTTGAATAGAATTTTATGATCCAGCTAAATTTTAGAAACTCATCCGTTGAGAATTAGACCTTAAATCTCAGAAAATGCATATTTTTTTCTAGACATATTAGCTCCCAAAATATCAAAAGGAACCATCTCTCTGTTGTGGGCAGCAATAAAGACATATTTTTCCTTTTGAAAAACAAGGAGTTATTTTTTTCTAGATTATTCCTACAATAGCGAGAAACTAGGAAACAAACAAAAACTAAAAGATCAAGAAAAGACAACCTCTCCTATATAGATTGCTACACTGACCAATTTTTTACTTGCTAAATTACCTAGGAATCTCTTTTAATAAAACTTTAATAAAACATCTGTCTAAAATATATTTGTTTATATTCTTGCCTCTGTAAGGTAAATTAATGAATATTCCCTAATATTTTATTGATGATCAAGTTATTACAGTGACTAAAAGTAATTTTTTATGAAATTCAACTCTCACTGTAAGATTTAGACAGAAATTACAGCAGATTGAGCTGAATATGTATCTATGCTGGTATATCTAAGGAAGTTAGTTTTTACAAAATTTTCCTAATAACTTTTTTACTGTCATTTACCTTTTTAACCTAAAATTAGAGTGGATAGTATTCTAGTTAACTAAGGCTTTAGTTAATAGGTTTCATTAGAAATAATAGCAAACAAATAAACAAAACTCATGTATTGTGGCCATCCTGGCAACAACTTCATTAAGGCGATGTTATAGGAATGATGCTTATAGATCTATCTTTATATAGATATGTCTTTATTAAGCAATTTTTTAATTGTGTGAAAAACATAAAAAGTGTACGTATTATGTTAATACCATAACAAATACATTGAATGCTTATATTTAAAAGAAAAAAATTCCAGATCTTTGCAAACTCACAATGACTATATAGCATATTATTTTCCCCATAAATGAAAAAGATAGGAATTCTCTTTTGGGCCATGGTGATTCTTTAAGTACAAAATAAAATAATTTAAAAATTGTTTTAAAGCTAAAAATAATCAATTTTTTTAGATCTCTTTACTTTGTCTTCACTCTCATCCTGAACATTAATGATGGATTTCCTTTGGGGATGGAAATTCCACAAACCATATCCTCAGAAGATTTATTGTGTATGCAAAGATAAGCAGAGAAAAATAAAGCCCCAAATTCTGGCCCTAAAGCAAGCCATGGGCCTTCAGGGTCAGAAATGCAAATGCTAGACCTACAAAGGCCAAAGATTTACTGTACGGCAGTGTTTTGTTAGTTTTTTTAAACTGTGAATAATCATCCATAACATCACTGTTTCAACATGATTTTCCTGGAGTAGTTTACCCTTGAATGAACTTGTCAAAGTCCTACGGTTCATATGACTTTCAAACCAAACCCATTGCTATAGAGTTGATTCAGATTCATGGAGACCCCTTATGTTACAGAGTAGAACTGTTCCATAGGGATTTCTTGGCTGTAACTTTTATGGGAGCAGATCCCAGGCCTTTATTCCACAATGCCACTGGGTGGGTTCTAACTGACAATCTTTAGGTTAGCAGTCGAGAGCAAACTGCTTGTACTACCCAGGGATCTTCATATAACTTTCAGAATCTCTAAAATAAAAACCAATGACTCCATTTTACTTCTTTCCTCAATCAGAAAGGACAATTTGGTGTGGAGAAAAGATCAGTGAACTGGGAGTAAGATGATCTAGGATGTTTAGCTCCTGCCTCTGCTGGATTGAGTAGGTCCCTTAACTTCTTAGAAGGCCTGATGCCACAGTGGTTAAGCACTTGGCTGCTAACCAAAATGTCAGCAGTTAGAACCCACTTGCCGCTCTGTGGGAGAAAGATGTAACAGTTTGCGTTGGTAAAGATTACAACCTTGGAAACCCTATGGGCAGTTCTACTCTGTCCTATAGGGTCACTATGAGTAGAAACGACTCCCCAGCAAAGGTTTTCTGAACTTCTTTGAATTGCTTTGATAAACTGTACAATGAGGAGTATTAAAGGAAATAATCTCTAACTTCCCATTAAAAAAATTTTTTTTTATCTAAATCTATTTGCACACTAATGGATTGCAGAACAGAAAGGAGATGGCCTTAAAAAATGCCTTAAAAATCATTTTCTTTTTTTTCCCACTAATTTTATTTAGCAGAGCATTTTTGAATTTGAAATTTGGGTTTAATGAGCCATAAATAGAATTCAAACCACAAAACTTTGAGTTAGTTATAAACAAGATATCCGCAATGACCAAAATGGTTCAAACTACTTTCCTTCTTTCCATAAAAACTGCTAATTTACAAAAGCACATGTTTAAGTAATGTAACTAACAACCTATAAAACTGTCAAGCTTTCTAAGACCAGCACAGGAAGCACAGAATATCATAAATAGTCTTTTTAAAATTCACAGATCTGAAGTACAATCATGACAATATTCAGGAAATAAATACATTTTCAATGCTACATAATTTATATACTTAAAGATTTTCCCTAGGAGATAAAGCAAGACTGAAATTGTAAAACTCAAGTGTTTCTGAAGCAAACATATTAATGGGTGAAGTACCAATTTGAGTGCTAAAATGGTGTGTCTTTTCAATGACCACTTAACTAACTTTACTCTTTTTGTTTGCTTTGTTTCTTTTTGCGACTGTCAACCTAATCAATGCTTCACTTATCTGCTTTTCAACTATGCCCTCCTGGAGAATGAGAAACACCACACTTTTGTTACTCTTTTTACTCTCCAAACACCAAATACTTACCTCTGTTGTAACACCTATATATCATAGGACTTGATTTTCTGATTTACTCTCCCACCATTCTGTAAGGTAGGAACTAAGTCTTAACTTAAAGGACAGATTGGTGGTGTTGTTAGTTGCTGTTGAGTTGGTTCCGACTCATTGTGACCTTACGTATAACAGAACGAAACGTTGCCCGGTCCTGCGCCATCTCCATGATCTTTGATATATTTGAGCCCATTGTTGAGGCTATTGTGTCAATCCATCTCATTGAGGGTTTCCTTCATTTTTGCTGACCCTCTATTTTACCGAAGCCCTGGTGGTGCAGTGGTTAAGAGCTCAGCTTCTAACCAAGAGGTGGGCAGTTTGAATCTACCAGCGGCTCCCTGGAAACCCTGTGGGGCAATTCTACTCTGTCCTAAAGGGTAGCTATGAGTTGGAATCGACTCAACAGCAGCGAGTTTTCTACTTTACCAAACATGATGTCCTTTTCTAGTGATTGATCGTTCCTGATGACATGTCCAAAGTAAGCAAGATGAAGTCTTGCCATCCTTGCTTCTAAGAAGCATCTGGTTTTATCTCTTCTAAGATTAATTTAATGATATATAGAGGCTCTGTTACTCAGACAGGCAGATCAACTAGAACTCATTGAGAGTCAACTGTGTGATATTTATAAGTAATGCCAAGTTGCTGTGTCGTTTGGAAGAAACCATCAGTGGAAGATACTCAGCACATTTCTTGAATGGGACACCACGTACAGTGGATTACCTCATTAAGCAGGACCACAAATTGTGCAGTGCAGCCATCACATTGGAGTGCAAACGATTATCACCAGCCTAGGTGTGGAGCTCAGGTGCTAGGATGGAAGGGGTTGCTTCTTCACATTTTAATGACCATCCGTGGTACAACTGGCTCTCCCTGCTCACTGATTCCTTGTTCACTATCTCAGTCAATTCTCCTTCAGTTATCATATTTAAACTTGCAAATGGACATATACTTGTTATAACCATTTAGTTTCATAATATTCTTATTTCCACTTAATGTGTTCAATTTGATTTGATCCAGGGAAATTCTTCAGTTTTTTTGGAATCTACCACAACTGTATGACTCAATCAAGGCAATATCTGTTACGAAAGTAATGCATGAATAACAACAACAGCAATAACAATAGTTCAATATTATTAAGCCCTTGTTATGTTCAATGCACTATGTCAGGTAATTGACATGCATTATCTCATTTAATCCTCACAATAACACAGTGTGTTAGGAATCACTATACTTGTTTTACAGATTCTAAAACAGAAGCCCAGCGATATTAAGTGGCTTCCCCAAGGTCATACATACTAACGCTATTAAACTCAGATTAAGTAAATCAAAGGTCTTAGGTCATTGTTACCAAGATTTCCTATCTCTTGACAGAAAGATGGAAATGTCCTCTTGAAAGTATTCATATCTATAAACACCTGCTTTATAATACTGCTTTTACTAATGCTTCCATTTACACCCAGATGTTTCTCAGTATAATACGGAAAACCTATACCGTGGATGATATTCTTGTCTCTTGCTCCCAGCTTGAGGATGTTCTACATTAACCACGATTATGAAATCATTCAACCAATTATTTTATTATATGTAGTATTAGGCAAAGTGAGGAAAGTTTATAGAATAAAAATATGACATGGTTTCTGTTCTTAGTTAGAGAGGTAGAAACACTGGAAGTAAGGGCAAATCTGTTTGATGGCGTGGAACTGATTGCTGACTATGTGAAACAGTGTAAGCACAGGGATTCTTTGAGGGTTCAGGCAGTCAGCAATGTTTAAATAAAGGAAGTAGTCCAACAAAATCACCATAGTTACTATCATTTATTGACACCCTACTACATGTCAGATGCTGTGCTTGGTATTTTATAAGCACTATTCCTCTCCACAGCCCTGGCAGGTAGGTTCTATTTTTCACCTTTTGCCAATGAGACTCAGAGAGGTTTAGTAATTTGCCTAAGGTTACACAACTAATAAGAGGTAGAACCTAGATCTGAACCCTGCTCTGTCAACTTTAAAATATAAGCTTGGTTTTAAAATATAACTATGATAAATTTAAATAAACGTGTGGCAGAGACAAATTTTTATTCCCAATGTCCATTGTCTCTTTCCTCCTTTAGGAATAGAATTGCCAAGTTATACGTGGGCACATGGATGCCTAGCTGAAGACTACTTCCCCCAACTTTCCTTGCAGCAAGATGTGGCTATATGCCTACATTCTAGCTAATGGGACATAAACTAAGGGATGCGTCAACTCCTTAAAGAAGAAGGAACATAATCTTCACTTGCCCTGCATCCCTTCCCACTGGTTGGAATGTGGACATGATGGCGGGAGCTGAAGCAGCCATCTTAGATCATGAGATGAAAGCTGTATATTGAGAATGGTAGAAGGAAGTGAGGTCCCCAAAACCATGAGGCTGCAAAATTAGCCCTGGAATCCACACGTTTTGATTATTACATGTCCCTTGAATATGGTGATTTGCTTTCACCAATATAATTGGTAGAAATGACGTTGGATTTTTTAAACCTAGACCTTGGTTGGCAGGGTGAGGTCTTCAGCTTCCACTTTTGCACCACCAGGTAATAAATATGACACTCTAATTATAGAAAGGCCCAGCCAGCCTACAGCTTTTCTAGTCAATGTAGCTGAAGCTCCAAAGATGTGAGTGAGACGATCTAGGACACTGCAGTCCCAGTCAAGCTCCCGGTGAATCTAGCTTCATAAGAAACTCCAACTAACATCACATGGAACAGAAGAAATGCACAGCCAACACCAGGTAACCAACAGTACTGTGAGAAATAATAAATTATTGTTGTTTTAAGCTTCCATATTTTGGGGGATGTTTGATATGCAGTGAAGCCCTAGTGGTGCAGTGGTTAGGAGCTCAGCTGCTAACAAAAAGGTTGGCAGTTCAAATCCGCCAGCCACTCCTTGGAAATCCTATTGGACAGTTCTACTCTGTCCTATAGGGTCGCTATGAGTCGTAATCGACTCAAAAGCAATGGGTTTTTTGTTATGCAGCAATAACTAATACAGTGAAAGAAAGAGAAATCTGGGAGGGCCTGGAGATGGATCAGAATCATGTAGTGTGACAGAAGCAGAGGGAAGAGACCATGTCAAGTAGAGGACAGTGTACAGTGAAGAGATCAGACATACAGATAGAAATTTTCAAACATGGAGGCACTCATGTCAGGACAGGAATGGCAGGATCAACATGTATTCCTAGGAAACCAAAGATAAGGATGTGAATAATTTGCTCATAGGAAGAATGTGTCAGGATGCAATTTGTTCCTAGGAAGAATGTGTATAACTGGATCAGCTGGTGCCACTTACCCAGGTAGTAACCCACCCTTTCTTAGCCAAGTGACTGACCTTTACATTTTAAAGGACTTCAAATTGAAGTTGATTCTATCAACCATTAACCTCTTGCCTTTATTTTGTTGTCTATGCACATAGACCCCTCTCTCTGCTTGAAGAGTGGAACACTTTGTAATTTTTACTTTGTGCTGTCCAGCTATAGCTGTTTTACTCCTCAATAAAATTCTTTTCTTACGTTCTTAACAGAGTATGAGATTTTCAACATCGACAGACTCAAATAAATCTCAAATTTACAAAGTACAGACATTATCCCCAGTGCCAATTAATAATGAAATATCTGAACTTGTCATTACTGTATATGGTTAGTAACGGGCATTTTCTTTGTTTTCGTACTGAAAACAAGCATCACTGTGAGAATTTTTCTCCCCCAAATTATGTTTATGTTTTTAAAGGAGACTATTGTAGAAAAAGCGTCCTAGAGCAGATGGTTCTTTTCTTTATGTGCCACTCTTCCTGAGGCTGGATGAAGCCTAAAGTTCTATTGATTCCCTTACTTAGTCAAGGTTGCTCAAGCTCATAGTCTTCCACTAAGGGGCTTACATTAGGGATTAACTCAAGTGTCTCTGCCTTTTAAATGTCAGGTTCCTGCTGCTTAGGCTGTTTTGAGACACTGTCATCCTCATTAGCATCTGCTGCAACATCTACTAACATCTTTCTTTCTTTTTGTTTCTATCTCCTGCTGATTTTCAAGTTGGTATTCAATTGCAAGTCTGGGTCTTAAAAAAAAAAAAAAAGTGTCTCTTGAAATGACTGAAATTAGATAACCTTTTATTCATACTCTCTACAGGGATTTGCACCAGGACCTTGGGCCCTCTTGTGTTGTGAATTCTCATTTGGCTTCCCAAAGTCTCAGTGTTCTCACTGAGAGCACCAGAAGATTCAATCATGAGTTCAGCAACCCCTTATGTTGCTCTTGCTTCCTTAAGGGCTATAATTTTACTTATCATGCTGTCAGTCTGTGCTCTTGCAAACTTCCTTTCTTTTCTTGGCTCATCAAACATGTTCTAAATTGGCCGGAATTGCATATCTGGGGAAATTGAATAGAAGAGCCCATATCATCAGTTTTCTCCAGGATTACCCACAGGCCATGATATCTTCACTGAGTTAAAATCACAGAGCCCCAATGATTAAAACATTGAGATAATATTGTTTTCTTTTAGAATAATTTATTTATAGTTGGGTTATCGACTAGATGACACTTTTCATTTGATTTCTTGTGATTTGGGCTAATTTTAAAACTCTTGTAAAAATCCCAATATTCTTAAATTATTATTAATCAAAAATATATCTAAGTCCACTAGAGTGAATATCTGTTTCAGTGCAAAGAAAGATACAAAATTTAAACTACTGGGCACTTACAAATCTTGTCCCATTAAGATAATAATAAGCACATTTTGGTTTTCAAACCAACTCACTGGAAAGAAGGAGGGAAAATGTTCTGAGCTCTAACATTTTTAAACAAGAGTTTGCATTTTTTTATTATAAAATAATACATATTAATCACATATAATAATATCATCAAAATTATGTGGGATATGATGCGAGGTCGCCTCTTAAGTACATGATCAAGCAAATTACCCCAGAGGTTTCAGAATGGAAAGGTTCCCAGACCAAATTAAGATGCTTGAATCACTTGACTTATTAAATCAATTTAAACCCATAGCAAGAAAAAAGGGGCAAGAGATGGGGTATATTAACACCCTTAGGAAAAAGTACAAGCACAGCAGAACTCTGCTACCTGAATCCCGGGTTATGTAATGCTACATTTATTATTTCTCCCTTGCTGTTGGTGGTATGGTTACAAGGACTAAAGCTGAGGTTTGAGCAAGGGGCTTGGCAAATTGAAGATTCCTAAAGCCAACATTACATGCTTTAAAGCAGAGGCAAGTCATCTGGCCACAACTGAAGGTGGCCATTAGCCTGATGAGCCCCATTGGGTTTTATTTGCCAGAATGTGTGCCCTGAAGGATGGTCAGCTTAATATACCTGAATATTGAACACCTCATATGGCTCACATATATTCAGCATATTATAAATATTAGGTGCTCAGCACATACTTTATTTACTTTATCCACTACTAACATGTCTAATAGGTGACTAACCTACTTACCTATATTTAACACTTCTTATAAATTCTGACTATTTCTCACAAGCTGCTTGCTTATTCATTATCTGCCAGAGCTTATGAATTTTGCTTCTGCCCTATAAAGGTACTAAGTTATTCATTATCAACGCTTAATACATCCATCCCATTTTCTTCTATAGCAGAATTAATTATTCTCAAACATGGCAAACACAAATTAGTCAATATTTATTTAGCAAAAATTTATCAAACAACTACTATGTACTAAGCAAAATTCAGGTTCTGGGGATACAACAGAAAATAAAGCAGACAAAAATTTCAGCCCTTCTGGGGCATCTAGTGAATTCTGAATGGTTAAAACTTTTCATTAATGGTGCTACAACAATATATTCTTAAGAAGATTTTCTTGTAATGATCTTTATTTTGCTTGGATTAATCTTTACTGAATGTGGAAAAATACAAATGAGCATATAATTATGTGGTTAAGCGCTCGGCTGCTAACTGAAAGGTTAGCAGTTTGAACCTACCAGCCACTCCATGGGAAAAAGATGTGGCAGTCTGCTTCCATAAAGACTACAGACTTGGAAACCCTAAGGGGCAGTTCTACTCTTTCCTATAGGGTTGCTACAGGGTCGTAATGAGTCAGAATCCACTAGACACCAATGGGTTTATCATGATGAAGGCAAAGTGATTACACTCTTAAAAATGAAACGTAACTTTTCAATATTCATTATAGGCAATATGGGCCAACCTAACAATTGCAGACGAGATGTTTACATGCTATTAGAAAAAGAGGCCCCGTCCCTTTTGTGGAAGATTAAATGGGTCATTCAAAGCCAGTTTACATTCAATACACTTTGAAACAAAAGTGATACTGATGCAAATATGTAGTTAAATTCTGCATAGCTCTAAAGAGAAAGCATAATGAAACAGGAAACTGATCTTAAATTACTTGTGAGGATTTCGGTTTTGATAATGTAGCTGTAATTATTGAAAGAGACACTAGAACAGAAAGCTATTTGTGAATAAAAACATGAGTTTTCTATAGTCAGGTATTATGGTATTTTGCATTATTTTAAATAATCGAAATAGTGATATTTTTGTTGATACACTTATTGTTTTTTCAAATTTTAAAAAAATCTGAAATTTTAATCATTTCCATCTCATAATTCAGCCAGAGAGTTTTAAACTGATTAAAATTTTATATAAACAAAGTGCACTTATTTAGAAAGCATTTGTCCATATGTGAATAATTCCCCAAATGAAGAAAAAAATGAAAATCGACAGAGCAAAGCTTCTATTGCACAAATAATTTGCACTCTAGTTCAAAAGCTTTCTGAATACTAGACTCTCCATCTATAAGTGATGGAACTAAAGGAAGATCAGCTAGTAATATAGTCTTTGAAACACAAATTGTAGCTTTCACTCAATACAAACATTTCACCCCTTGCAAATAATAAAAAGTTGTTGAAAAATGATGTCCAAATGCATCAGATAAGAAACAGAATTGTTTGAAAATGAAGGAGTCAAAGGAAAATAGTTGGAGATGGCTATAACTATCTCTTCACTCTTCCCAAAACCCTTTTAGACTTAGAAAGACTTTTTTTGCAAGAGCTAGAAAATGTGCACCAAAAGTATATTCGAAATTCAACAGTGACATTAACACTCTTGTTTTGTAAGGATTTCACTTTTTGAAAGATAACTATTATTTCATCTTAATTTTTTAGTGGTTTGTTGAATTTTATTCATTTTTACTGTGTAATTTGTAATTTTGAATACATTATTGCAGTAAATAGTATTTTCACTGAAGTGTTGATTTATACTTATCATTCATATTTTATATTTAATTTTCACTTGTTTTTAATGTTTATAAATTTTTATATTTGAAATGTATTAAATACTTATTTTCAATGTTTTCTAAAGTAATGAATTCTGAACACTTTTTAATAATAAACCCATTGCTGTCGAGCTGATTCCCACTTATAGCAATCCTATAGGACAGAGTAGAACTGCCCCATAGGGTTTCCAAAGAGTGGCTGGCGGATTCGAACTGCCGAACTTCTGGTTAGCAGCTGTAACTCTTAACCACTTCACCACCAGGACTTCTTGTAATAATAGTTCTGTCATTTTTTCCCCCTTGTATTGCATCATTCATATGAGCTCAAATCATAGTCAATGATTTGAATAGTTTCACATTTCAAATTTGAAAATGTGGCTTTTTGAATGTTTATATGGGAAGAAGATAATCAGGGAATTCAAATTTTTTCAAATTTTACTTTTTGTTGACCTTTTAGTAAACTCTTGATCTTCCCCCTCATCTGCTCCACCAGCAGCCTTTTCCATATCTGTTGTTGGTAACCCTATACTTCCAGTTGTTGTGACCCAAAATCCTGACGAGATCCTTGAAGAAGCCTCTTCCTTTCTTGCTCTACATTCAATCCAACAGAAAATCCTGTTAGCTCTTACTTTCAAAATATAGCCAGGAATAGACCACTTCTCACCCATTCTCTGCCCACACCCTGGTACAGCTTCCCATCATCTCACTCTGGATTACCTTAATAGTCCTGTCCTGGACTCCCTGCTTTCACTCCTGTTCTCATACAGCAGCCAGAAGATCCTTTGAAATGGTAGGTCAGATCACATCCCTCCTCTGCTCCAGACCTTCCAATGGCTCCCCATATCTTTCAGAGTCCAAAAGTCCTTACATGGTGATTTGCTCTCGTCTTTTGCCTCTCTGACCTCATCTCCAACAACTCTGCTCTGCTCACTCAACTCCAGCTACCTCAACCTTTTTGCATTTCTTTGAACATGCCAAGTATATTCCAGGCTTATGAGTCAATTCCGACTCATGGAGACCCCATGAGTGTAGAGTACAAGTGCTCCATAGGGTTTTCAAGGCTGGACCTTTTGGAAGAAGATCACAAGGGCTGTCTTCCAAGGCTCCAACCTCTCCCCTAGTAGCTGAGCGCTTGACCATTTGTGCCATCTAGGTATTCCATGCTCCTCCTCTAGCATCCTAGATTGTCCTTACCCTAATTTTTTTCAGTTCATGAACTACTATATAATATACTATATAATATACTATATAACATAACTATATATTATGTTATGTTTATTGTTTATTGTCTGTGACACCTTGAATAGATTGAAGGTTCCACAAGGAACAGAATTTTTGTCTATTTGGTTTACTAATTCATCCCAACAGTTAAGAAGATTAAGTTCTCAATAAATACTTTTTAATGAATGAATTACAAAACTATTATGGAAAACTTCCATCATTACAGGTTTGAGAATGAAATAGTTTTGTTCCCAGTAAAAAAGTGTGGCAACACTGCTGTTGAGGCTTTTTTTTTTTTGTCTGTTTGTTTTTTAATATCATCTCTTCAGCCAATCCACTGATTTATATTGTAAACTATAACTTCAGTAAAATTTACCATAGTATATGAGTTCACTATTGGGAAAGTTTTTTGCCATCATTTAACATTCTAATTGGTTCTAATGGAATGAAAAATCTGTTAGTAATTCAAAGAGTTGAGAAATAATACAATTACATTACACTATGTAGATTAATGGTTATGGAATATGTAACTTACAAATTATATTTATATTTGCTATAGTTATTGAAATATATTTGAACTTGATTTATGGTATTTGGAGGTCAAACAATTATGATGTAATGTATTAAACTATAATAACCAAGACTATTTGGAGACTTGATGCTGTTAGTGTTGTTGATAAGTCATAATAAAATTACTTAAGATTAATTATTTACTATGTGCCAGCCACTGTGCTAAATGGTGAATATGCCTTATTTCATTTAATTCTCATAGCCAATCTATGGGATAGATCCTATTGGTATCCATTTATCAATGAGTAAATAAATTTAGGAAAGTCCAATAATTGTCTCAGAGTTAGAAAGATAACCAATTCAGAAGATGTTATTTAATTCTGTGTCTGATCAGTTACAGAGCTCATAGCTTTAAGCTTTGGGTATACTGCCTTCATATTCCACTTATATGCACACAAATGCCTAACAAATTAAAAATTTAATTATAATACTTGTCTATCTATCTATTGTTTTTAAATTTATTTTACAATCAATAAAAAATCAGTATACCTTTTGATTCAAGATATGTATATTTACTTCATTCTTTTTAGAGCTCAGTAATATTCTATGGAGTGGGTATACCATCTTTGACTTACCCTAATTTTTTTTCTCTGTCCTCTTCATTACGTTGTTGAGCCCATCTATTGAGTTTTTTTTAAATTTGTTATTGTACTTTCAGCTCTAAAATTTTCATTTGATTCTTCTTTACATCTTCTGTTTCTTTGCTGAGACTATTTTTTTTTCATTTGTTTTAAGCATGTTTGTAATTGCTTTGAAACATTTTATGACTTTAAAATCTTTGGTAGAAAACTTGTCAAATCAGTGTTGGCATCTATTGATTGTTTTTTTTTTGTTAAGTTTCATAGTTTCCTTGTCTCAGAAAGGTCCTTTTCTATACATTCTTTTATTATGTCTTTTTTTTTTTTTTTTACATAAGGCAAATGAGGTTCAGATGGACTCAAAAGATAACTTTAGAGATGAGACCAAGAGCTGAGACTAATTTCAAGTATGTCTAACATCAAAATCAAGCTCTTAAATTCTCAAATTATAAGCAGGTATGTATAGTATGATTATATACATATGTAAGAAAGTGTCCAGCTAGATATATATTTCTAGTATACAAAAAATTTAATACTAGACTTCAAAATGCAGGGATTTCCTATGAATAGTAAGGTTTAGATGATTTTCATTTTTGTCTTTGTACCTTAAAAATTATCTACATAACCCAGATTTAATCATCTTTTCATCCTATGATTTTGAAAGAGCTCTAAATATCCTATATATTTGTGTAAACTGATTTCTATTATTCTTTTGGGGATTTTTTTTCTCCTATCAATCATTGCGAATTAGGTACTACTATATAAGCAATTCAATTAATGCTAAAAATATGAAATTATTCTTTATTTCTAAATTCTTGCAGGAAATAAATTCAACATTTCTGTGGGGTAGCAAATTTGTTTACTCTTAATATCAATTTTGTTCTTAGTAAAATTTATTTAGAATTTAGATCAGATAATTTTTGAATTTGCATTTACCTAATATAAAGATTAAATATTTTCCCTGGCCCCTCAATTATTCTCTCATCTCTTTCTTTTCTTTCCTCTTCTACAGTCAGTATTTAAAAGTAGCAACAAAAATCTTTGGAATGATAATATATTTTTTCTAATAGATTTGAATGACATGGTATATTTTTGCATCATGTTGCCATGACTACCAAACCCTTTAGCTCTTCTTCATTTAAATATGTTCGCTGCTAAATTAGAGATACAGCTTAAGCAATTTGGAATAGCTGTAATTTTTGTTTTAAACAATGGTTATATGATAAGCTTCAAGTTCACTCTTTTGATAACAATAGTACCAGAGAGTCACTGGCTATAGAACATCTATTCTATTTCATAATTCCTCCCAAGCCAGTTTAAAAAAAAAAAACAAAGGTCAACACTTGTCTATGGGAGCTTTTCAAGGTCTGTATAGGAATTTGTCACTCAGGTTCAGAGAAAAATTTCTGTCTTGAAATAAATGGGAGAGCTTTTGCTAAATTCCAAGATATCTGGGTTGATACTTGGACCTGTTAAATACACCCACACACCCCACCTGAATATTTAAAAACCCTCCAATGCCAATAAAAGTCTGTTTGTGGCTGATTTAGAAATGTCTGTCTAGACACAGACCCTTGTATCTATCTCTCTTTGTTTGAAGATGTGATTGTTGCACATTGCAGGGAAGCAGCAGGGACCCAACATTGACTTGCTGCTCAATGAGGGAAGAACAAGCAGTGGCAGTCTAAGTAGAGAATAGGCAGTGTCCAAAGGTTTATACTGGTCACTTCTTTTCTGGGAGCCTTACATCCTTACATTCAGTCCCTGAATGGTGCAAATGGTTAAAGCACTTGGCTATTAACCAAAAGGTTGGAGGTTTGATTCTATCCAGAGCTTCCTAGAAAGAAAGGCTTGACGATCTACTTCTGAAAAATCAGCCACTGAAAACCCTATGGAGCACAGTTCTACTTTGACACACAAAGGGTCACCCTGAGTCAAGGTCAACTCAATGGCAACTGTTTTGTTTTACACTAGGTAGTGAGGATATGAATTTATTGTGATTGTACGTGCAGGCATGTTGGAACGAGCATGGTATAGGACCAACGTGGTGATTTTACACACTCCAGGTTGCATAAATACTTAAAAAAAAAAACAACAACAAAAACTTGACTAGCTTAAAGGAGGAGTTTAATCTTATTAAAAGATTGTTCTTTTCAATTTTTAGACAAAAACAAAATCTTAAAGCAATCAACAATATAACAAGGAAAATGAATTGGTTTGATCTGAATAATTCTTAGATTTGATTTTTAAAATGATACTTCTTTTAAATGGTATGGAACTAAAAAATTCAACAAATATACCTACATTCTTCTAATGTCTAATCAGAAATATATACACATGAATTAATAAACATTGCTGAATTGTCTGAATTGTGTTTCATTCTCAGACAATTAAAACATCAGATTTTAAATAGATGAAATTTTTGCCTTGGTGAAAACTCTATGATTAGATTCTAAATAAGTATAAAATTATAAGGCCTCATAAATAATTTTGGATAATTGTGTGAAAATATTGGGATGACATACAGCACATGCTTTTATTAGTAAACCTAATTTTGCATAAAGTATTAAAAGGGTTTTATTAAAATGAGCTCCTCATAAATCCTTACGCACTGTCTAATCTTCCTATTTCCAATTTCTCTCAAAATGAAATACTAAAAATAATTAAAAAGTCAAATCAGGAAAGGAATTCTAATAATCCTTCACTTTTAATTCCAGGATCACAGACTGACAGTCACTACTTATTGCAAATAACTCCTGATCTTATTTTGGTTTCCAAGAAAGCAACCCAATAATAAATAAATTAGAATGACCTTTTCATTTACTTGAAGCAGGTGGAGTAAAATATTTAACAGGTTTAAGAAAGCAGACAAAACAGTGTGTGTCCTTAGTCAATTTAAATGTGCTTGAGAGACTGCCTGTCTGTTCAGTGCTTTACCTTGAAAGGAAAGAATAGCTTAATTAAACAGCAGTATTTTGGGGCCACATAGCATATGACTACCTTCTACTTTAGAATTCTCCAGTGGTGCTTTACTGCATAGAATAAAACCCAAACTCTTTACCTCGGCCCACAAAGTCCTTATACGATCTAACCCCTGACTCTTTCTCTGCTTCATAGCTCAGCTCTTACGCATCACTTTATTCTCTAGCCTTACCAGCCTATTTCCATTCCTCAAACATGCCAACTGCATTCCTACCTCAGGGCCTTAGCATCTGCCAGGGATGCTCTTCCTTAGATCCTCATAGATCTCAGCTCACATGATATCCTTTAGGTCTTTCCTGGGCTTTTTCCCTAATCTAGCCCTGAAAATTATTTTAATAATTTGTTTGAGCCTATGTGTTTGCTTTCTATTTTCTCTAAGAATAATAATATATAAGCTTAAAACAAAACAAAAAAAAAAAAAAAAAAACTATGCTTAGAACTGTGCCTGACACATATTATGTGCTCAATAAATATCTATAGATTGACTGGCTCATAGGTTATTTCAAAGGTAGGATCAGCACTGGTCTGAATTTAAGAGCTTACATTTGTAACTTACCAAGCTTTTCATGTATAATGTCTTGTTAAATCCTTAGATCCCTATACAATTTGAGAGGTAATTAAGATAAGGTGGTGGTGTCCTCATTTCTGTAATTTAGACTAGAAAGTGGCCATGTTATGACTCAGGTCCAGATTTAAGTGGTTGGGGTTGATGTTGTTTTTCATTCCTTTCACTGTCTTCCATTTCTTGTGAGCCCCAGATGGCTATGATTAAGTGATGAAATAGCAACACATGTACTGCAGACAGCTGTATGGACTCTGCTAACTAATCCATCCACATTGTGGCATTGGTGCCACTTGATCTGACCACTGAGCTGTTGCTACCACCATTGGGCACAAAGTCACTTTCTCCTTCTTTTACATTAATTCTCCTTAGAATAAAATAAAAAAATGCTATGTGGTTAAATCCATTGGATTTTTATTAGTGTTACCAAAAAAAAACTTCTATCACACATTAGGAAAATAATTGAAACTTCTATTTATCATTGGAACAGCTATTTTGCCTGAAATACGAAGATTTCTTTTTTGGACTCATGGGATTTTTGGGCAGGAATCCCCTGTTCTAGGTGAGGAAAATAAGGACCAGAAAGCATAGTGATCTGACAAAGTCACTTAGCTAGTTAGTGGTAGAGCCAGGAACGAATGCAGATTGTTGTCCTCCTGGTTTATATACAATTCATGCCTCTGCTGAAATGAAATCTGGTACCGGACAAGTTTTCAGGGTTGGGAGGTATGAAAACAAGGAGAACAAAATAAAAATTTATATAATTTTTGGGCTTTGACTATACTCAGCTATTGCATAAATACAAATTAATTTGACAAATGTTTATTCCAGGCCTATTTTATTGAAGGCATTATTCTATACACTGAAAGTACAATGGAAAATAGGATAGAATTTCTCCCTCCAAGAGCTCATGGACAAATGGGGTAGATCAACCAGTAAATGTGCAATTTCCACACACTGCATTAGGTGTCATGAGAAAGACAAAGCCTAGGGGAACACAGATTGGTGGTGGCCAACCCAGGTGGTGGAAGCCAGAAAGTCTCACTGGAAAAGACGGCTTTAACCTGAGATCTGAAGGATGAGCAAGAAATAGCCTAGGCAAGTGTCCCAGGAAGAGGGAAGAGCATGCACATCAGTCTGGATGGACTAGTTATCCTCCCATCCACCATGTCCCAAACACAAAGATACATTACCAATTATTCTTATTCTCATATGCTCTTTCGAACCACAATTCCTAGTGAGAAATCACACATGACACTTCGGTACCTGGATCACCTTGGGTGTGTTTTTATTTGTATTATCGCTTTAATAAGAGCCCCTTGGCGGCACAAACTATTAAGCACTTGGTTACTAACTGAAAGGTTGGCAGTTTGAATCCACCCAGATGCAGAAGAAAGCTCTCGTGATCTACTTCCAAAAGGTAACAGCCGTCGAAGACCTTATGGACCACAGTTCTACTTTAACACACATGAGATCACCATGAGTCAGAACAGACTCGACAGCAATTGGTCTTTACTCATATCATTCTAAAACAAAATCATCACCTTGGAGAAGTGAGTGATGGTGAGACACTATGAGCTGGAGCTGCAGAGGGACAGGGCTTCATAAACCTTGAAGAAGTCTAGGTTCACATTCATCTTGTTCACCTTGCACCTTCCTCTGAAAGTCTTTGGTGCTTACTGCCACTATGTAATTTAAACACACAAAGAAATCTTCTGCCTGACAGTACTAATACACTGTCGCAAATGAGCAACATAAATTTATTCTTGCCTAACTGCTCAAACCATTTAGGAAATTCGTACCTTTGTAAATTAACAACTGAAAATTAAAAGCAAGTGAATTGTTTTTCTAAAAATCTACTTGTTTGTGAATCTTCTCCACAATAATCATAATTGTCATAACTTAGAATTTTCTCCCCTAAGGATCACCAGAAATAGATGTTAATCAAAACCAAAGCTGAATGCTTTGTATATTTCCTTTCCATCTTTGACCAATTGGGGCATTCATTTCAGATATTTGTAAAAATCTCACGTTTCTAGTTTTATCAAATCAGGCAGAATAGTTTTGAGTAAACAAATTGCTTCCTTCCTTCTTTTAAAAGTGATTATTGAGAGCCATCGATTTTCTAAGCACTGTGCTTGGTGCTGAGGACATAACCAGGTACCGATCAAGGAGTTTATAGCAAGGGGAGAGAGAGACAGAGACAGAGAAAGACTGGCTCGGTAGGTGGAAGAGGAGGAGCTGTCAGGAAAGAAGGACTCCAGGGAAGAGGGCGCCTGGCCCATGCTAGTCTTAATCATTTAGGCTCCACACCCTAGAAGTACTAAATCAGAACCTAGGGAGCATTCTGCCTTGAGCTCCTTAGTGATTCTCATGTGCACTCAAGTTTGAGACCCTCTGCTTTGGAAATGCAAGGTCATTGAAGACTTTGGAGCTAGAGAGTAGGGTTAGGGGTGAAGCATTTTAGGAGGAGTGCTGTGCTAGCAGTGTGGAGGGAGGCAGGGCATTCTGACTTTGCCATGCAAAATTGACCATTTTGAGGGATGGGGTAATGCACAGGGATGGAGTAACATTTAGGACTTGGATGAAGAACTTTGTGTCATACCTGTAAAACAGTGGGAGTAGTAGTAGTAGCATCAGAACTTGTCCAACTTTAGAGAGGAAAATGACTAGGATCAAACCAAAGTTGATCCCTATGAGGTGGAAGTCAGACATACCTTTATCCTCCAACCTTTTTACCAATTCTGACACCAGCCATCCCCCCCATGGCACTCTCTACTTCTCTTCTGGGTTCAATAATCCATTATAATGGCCACACAGAACTCAAACGTCATACATAGAGTTAAGTGGTTTTTTAAGGAACAGGGTACAACTCACGGTCAGGATCAACAGGCTACAACTCAGGATCAGGATCAGGATCAAACAGCATGTAAACGAAGTCTCTCTTCTTTAAGGCAGGACAGCTCTCTCAGTTCCTCTCGGCCTTCTGAGGACAGGCTCCTCTTGGCCCCCTGAGGAAAGGCTCCTTTAGTTCCTCTCAGGACAAGCTTTGGCCCTGCCTCCTGTGGCCAGTGGCTCTGCTGTCGTCCCTTATGGGCCTCTTGTTGTCTTCAGTGTTACACCCCTTGGCCAGTGTTACAGCTCTTCTTGGAGGTTCCTTGCCTCTCTCTCTCTGCTTTTCTCCCTTCTTTCTTCCTTCTGCTTCTCTTCCTGCATCTTTCTATCTCAAAAACCTCTGTGGGGTTGGCTGCTTATATATACAACTCCTTGTCAATTTCAAGGCATGGCACCTCCCCAGCGGGGGCCACAAACTGACCAATCCCCTCTCAGTAGGCCATAGACACTTAATTTGAATAGTAGGCTACAACTCACCTCATTTGCATGATCTATTGACCAGTCCCTGCAAGGTGCATATCAATCACAAGGCAGGCTGCAGCCCAGGACTAGACAAAAAGTCAAGATGTTTACAGCTTGCCCAGGAAACGGCAATCAACCTCCGGGGTGAAAAACTATGGCAAAGGTAACTCCTCAGGGATTAGGAGAAAAAAGTCTCTCAAGCTGTTTTTCCAAAGAAACAGACAAAAGACCACATAAAGGAACTCATTTAACCACACACCTTATTTGATAATTTTAGTAAGTTGAAAGTATAATATTTTATGTATTTTGTTATATTGTAAAAGCTTATTCCATTGGATCGAAATGCCTTAGTCAAAATATCAGCTAACAATAGGGACAATGAACTGGAGCTAGGCAAGAATACAGACAGGGAGGGCACTGCAGTGGTGTAAGCAAGAGAAAAAGAGGGTGCAAACTAAGGCAATAGTAATGGGATGGGGAGAACTGAGTTATATAACAAGGGAAAAATGAAAGGGCTTGGTCTCCAGTTGGATAGAAAAGACAGGGAGCAAATCTAGTTGTGCCATTTTTTAAAACAAAAATTCATTATCTGGGAATTATTGGAACATGGAATGGATTCAATGTGATTTACCTTAATGAGATCACTTCACGGAAGTGGTTCAAAGGAAACCATGCCAAAAATTAAGTACAACTCAGCATAATCACTCACTGTTCTGAAAACAAAGGCACTAATGACAAAGATTTTGTTCATCATCTTGGATTTAAGACCTGCTCTTTGACTTCGGGCCTCATTACGTTGTGTTGCAATTATTATGTTTGTGTGCCTGCCTCGTACACTGCACTCTGAGCATCTCAGTGATACAAACCATTTACTTCTGATATTTATAAGTGAATCACAATAGGAGGCCCTTAACACATAGTTAGAAATAAATGAACAAGCTAATTAATTGTAGTGTTGACCGATAGTACTCTCTGGCTTAAAATAACATCCAGAGAACCCTTAGTGCACGTCATAGTTTAGGTCATAACTAGACACACCAGTGCAACCAGTTGTCCTCTGGCAGGGTTCTTATGCTGGAAAGTCCAAACAAAAGGTGATCTAGTCAGGCACAGTTATTTAGAATATTGTATATGATAACAGGGAATCGTCTAAGTCTAACAGCTCCTGTGTGAACTGTAGCAGACGGCTTTCCAGATGTTTTTCACAGTTAACAGCAGCTATCAGTTTGACTTGAGAGAAACGACCTAGGTTTGCTCGTGGTCTTTCAGGATGAATTCTGCAAAGCTCTTGCATGAAAAGAGTGAAAGTACTGCTATTTGTAAGGAACACAGTTACACTCACTTAATAGAACTTTTTTAAGGTACGGGAATTTTTAAGGCTTTGTATTTGCTTTGAAGACTTTAGTTGCAAACATTATCCCAACACAAGAGAATGCTAGGATATAGAGCTGAATGGAACCTGATAGATAATTTAGTCCAGTCCCTATTTTATAAATGAGGAAACTCAGACCCATAGAGTGGGGTGATATGTGTAAGATCTGTGGCTTACTCATGCAGAACCAGGTTTAGAATCCAGTTCTTAAATGGTAGTTTACCCAGTAGGGAATGATTCTGCTTTAGGCTTATTTCGATTAAGTGCTTATTTTGCTCTCTCACTTACACTATTGTCCATTTCTTCTTAATTTTACTCTATTCCTTTAGTTCTCATCTCTCCCTATTTCCTCCCCACCTTCCAATTAATAAGGTTTAGTCAAATAGAGTGACTATAATGTAAACCAGTAAATATTGTCATTGTCCTTTATTTGGTGAATACCAGGTTCACTTCTATGTAAATCAGTTATTTCCATGGGACACAGTGAAACCAAGAAAGAAATTTCTTTGGTCAAATAAAAATTATTGCTTTGATATTGAGTAAGAGAAAAACATGGTGGCTACCATTTCTTTAAATGTTAGTAGTATGCTAAGCCTTTTGTATGTATCTTCATATTTAATATTTACAGTGGCTATATGACATAAGAGTACTTACTTTATACATTAATAAACTGAAGCTCAGAAATATTAAATAATTTGCCCAAGTTCACATCACTAGAAAGTCACAGAGCTTGGTGAATGGTCTGGAGTCCAAATCTGTCTGACTCTAAAGCCCCTTCTCTTACCCACTTTAGCCAACATTAATCTGAAAGGGGGGCATGATGGGAACCCGAGGAGCCTATGGGCTGCTTTGTGAACCTTCTCTCAGAGGGACAACAAGATTCATCAGGGTGAGAGGGTAGGGAGGTATTTTACAATGTAGATGGTTTCACAGGCTATTTGGGTCATTAAAAAAAATAATGTGACCCAAAGTCTTTGCTTTATCCAGCAGAAAATGCTGATTTTAAACATACTTTGGAATGGGGAAGTATTATATCTGGTGACTGCAACTTCATGCCTTGAAAGCAAAATGCTATGATGGGAGTGAATATATCCGCGTCATGTGGCCTTTTCCCAAGCTGTGTGCTTACCACAGTGCGGGCCCACAGGACTTCCTCTCCTCAGTCATTGCCATTTCATTCCATTTCTAACTTCAATTCTGGTTATGCAAGGCTCTCTACCATAGCCTTCACTGTCATGTTTTATACCTTCCAGTAAAAAACAACAGCCTTGCAATTATAAGTCAGAACATAAATTATTTAGCTTTAGAATCTTAAAAATGACTGGAAAATGACAGAAAAATCAAAGAACGTATTTTATTTCTATATATGAGATGTGGTTTCTGCAAATACGTGCAACTTACTTTGCATTATAGTGTATTTCATTTTATATATTTTATTTTACCAGAAATGTAATGAAAAACATTTCTTTATGCTTTCAGTTCTTTCCAAGAAGTAAATTCTGCACCAGTCATCAGGGAAGGTATGAGAAATGTCTCCAAGTCCTCATTCTAGCTCTGCCACTGACATTTCCTGCAGCCTTGGCTTAGATAAATCCCTTAACCTCTTGAGATATCTATTTCACTCACTAAAAATCACATGAATCATAAACACCTGTGTCATCAGGCTCTGTGAACTTACAGACTACTGGAAAAGCATTTTGACTGCATAAAAATATATGACAAAAATGGAGGGAATGGAGTTTTCCTCTTTTCTCCGTTTTCCATCTTCAAAAAAAAAAAAAAAAAAATCCTTATCCAGTGTCCAGTCTTTGGAGGCTTGACTACTGAGTTTTCTGGTCATTAGAAAGGTAGCCTTCCCACAGTGTATCATGCAAACCACCAGTAGATTTTGATGTGTGATTGTCAGCACAAAGTACTACCATTACACAAGCATACACATTCTCTCTCTCTCTATTTTGAAATCTTTATTTCTGAATTTCAACAAAATATCTTAACAGATTGACTTGCCATGATAACTTTTTACATATCAAGTTCCTGAACTGTAGAAATAGAAATGCCCCCCTCCTGTGCTTCTGGCAATATGGTGACTCTAAATCACTGATACATATTTATAAATCGGTTCCCAGCATTTGAAACAAAGGTTTAACTTTCTCGTGATACTTTTTGCTCACAAAATGTTTATGTAGAACTAATCCTTCATCAAAGGGGTGTGTTTGGAATGAATTAACAGAGTGAGAAAAGAAAGCAATTAGCATTTAGAAAATGCCAGCTCCAAGGTTTTACCAAAGAGCAGTGAGAAAAAAAGTAATTTAGACATTGATATGGTTTATTAAGTGGAAAGAATGCCTTTATTTCTAAGTTAGAAAGACCAATATCTATCAATAAAAGAAAATTAAGAAAGAAATATGTGCTACTTGCCACAAGGGAAGTGGCAAGGGATAATCAGTAAGTCTATAAAAAGATGATACACTTATTTTTACCAAGCAGCCTCATTCCCCAAGATGAATATAAAACATAAAAGTAACTAACAATTATTGAGCATGTACTAAGAGCCAGGAATTGAGTTATGCAGTTTGAAGACACTGAGGTAGGGACTACTTGTACAGTTGGTAATCCACTGTAAAAGGTATCATTTCACTGTGGAGGGAAACCACTTTCACAGATATGAAAACTGATGCTAAGAGATGATGGGTAACATTGCTACGTCATTCAGCTGGTAAATGGAACAGCCCGAGTCTGATGCATTCTGAGACCCACAGTCTTAATTACTCGAAGATACAACATCTTAAGATCTGGAAAATTCTTAGAGAGCTCCACAATGTTCTGAATTAAGAAAAGATATACTGGGGAAAAAGAAATGCAACTGCCATCAGTGAGTGACTACAAAGAATAGGTATGAAAGATTTGAAAGGTTGAAATTGCACACAATTTAATAAAAAAATGGGTGTGTAGAAAATGAGAAATACAAATATTTTTATTCATTATTTTAGGATACTTTATAGAAAAAAAGCCCATTTAATGTAACAACATCAAAAATATATATTGCATGAAACTGAGATTTCCCATTAAATAAGCATGTTTAACATGTTAAAATAAAGTTTGTTGATAAAACAATTATAAATCTACCACATAAATTTACTTTCAAATATTTTCAATTTCTATTACCACTTAAGCTTGCACTTTAGGTGATCTAGAATCCTTAGTTTTATCCTTTATAAGAAGGTAGTGAAAACTGGAAAAAGAGAAATCACTATAAGAAAGTCAATAAACATTTTATGAATTTTTGAGTTAAAGCTACTCACAGGATTGAGCCCATAAAGCAAATACCCATTTTTATTCTTTCAACAGCAGTTTTTCAGAGTTATTGAATTCTGGGTATAGTATATCAGTAAGATGTGACCAATGCTATAAGGAGTTCACAGTGTAGAAAAAAGGTGGCAGATGTAAAAAAATAAAATAAAAAAATAAGCATAATGATCTGGAAGACAAGCAAACCGCCTAAGTTCAAATTGTGGCACTTCCACTTCCTAGCCATGAATGACTCTAGGGAAGTTGTTTAAACTTTCTGGGCCTCAATGTCCTCATTTGCACAGTGGGGATATTCTTTTATGTATCTCATTGGGTTATTATGAGGAATAGTTGTGTTAAAACAGGAAAGGGGTTAGAATAGCACATTGCATGCGATCAATCAACGTTAGCTGCTAATATTGAACCTGTGATGGATGTTACAGTGGAGTGGGATGCGAACACAAGGATAAAGAGGTTGATTATCTGGCAACGTGAAGGAGAGCATCCCAAAGAATTGAGAGCTGATAGAAGATGGGTACACATTTACCTGGGTGATTGGTGATGAAGGGGTTTCAACAGGGGAGGGATCAGTGAGAACAAAGGCACAGAGGCATGAGGGATTCAGAGGCATTTATTAAACTGCCCCTGGTGGGGATGGTTGGATGCTATAGTGTGAGGGCATCTACAGTGAGGGAGGGGATCTGGAGTCAGGGTCTGGGAGGACTTAGAGGCCCATACTAAGAAGTTTATCATAAATCCTGAGAATCAGTTCCTTCCAAACAATGCTCCTTGGAGCCTGCGATGGAGGGTCTGGGGAATTTGCCTAAGACACAGACACTGCTAAGGAGAGGCTTGGTGGGTAGGGCACCGGGTCCCCACTCTAGTGTGCATAACTGCTTTCATCTGTTTCACATGTTGTGTTTTCACATAAGATTTTTACTTGAAGAAAAGCATCTGCTTCTTAAATAGTATCTGAATTTTAAATAAAGATCCACCGAAGTTTTGATCAAGAAAAAATAGGATCAGATTTGAATTTTAGAATGATGACTTTGGGAGTGCTTATTTAATTATTTAGCAAAGATTATATAGAATTTACAATGTACCAGACTTATCAACATATTTTATAAATATTAATTAATGGACGTTGAATAGAAGGAGCTAAAAAAAATAAGAGAAGGGATTTCCCCAACAACCTATCAAGTGCACCTGTAGGTTTGAGAACCTTTATATATTCACTTAAAGAAAAAAAAAAAAGCCCTCACTCTCAGTACTTTATTTTTTCTTCTAAACCTTACAGTTTTCTTCACATACTGGTAAGAACTAACTTTTAAAAGTTTTTGCAATAAAAAGTTTTCTACTGTTTAGCAAGTGACTTGGTAGGAATTACTTTTAAAAAGAAAATAGGGCATTGAGAAAAAAATGGCATGCAGATGGTTGGCAGAGCAGGAAGACCTGTTTGTCAGTGTGCACTGGGACATTGCACAGTCCACCAGGGCCTGCATTAGAGGAACCTGTACAGCCAGGACACAATAGTCTGCTCCATTCTGATTTACAGGAAGTCAGTGTGGCCCACCTTCTGCTTTGCCCAGGCTGGGGCCGGGCAGAAGTGGTGGATCATCATGTGCCATGCTGAGAACCAGGTGTCGTTCTCAACAGCATTGGAACCATCCCTTGGTGGTGTCTTGGAAATCTCTGGAGATATTTTCGGTTGCCCCTGGAGAAGGTGCTACTGATATTTAGTAGATGGGGTCCAAAGATGCTAGACACCCTGCAATGTACAGAGTAGCCCTCTACCCTGCAGTGGCTTTCATATATACATGGAGGTGAAAACTTGTGTATCCTTTCAGAAGGTTATAACCTACTTTTTATGGAGAAACAGAGTATTTTTGGCATGGTTTTAAAGTACACTGAATTTATCAGGAATGGAACTACTGTGTAAATGGGGAAAGATTATTTTGATTCATTGTTGTTTTTACAGGAGTAGATCACTGTTTTTAAAATAAAATCACAGGGCAGTAACTCTGCTCATGGCATTCGAACTCCCAATGCATTCACCTGTATCTGACTGCCTTTGTAAATGCCACAATCACCACAAGCCTGCAGTGACTCTACCCCTGGATAGATACAGTATCTGATTATTTCATTATGTTATCCACTGGCGTTGTGCTTGGGGGCATTTCTATATTTTTTCCTTTATATTACATGTAGCATTTGTATTTATTTCTTTCATAGTCTGTGCATGTAGGTTATCTTTGAATTTCTTTGAGGAGAATAAAGGTGTCATAAAATATTTGCTATAAAAATGGGGCTTGGAGTGTGAGAGGGTTGAGAGCCAATGCGTCAAGGTAACATAAAAGCATTTTCAAACTACTCACTTTCTCTTATACTACGGTGGGTTGGGAATCAAGTTCATTTCTTGATTTGACTTTAACATTTCCAAGCAGAGGTCATTTTTACTCATATGCTGTAGAAAACAGAAGACAATAAAGCAAGTCAGAAGCAAGACGACCCTAGTGGATACACCACACTAGGGCCCAGCCGTCAAGGTGCGGAGAAGTTCATCCTTTTAGCCACCCCAGTTGTAAAATATTCCTGTAGTCTCATGTGAATTGCATATATGAGGGTTCTTTTGCAGAGAGACACTAATGCATTTGATGTCCCTACCAGATCACCAATAGCTGAGTGTTAGGGCACTTCAGAAAGTGAATCTCCTCTCTTATTCCTAGAGTGGAGGAAAAAAAACCCCACTCCTCCCCTGGAACCAGAGCCTCAGCTGCTAGTGAATAAGGTCTGGTAGTGATGGTTTCTCCAAATCCAGAGCTAAGTGCCTCTCTCTCTCTCCTTTTCCCTCTCTCTCTCTCCTGGTTCCATTCCCAGTAAAATGTATTGGTGCTTTATAGGTCTTGAAGGAGAGGAGGTTTGAGAAATTACTGCATTGAAATAGGCCTGCAATACAATCTTGTAAAAATTACTCTGGCTAGTTCATCTTTTGATTTTACATTTGATCATCATTATCATGTGGATGAGAACTAATTCTTGAAGTGTCTGACCCTTCTCCTCCCATGGCATCTCTAGCTTGGAAAGGAGCCCTCCAGAGCAATGGTTCTCAACCAGGGACAATTTTGCACCCCAAATGTCTGGAGATATCTTCCATTTGTCATAACTAGGGGTGGGACATACTTCTGGCATTTAGTGGCTATGAATGCTGCTAAACCTCCTATAAAGTACAGAATCACCTCCTCTCCCAGCAAAGAAGTATCCAGTCTCAAATGTTAATGGTAGTGAGGTTGAAAAGCCTGACTTTAGTGCAATAGCGTAAAGGCACTTGAATGGGGTGGTTGGAGTTCCAAGTGGACAAAACTTTCATTAGCTTGCAGAAATCAAATTGTAGAGGTTAGTCCTCCTGGTGTTAGAGAGAGAAAGCTGCTCCACAATGGGCTTTTGCATAGTATAACTCAAGCAGCAGTTCAGCACCTGTCACTGTATATTACAGAAATTGCTTTGGGGTTTAGTGAAGAAAAAGAGCTATAAAAGCATCTTCAATAAAATTCTAACAAGATTTCACACACTGTAACTGAGGGATAAGACGGTGACAGGTTTGTTTCCCAGATTTAAAGGAATATTTTCGTACTTATTCAATTAATTTCTTTCGTAGTCTGAGTGATGCTGGTGAATGTCCATCCTGCATTAAAGATTTAAGATCCTTTGCACGATGAAGAAAATCCAGAGATTACGGTATGTCCATCTTTCTTTTCATTCCAGTTGATCAACACACATCTGAAGACTCTAAGTTGCATTAACAACGACAAACTATCAGGAATAATTCTTCAAAGGTATTTATCAAATTTGTAAATGTGATGGGGCAGTCCAGAAAATTTTCCCTCATTACCTTATTTCATCAGTTCTCAGCTACACATATTTTCCCTTTTTAACCTTTCTGAAGCAAGGTTTATCTTACAATGCAAGGCACTGTACAATCACTGTCAGCCAGGTAGCAACCATGCTGCAGTTATGTGAAAAACCTTCTGATAAAATCAAGACAAGGTCAGCATCAGTGTCTCACATTCGATAAAGGCGGTTTACCTAGGAGTCTGCCGTCAGGGGAGTAGCCAGTGCCTTCTGCCACAGTGAGACTCAGATGCATATTGAAAGGAGGGTCCTGACCCTCGGAACTTGTATTTTGAAAGATTCTTCATAGATTTTAATTCATTCAGTCCCTACACAACTTACTCTAGTAATAGTATGCAAGCAGTTAGAATGTGGAAAGTCCTCAGGCCCCTGAGACTTGAAAAGCCAAGTCTCATAATAGAATCTTCTCACAAGATACCTTTGCAGTCTTAGAGAACAGCAGGTTCGCTCCTTCCACTGAAGGACCTTTTCTAAACTGCACTAAAGCTCTTTCCTGACTTGCCAGACTGTTTCTTCGGAGGCTATCCCCTAAAACGCAGCTCAGGTATCCATCATAGTACTCACCACTATCCCCATTTCCATAAAGTGGAGAACCACACAAGTAGGAGAGAAGGCAAAACAGCACCGAGGGGTAGTTTCCTGTAATAACTTCGAAGCTTTGCATCTTTTTTATGCCTTAGGAACAGCTATAAAAAGAGAGAACTCTAAATGATCAAGTGACAACATTTGCTTCCTGAACATGCTGCATAAATGTCAAATTTTCCCTGGCAAAGAGCACTGCTATGTTTATGAAACATCACTTAGTGTACAAACAGACAATCCTTTTATCTGGAGTTGGGCCAGTGATATGAAGGACAGTTGTATCCTAAGGACTCTTTCAGGAAATAACCAACCTGGGGAAGGCCAGTCTCGAGCCAAGACAAATAGATCTCCTGAAACTGGAATAAAAATCGGAATTGGGTACCACTTGGCTCTGGATTTGGAAGAACCATCATTACCAGTCCTCATTCACTAGCAGTTGGGGCTCTGGTTCCAGGGGAGGAGTGGGATTTTTTTGCTCCACTCTAGGAATAAAAGAGGAGATTCTCTTTCTGAAGTGCCCTAAGACTCAGCTATTGGTGATCTGGTAGGGACATCAAATGCATTAGTGTCTCTCTGCAAAAGAACCCTCATATATGCAATTCACATGAGACTACAGGAGTATTTTACAGCTGGGGTGGCTAAAATGATCTCTTCACAAATGGTTCTCTAGCTTCACCAGAGGAAAGGCAAGGAGCAAGAAGAGAGAGGCAAAGCAGAAGTGGACTTTTCTGTATTTGTGTCTACCACTCACAATCCACTGGATAGCTTTGCTTTATATTTTTTTCTTCTGCACTTGGATAGTTTATGAAAATATCTGAGAATCCAAGGTCATCTACACAGAGTTGAAAAATAATAAGTAAAGTAAACATTCCATAAAATGGTAGAAGAACACTTCTTATATCAATGGTGTCAATTTTTAAAGTTTTCCTTCTGGTTTATTTACGTAAAATTTCAGTGTTTTCTAGTAGTAAGATTTCAGTATTGAAGTTTCCATCTCACTTGTCATTTGCCGCAAGACTTTGGTCTAATTTTACATATTAAGCTACCCTGTAGTACTTGCATTGCAACTTTGAGCCAAAGAAGCATAACAGAATAACCGTTGAAAGAGGCCAAAATTTTTTTTTTATAAAAGAAGAAAATTACAAACAAAACAAAATACATGGAACTAGCCCAGAGCGTTTTTCTAATTAAAGTTTTTATACCAGTTCCACAGTTTCAGTGGTTCAGATATACCTCTTGTTTTCATCTTTAATTTGGTTCTTTGGTTTTTTTTGTGAGTTTGAATTTTGTTCTATATTTTTCTCCAGCTCTGACCGGGACCCTCAATTATGATCCCTGTCAGAGCAGTCGATGGTCGTAGCCAGGCACCATCTAGTTGTGCTGGACACAGTCTCGTGGAGGCTGTGGTAGTTGTGGTCCATTAGTCCTTTGGACTAATCTTTCCCCTGTGTGTTTGGTTTTCTTCATTCTCCCTTGCTCCAGATGGGGTGAGATCAGTGGAGTATCTTAGATGGCCGCTCACAAGTGGATCACAAGACGCTACTTACCAAAGTAGGATGTACAACATTTTCTGTACAAACTATAACATACTTTGGTATCTTATATCTTTAAAGACACTTCCTTGATTTCAGATCCTCCTCCAGCTACCATTTTATTTGTCTGCCTCCCTTCACAGCAAACAATTTCAAAGAGATGATTACAGTTACTATCACCATACTCCTCTCCTCATATTCTTCCTAATCTATTCCAATCAGTTTTCTCTTCCCATCATTCCATTGTCCAGTCACCAATGACATCTAGCAAGTATCTCTGCTTTCATTTTACATTACCTCTTAGCAACTTTGATAGTCTTTATCAAGCCCCCATCCTTGAAGCCCCTACACTCTCTTGTTTTCTCCTACTTCAATGGCTGCTCTTTCTCTTCTTTGCAAGATCACACTCCTCCATTTAATCAAAAAGGAGTGCCACAGGCCGCCTGATCTCCTCCCATTTCTCTATATACATAATTTCCATTGGTGGCATCAGTCAGTACCATGATTTTAAAGATTTTAAATATCATTGATATGCTGATGACCCCTGAATCCATATTTTCTTGACCTCCACCCATAACTCCAGATTCATCTCTCTAGGTGCTTTTAAACTCCTGATGCCTGCACTTATTATTTTCTACCAAACCTTCTTCTATGTGTTTCTAATTTCAGTAAAGGTCCCCATTATTTCCCTTGTTGCTAAAGTAAGAAAAAAATATATTTATTTCCTTATTCCTACATAAAATACTACAAGTTTTGTTACTGTATCTCTGAAATATATGGCTAATCCAGCTACCTCTCTTCATGTCTACCATTAGCACCCAGTTCCAAGATATTGTCATATCTTACCTCTACAAATGCAACAGCTTCCAAACTGGTCTCCTCTGTCCTACTCATCTTTCCCTATAATTTCTCCACACTTTTCAAATGATCCAGTTAGGTCTATTTCTGCCCATTTGCACTGTTATTATCACACTCCAAGCCACATAGAACAGTGGCTTCTTCTCTTCCATAGAAGAGTGCAATACTTAGTAAAATTATTGCCTCTTTGTTCCATTCTCCACACAACAGTCATATCTCTCCTCTGATCAAAACCCTCAAGTGACATTCTTTCCCCTGGAATAAAATCCAAACTTTTTACCCTAACCTCAAAACTGTGCTTATCAGCTCTACTTCATCTTCTACCACTCTATCCTATACTCAGTATACTCCAGATATGTTATGGATTGAATCGTGTCCCCCAAAAATGTATGTCAACTAGGCTAAGCCATGGTTCTCAGTATTGTGTGATTGTCCAGCATTTTGTTATCTGATATGATTTACTATGTGTTGTAAATCCTGCCTCTATGATGTTAATGAGGCAGAATTAGAGGCAATTATTTTAATGAGGCAGGATTCAAGCTACAAGATTAGGTTGTATCCTAAGTCAATCTCTCTTGAGATATAAAAGAGGGAAGTGAGCAGAGTGGGGGGTGGGGGACCTCATACCAGGAGCACAGTACGTCCTTTGGACCCAGGGTTCCTGCGCTGAGAAGGTCCTAGACCAGGGGAAGATTGATGACAAGGACTTTCCCCAGAGCCATCAGAGACAGAAAGCCTTCTCCTGGAGCTGGCACCCTGAATTCAGACTCCCAGCCTTCTACACTGTAAGACAATAAACTTCTGTTTGTTAAAGCCATCCACGTGTGGTATCTCTGTTACAGCAGCACTAGAGAATTAAGACAAGGTGCAACAAACTTTTTTCTTTCTTGAACGTAAGAAGCTCCTTCTCACCTCAGAACCTTTCCATGATTGACTTTCTTCCCTTTGCCTAGTATACTCTTTCTCTAGATCATCACATGGCTGTCTCTTTCTCATCATTCAAATATCAGTTTAAACATGACTTCTGGGAGGGGCCTTCATGTCCATCCAATCTAAATTAGACTTTCACCCTATGTATGATTACTGCACTCTATTTTATTCTCTTAGTAGCACTCATCATTACATGATATTGTTTTCCTTGTATGTTTAAATATTTAGTTGTTTTTATACTCTGTTTCACTCAACTAGAATAGATGCCTCAGAAGTGCTGTGGCTATTTTTCTCTTGATCACGGCCTTATTGCCAGAACTTAGAATAGTTCTAGGCCCACAGTATGTACTCAACAAATAGCTTTCAGTTTATGGAAAATATAGGAACCTTCATAGTACAGCTTTTTGTTTTTGATACCACTATTGTTGGAAATTCCCTGTTTATGTTGGTGGGGGGAGCTTTTTCCTAATTCTACCCACTGGTCTCACATATGTCCTAACTACTGAGACAAATGAATAGGGTTTGTGTGCTGGTCTTCTAAACAGTAGGCAGAGAAAAGTGTATGCATAGACAATCAAAATAATTTAACCAATTACTTGAGGGAAGGATATCAGTTTAAAACTAATAAGTTACATGTTTAAATGCTTTTATATTGTGCATTCTTATGAAATATAGCACATTAACTTAAGTTGATGTTGATTGGTAAATGTTCTGACCGTTAACATTCAGGAAGGGTTCAAAAAACAATAACTAAAGAGTTTTACTAACTGGTACTAAAAAAGGCAAGACTTGAATAGGTACTTCACAAAAGAGGATCTCCAAACGGGCAATAAATATATGAAAAGTTGCTCGACACCATTACATATCAGGAAAATGCAAATTAAAACAGCAATATATCACTACACACCAGATACAATTGCTAAAATTAAAAAAATGACAATCTACACACCAGACAGAATTGCTAAAATTAAAAAAAAAAAGACCATCTACACACCAGATAGAATTACTAAAATTAAAAAAAAAAAAGACAATACTAAGATGTAGCAAGGATATGGAACGATCGGAATGCTTATACTCAGCTGGCAGGAATGCAAATTTGTACAAGTGCTTCAGAAAACTCTTCAGCATTATCTAATAAAGCCACATATAAGTTTACCCGTGGACCCATAAACTCTTCTCCTGGGTATATTCTTAACAGAAGTGCATACATATGCCCATCCAAAGACACATACACAAATGTCCCTAGCAGCACGATTCCTATTAGCTCCAAACTAGAAATAGCCCAAATGTCCATTAACTATTAATGGATAAATAAAATATGACATATATGTATAATATACAATGGTATATTGTACAATAATGATAATGATATAATTATTGCTATATACAATAGCATGACTAAATCTTACAAACATAATATTTAGAAAAGAAGCCAGACACAAAAGTGTAGACATCATATGATTCCATTTATGTAAGGTCAAAAACAGACAAAACTAATGTATAGTGTTATTCATCATAAGAGTGGTTAAAGTTGGGAGATAATGGCTACGAGGGGCTGGAAGCTGCTAGGAGGATGGTATTATTTTATACCTTCAACTTGAGGCCAATGGGTAGGATTTCTGCATTTATCCCATACACTCTATAAAAGCTTTACTTTTTTTGGCTTCAAAGAACAGAAATGTATTTCCTCACAGTTTAGGAAGCTAGAAGTCCAAATTCAGGTCACCGGCTCTAGAGGAAGTCTCTCTCTCTGTCACCTCTAGTGAAAAAGGTTTACTTTTTAAAAAGGAGAATTTTAGGTAGAATCACAGAGATGGTGTAATACTGTAACTAATATATTACTCCCAAATAACTTGAAAATGGTGTTTGGGAAGAGCATCTCTTTTGGCCGAAGATACAAAAAAAAAAAAAAAAAAAAAAAAAAAAAAAAAAAAAAACTCAGCTAATGTTCATATTTAAGGAAGAAAAAGGTCTTTGACCATTTATCCTTATTCCTTGGTTATAACTGTTGAATGAGATATTCTTCCAGATTTCATAAACCATATAGAAACTAAACAGATAAAATTTTATACAAATTCCAAGCAGATGACCTTCTCAAACATCAGTGTTGGTAATAGGCTATATAACTCCTCAAGGTGATTCCTGCTCCCTACTTGCTATAGAAACATGCTGACATAAATCTTTGACTACTGATATTGTACCCTTTCAATCTGTTGGGCAGGCTTCCATTTTCCAGTCCACCCCTTAAATATTAGAAATTCTTAGTGTTTCCTCCTTGGTCTCTGTACTCTTCTCTCTCTGCACATTCTCCTCTATTGATTTCAGCCAGTCCTGAGGATTCAATGACCAAAGATGACAATTCCCCACATCTTATTCTTCAGCCCAATTATCTCTCCGAGATTCAGAATTTGTGAACTCAGTTACCCACTAGACATGTCCCCTTGATTATCCCACTGGTATCTCAAAGGAACATATACTAAACTGAACACATCTTCCTCTATTCCCCACCAAGCACACCTCAATTTCCCAATTTTGCCTATCTCAGAAAATGGTACAACCCTCCATCCAGTTGGAAAACCTACATTTTCTCTCGTATCATGGCTTTTTATCACACTTTTTCTGAACTGCCTCTTTCCTTACCTCCCTCCCTCACTATAGGGTAAGTAAGTTCTACCTTGTTTACTGCAGTATCTCCAACATCCAGCACTATGCTTAACAAATACAGATCATCAGTCAGCATTTGTTGAATACCTATCATTCTCTAAGGATCCTGGTTAGGCTCCCACGCCTCTCCAAAATCCAGACAATACACTTATCAGGGAAATGTCAAACCTGAGTATTTATTAAGTGAAAGTGGTCAAATTCTGTATAGATTATACACTATAATCAATTTTCCCTTTGCTGCATCAACAATAAGCTTTAGGATGGCTAATCCAGTATAAGTCACAACTTTCAAATACGTATGCCAATTCAATGCCTGAATGCCTTGTCATTACTCTTATTTTGATGCCATTTTCATTCCAATTACGTGCTTGAAGCACAACACACTGAAGCACACTCTTTTTTCCTTAATATTGTAGTGGTTTAAATTTACGTTCCTTAGAATTTTAAGGGAAATGCGTATAGGAAAGAATTGAAAAAGTTGATAATACTTCACAGGAAAATTCAAGACTACTAAGTGTAATTCTAGAAGAAAAAAATTTGACTCTAAAAAATATCTCTATTCAACAATTAACTTTATGCTTAACTGTGTGGTAGTTACTTTGGTTGTTTTTCCTCTTTGTCAAAAAGTCTCCATAGATCCATTGTGAGACTGGCCCTAAGTGTTGAACCATGGGAAAGACCTAAGAATGGTTAATTCCTCAAATATGAACCTGGACTCTACTACAGCCTGGTTAGGGTAAGAAGGTACGAATAGACTAAGGGAATTAAAGGCAGAAGAAAGATTACTAAGTGATTCTCAGTCTGAAGATCTCTACTGGTTTTAGAAAATCCAACATTCTGACCTCACATGAATATGGGAGGGTGTATATGTCCATGGCTATCAAGTTGATTCCAACTCATAGTGACCCCATAGGAGAGAGTACAACTGCCACATAGGGTTTCCAAGGAGGGACTGGTGGATTCAAACTGCTGACCTTTTGGTTAGCAGCCTGAGCTCTTAACCACTGTGCCACCAGGGCTCTGAGGGTGATGGTAATAGAGGGGGTACATTAGGGTTTTCTGAGTCCACTGGACTGGCTAATACCAAAACTGGCAGTGAAACTCACTGGATATGTTATCAGAGGAAGAGGAGTCCCACAGTAGCTGACCCAATGTAGGAAATATGTTGATTCTTTCTAAACTGAGCACTGTATTTACATGAATAAAAATGTTACTGGTATGTAAGCATGGATGTTTACACACTTAGGCATTTTTATTAATTCGTTGACATTTGATCAGATATTTAAAAGTTTTTTGGAGTGACTAACTCAATTCGAAAATTTGTCAATTTTCAAAACTATTGGGCAATGTAAAATTAATTCTAAGTACAGCTTTGGCAGAACTTATAAAGCATACAAAGAAAACTTATAATTTGCACAGGCTAATTTACACATATGTATAACTAAGCAGTGAATTTGGAAGATGTTAGCCTCCCATCTGTACCACACAGACAAAAAAAAAGAAAAGATGATTTGCCAACTGTCAATAAACAATTTTAAATGCATTCTCATGTTCTGATCCCAAAATAAAATTGCGAATTCCTCAAATATCTTTTCTGAGATCCCTTGCTAGGAGTGGTATTTCACTTCCACATGATCTCATAATTTTTGTATATGTGTCACAATAGGCTGATCTTCATGCTCTAAATTATTTTTTAAGACTGCACAATCAAATTTAGTCAGTGTTATTTGTGGTTGAGAAACAAACGTTGGTGATTTGGGTCGGGTACAATGCATGGGCTATTTCTTCAGTTTTACTTATTTTCTTAACTCTTGAATGCTCATCTTCTTCCATTGAGTTTATAATTTCTCATCTCCTGAGCTATATTTTGAATTTGCAATATACACTATCTTACCTTTTAAACTATTGTTTAAGTTGAGATTCTAGACTACAGAGCTAAGTAGTCTTGCTGTTAATCTTCTTGCTTATTTTAAGTTCTATCTTAAAAATATATACAACCAATAATCTTCGCCAGTGTTCTAACGGGATGTGTACCTCATTGAGTATAGCTAACTTTGTTTTTCAGGATTAAATAGGCCTGAATAAAATTTTAGTACAAACCTCTAGGTAAGAAGTGTAGTTTCAAATTTATATGATGAAATACTGTTTCAAAAAATATTACCTTTACTCATGGAGCTCGTTAATTGATTCTACTCCGAGGGCTTTCTCTATCCCTTCCAGACAATCAGAGAGGAGGCACTAACTGCTGATTTCGGGTATGTGGAATATGGAAGGTCACTACAGAACATGAGAGTAAAAAATGAGCAAGTCTTAAGTTAAAAAAAACAAAAACAAAACAGTTGATCTAGACAGAAAAGAGGAAATTCTGGTGCAGGCTTGCAGAGTAAGCTTTCTGCTCCCCCTTCATACTCATTCCTGGGCTTTGAGAGGCTAGGAGAAGAAAGAGTGGAATAGATTTCACAAAGTGAGACCTCTGAGTTTAGCCTGGGCAGCCAGCACCACAACTTGCCAACAGAGCAGATATTAGTAATGAGGAGGCACACAGTTTGTTCTTCTCAGTTCCATGCGATGAGGCTAATATGTTAGCTAGTATTATCATTGAGAAAGAGCCCTGGTGGTGCAATGGTTAAGTGAGCAGCTGCTAACTGAAAGGTCGGCAGTTCAAACCCACCAGCCACTCTGCAGGAGAAAAGACCTGGCAATCTGCTCCCGTAAAGATTACCCATTGCCGTTGGGTGGATTCTAACCCATAGCGACCCTACAGGACAGAGGAGAACTGCCCCATAGGGTTTCCAAGGCTGTAAATCTTTTTGGAAGCCAACTGTCTCATCTTCCTCCCACTGAGTAGCTGGCAGGTTTGAACTGCCGACCTTTTGGTTTGTTACTTTAATCACTCCACCACCAGGGCTCCTTCCGTACGGATTACAGCCTAGGAAAACCTATGGGGAAGTTCTACTTTGTCTTATCGGATTGCTATAAGTTGGAATTGACTCAATGACACACAACAACCACATCATTCAGTACATCCCCAATACAATCAAACAAACCAAACTCGTTGCCATCGAGTCGATTCTGATTCACAGTGACCTTATAGGACAGAGTAGAACTGCACCATAGAGTTTCCAAGGAGTGCGTCGTGAATTTGGACTGCCGACCTTTTGTTTTACCAGACGTACCTCTTAACCACTATGCCACCAGGGTTTCCTCCCAAATACAAGGCAGCCTAAGTTTGTTATGTGTATTAACTCATTTAATCCTCCCAATAACCCTAAACAGGCACTAATATTATTTCCATTCTATAGAGGTGGGAACAGAGGCACGAACATATTTAAGTAACATGCCTGAGATCACACAACTAGTAAGTGCCAAAGTCAGGATGTCAACCAATCAACTTGACTCTTGAGGCCACACATTTACCTACTAGTCTACTGCCCTTCCAGGGTGGTGCATTCAAGGAACCAGTCTGTGTGTTGTCTGTTTATTGTCAAGCAGGAGTGATACTCAAGACTTTTCCCACCAACCCCACAGGTCTACCGTGTGTAGATAACTCCCATTTAAATTGTCCAAGATAGTTACTTATAAGCTCCTAGAATGCATGGTGGGATCCTGGATAGCTGGGAGTGATGATTAACTGGGCAAGGCGGGACTACATGGAGCCAACTGGTGAGCTCCCACCAAGCCAGGGCAGTGGTGGGACACACAATTTTGGCTATTAAAATATTTTTTATTTTTAAATTGTGTGGTTGTAAGGAGATGCAAGCATAGACCATCAGCACTGGATGTAGGTACTTCTTAGCAAATGGGGAGATCTATTAGGAGGCTCAGTCTGCAGGATCACCTGTAAATAACATAGTAGAGGATGTTGGAACCTGGGGAGGGAAGTTGAGCCTGCTGACTTCAAAAGCTCTTTCAATTCGAAGACTTGATAATTCTGTGATTCCAGGGAGATATCACTGCTCTTTCTGCAATTTCTTTCTTTTAATGTTGGCAGCTCATATAGGTTCTGGGGTGCTTAGAGTGAAGCTACTTATTAAAAAATATTTAACAATGAAATCATCATGGGAAAGGTTGGACTTTAACAAAAGGGCTCATGCAATTTTCAAGATTTTAAAACTGCTATATTTGAGCCTGAAGCTAAAATTAGCAACAATGAATAGGAAATGAAGCACAATAGTTAATGTCCACATTGGCCACAACTGGGCAAATGCCTGCTATTTTGAATCCCGAGCTCTTTATCCTTTTTGTATTAAATACTTTTTTGGGAGATAAATAGACAAATAGCTATACAATCTAAATATCTACATTTTATTTTTTGAGAGTCTTCAAATATTTTTACTATTATTAGCATTTAATGTATATAAACATTTATAAAAGTCCCATTTTTATGTATTTCCATTATTGAATAGGAAAGATATTCTCTCCAAATTTTTAGCATGAGTAGAGTTCCAGCTCTTAAATGGTGAAGTCTTTTCCTATTTTCTACACACACACACACACACACACACACACACACACAGGCACATACATACATACACATGTATACACGAACACATAAAATATTTTCCTACTCCTAGAGTTTTCAAGTAAAATGTCTGAAAATGTGGTACAAAATGATGAAGGAGAGGCATATGTAGTATTAAATATTTATTGATTGCCTACTATGTATAAAAAGTATGCTAGTCAGTAGGGAAAAAGATGAATGAGGCATTTGTCTGGTCCCAAGGAGCTCAGGCAGACTAGGAAGAAAGGCCTGGACAGCTACTTCTGAAAATTAGCCAATGAAAATCCTCTGGATCACAAAAGAATGTTGCCCAATATAGACTGGAAGATGAGCTCTCTAGGTTGGAAGGCACTTGAAACACACAGTGGCCACAACGATGAACTCAAACATATAACAATGGTCAGGAAGGTGGTGCAGGATCAGCCAACATTTCATTCTGTTGTACATTTTATTGCAGAGTCGGAACCACTCAACAGCAGCTAACAACAGTAATAACGGCATTATAAAGCGTATCACATTCAGGCAGAAAAAAACCATTAACAAGGCATCTGTAAGGCAGGCACCCTGATTTGACACCAGACTCTTAACAGCAATAAGCATGGTGGAACTCTAAGAAGACTACCAAGGGATTCATTTGTGATGGCTGAACACACACTTCAGAATAAAAGTAGCTGCCAGTTATTGAATCCCACTTTGCATTCATCTTTTTCTAATTCTCACAATCTTGTAAGCTTGTTTTACAGACAGGAAAACTGAGTTTCAGAGAGGTTTAGTGACTTACACGATGTCACAGCAGGATGGTGGCAGAGCTGGAATTCACTCCTAGGTCTATCCATTACTCTACACTGTTAAAATAAGAACTAGCTTGTCTGGCCTTGGCTCTGCTAATCTTCTTCCTTGTATCCTGCCGTTTTTCTTTCTCAGGTTGTCTGTTCTGTGATTGGCTAGCTCTTCATTTCTGAACTCTTATGCTGTTGGTATATTATCTCACTCTCGGCAGATGAGATTGTGCCTCTGTCAATGGCTTCAAGGTTTTGCTTCCCTCAATATGCTCAGCAAAATGTTGGCTTCCTGCTTTCCTTGTTAACCCCTGGTGTGGCTCTTGTTGGTTTGGTTGACCCTGCAGCCTTCTGTCTATTATTAGCATTCAGTGCTCTCTCTTGGATCAGTGGCTTGGAGTGCGCTAGGGCAAAGGGAAGGGATTTATTCTACTCCCTTTGGCAGGAAGAATTGCTTCTTTGTCAGAGTTAGAGCTGAAAACAGATGCCCCTTTGTACAGTGTCATGATACTTCCTGGGTAACACCCTTAAATGTTTCACGGGCAGCAAAAGCTCTGAGGTCATTGCTGAATTACCATTTAACTTCCACCAGTATGTGAGCTTTCAACTGTTCTGTTCAACTGCACTATTGAACTCTGTGCGTGATAAGAGTAGGATGTCTCATGACTGAGTCTTTGACAAAAGGAGGGCAGAGACCATGTCTGTTTTGTTCATCACTATGTACCCTATGCCCAACATCATGCATGCATGGCATATAGCAGTTGTTCAATAAAAGTGTATTGAATGAATGAACTAGGAGAAGCACCTAGGTTCTGTGTGTGTGTCTGTATGTTTCAGCAGATTATCTCCTTTTCATCCAAAATGGAAAAGCATATTTCTCTGTGCCGACTTCATAGGCTAAAAGATAATTTAGATAGCTCATATTACAAGAGACAATGGATGTATCAAGAAAGTAATAAAGATGTAGGATAGATCAGAAGTCATTTCTGAGGTATGGATAATACTGTTCTGGCTAAACTCTATTGCCTTTCAGAATCACTAATAATTACAAATAAACTGGCTACTTACTCTCTGTCTCTCTCTCACACACACACTCACACACACACAGACACACACACCACACATATTTTATGTTTGGGTTCTGGTGGCAAAACAGTCAAGTGCGCTGCTAACTGAAAGCCTGGCAGTTCGAGTCTACCCAGCGGCTCTCTGGGAGAAAGACCTGGCAATCTGCTTTCGTAAAGGTTACAGCCATGAAAATCCTATGGGGGAATTTTACTCTGTCTCATGGGGTCACTATGCGTCAAAATCGACTCGATAGCACCCAACAACAACACATAAGATGATACACAATTTCTAAGAGAGGCAACATGACAAGAGCTAGATTAGCAATTGTATTCTGTTTTCCCTAGTAAAATTTTATTGCATAAAGTATTGATAGTAGTTTTCTCAGCTAGAATCTTAGAACAATTTACCTTTCTAGAAAAAAATAGGTATGAAGGGTGTGACATTTATTCCACATAAGATAGAAATATTTTCTTGTCTCATTTTGGCCTGTTTTTGGTGAAGACAACGTCTTAATGCTACTTAATATATTTCTGTTTAGATTTACTTTCAAATAGAGACCACTTTTCTTCTGACCTCAGTTTTATTTAATCTTTACAGGTGGAAGCAAAAATAAAATGTGATTAAGAAAAGTAAGGGATCCTAGAAACACATGAACTACCAAAACTAACTTAAGAAGACAGAGAAAATCTGAACAGACCTATAATAAGGACTGAATTAACAATAAAAATCCTCCCACAAAGACAAGTCCAGTACCAGAAGGCTTCACTGGTAGATTCTATCAAACATTTTAAGAAGAATGAATGCCAATCCTTCTCAAACTCATCCAAAAAATAGAAGAGGATGGAACACTTCCTCACTCATTCTATGGGGCCAGTAATACCCTGATATCAAAACCAGGTAAAGACATCACAAGAAGAGGAAATGGTAGACCAATATCCCTTATGAATATAGATGCAAAATCTTCAATGGAATACTAGAAAACTGAATCCAGCAGCATATTTTGGGAATTATACATCATGACCAAGTGAGATTTATCCCACGAATAATAAGGTATCAATATTGGCTCATTAATTATATCAAATGTACCATATTTATGCAAGATGTTAATAGTAGGTAAAACTTTGTGTAGGAGGGAGAAGGGATCTATAAGAGTTATCTTTACTTTTTGCATGACTTTTCTGTATGTCTAAAACTTCTCTAAAAAAATTAATTTAAAAAGTGGGCAAAGCACTTGAAAGGACATTTTTCCAAAGAAGATGTATAGATGACCAAGAAGCACATGAAAAGATGCTCAACATCATTAGTCATTACAGAAAATCAAATAAAAACCACAAGGAGTTATAACTTCACATCTACTATGATGGCTATAATAATAATAATGGAAAATAACAAGTTTTGTGAGGATGTAGAGAAATGGGAATTCTCGTACAGTCCTGATGAGAATGTAAAATGAAGCCATTGCTGTGGAAAATAGTTTGGTTGGCAGTTCCTTCAAAAGTTAAGCATAGAATTACTACGAGACCCAGCAAATCCTCTCTTAGATTTATACCCAAAAGAATAGAAAACAGGTGTTCAAATAAAAACTTGTACATGAATTTTCATAGCACATTGACAATAGCCTATTAACAATATCCAAAAGGTAGAAACAACCCAAATGTTCATCGATTGAAGAATGGATGAACAAAATGTGGTATATCCATACAGTGGAATATTATTCAACCTTAAAAAAAAGAATGAAGTACTGAAACATGTGACAACATGGATAAATCTTGGAAATACTATGCTAGGTGGAAGGAATCAGACTCAAAATGTCACATATTGTATGATTACTCTTATATGAAATATCCGGAATAGGTAAATCCATAGAGACAGAAAAAAGATTAATAGGGGCTGGAGGGAAAGGGGGAGTGACTGCTCAGTGGGTGTGACATTTCCTTTTGGGGCAATAAAAATGTAACTAGATAGATAAAAAGACCAGACTTAATGGTCTGACTGAGACTGGAGGAACCCCAAAAAGCATGGCCCCTGGACTCTCTGTCAACCCAGAACTAAAACCATTCCTGAGGCCAAAGCTTCAAAGATTAGACTGGACTATGGGACATAACATGATACTCGTGAAGAGTGTGCTCCTTAGCTCAAGTAGATACATGAGACTAAATGGGCAGCTCCTGTCCAGAAGTGAGATGAGAAGGCAGAGAGGATCAGGAGCTTGTTGAATGGACACAGGAAATCAGGGGTGGAAAGGAGGAGTGGGCTGTCATAGTATAGGGAGAGCAACTAGGGTCACATAACAATGTATAAATTTTTGTAGGAGAGTCTACCTTGAATTGTCAGCTTTCACTTAAAGTACAACAATAAAAAAAAGAGTAAAAAATAAATAAATAAGAAAGAGGTGATGATTGCACAACATTGTGAATGTACTAAATGTCACTGAATTGTAGACTTTAAGATGGTTCATATTACATTATGTGAAAATTATCTCAATTTAAAAGAGAAAAAAGAAGGGATGAAGGAAATTCTGTGATACATCTGTTTCTCATGAATTAGATTCAATGTGAATGAAAGAATGCTGGGCTTTTATCTTTGAAAAATTAACCAATATTAAAAAAATAAATCAAAATTGGAAAAAAAAAGAAGAATAAGGAATTGTGTGTGAATGGCCTGGGGCAGCAGAGCTCTGTTGATAGGAATAAAAATCTCTACAACAGGTCCAGTGAGTCAATCAACAAACATCATAGCTCATACAATGTTCCCAGCATGATGCTGTACTCTTCAAGCAACTGAAAGACTATAAAATCTTTGTCATCTCCTATGCAATTTTTAATGTGGCTAAAGTGTTGACCACGTGCCTGATGACTTTCTGAAACAACAGGCAGGAGCCAATGGCAACTGACATCACCTAGGAAGAGTGTTCTCAGAATCTGGCTCAGGCAGGTATGTGGGGATGTAGAGATGATGAGAAACCAAATCCTAAGCCAAGTGCATATACAACAGTAGTCAGTCTAAGGAGAAATAAGCAGATGTATGAGCCAAGACAATTCAGTTGAGGAAACCAGATAAAATAAAGCATTTCCACAAAGGAGGAAGAGTTGATGGAATATGGAAGAATATGAAGAAGGTTTAACTAAAAATATTTATAGGCCATTGTGGACTTTGATGGGTAAAGAAGGAGCCGCTAAGAACACCTGCTCAACTTGAACAACAATAAAACACACACGAAGTAGAAAAGAATTTGGTGTTAAATCGTACATAATTTTCTCTACATACAAGAGTTATGTACAGATTAGTGAGAGGTGAAGATTGGTGAGAACATTTCATATAGAAAATGGAATTTGTATTATAGTCTAAAAAATGGGTAGAATTTGGTAACAGATGGATAGGTAGCGACATTTCTTGCAAGTAAGGAACAGAATGATATGGACAGAGGTAGGGAGGATAGATGAGACAGTGAGGAGTTTGTTTAGAGTAATAGTTTATGCTGCATAGAAAAAGGACTTAAGGTTGGATATGTAGCCTAGGAATAGATAAACAAAATCCTTTTATGTTGGTGTGAAGAGTTTGGACATTATCCTAAATGCAGATGGGATCCATCCAGAGGATTTTGAGATAGGCTATAATGTGATAAAAATAGAATTTTAGAAGATCAGTTTAATGGTATTCAGGATGAATTGAAAACATGAGCCATCATGATAGGGAAATGCCTGGTTATAAGATTTTGATGGTAATCCAGGAAAGATTATCATGGGGCTAGGATGATTACACTGAGCTCGGAAGACAAGATTACATTGATATGAAATTTAGTGACAGATTAACTATAAGGGATGACGTGGAGCTGAAAAAAAATTCAGAAATGGCGAGACAGTAGATAACACTATAAAAATGGAGTAATTGGGAAGAAGAACTAGACTTGAGGGGCTAACAATGAGTCCAACTGGACATTCTGAGTTTGAGATCCTAGGATATCAGAGCAGAGATTTCCTGTAGGACTGATATTCAGGAGAGAAAGTAAGGAGAGAATACAGGTCAGGAGATACAGATTTGAGAGTCATTGTGTGACCACTTCTAGTATAATTATGGCACTCTCTCAAGGGTTTCAAATTTTAAAGTTACTCTGGTTAAATGATTTAAATGGCATATTGCATCATTATTTCATAGAGTGCCTCTTGGCCTTTCCTCTTGCATTTGTCTATTCTGACTAGAATGATGAAGGAAGAGACTTGTTATGAGATAGAGAAGAGTGCTGCCATAGGGTATTGTAAAGAGAATAAGCTGCTTCTTCTATTGAAATAATCTTTTCCTAGGTTTCTCTTCTTTCCTGTTCATGCTCTGCCCAGTTTTGCAGACTTGGGAGAAATCCTTTGTGTAAGATGGTAATGGGTGCCGTAAGAACTACAAGGGAAGTAGAAAACAAACCCAAATGTATATAATCTGGCTGGATTTTCAGGATAATATATGTGTGGAGGAGGTCTCTACTTGCCCCATCACGTAAGTGTATGGGGGAACCATCATGGGGATACTGCCACTTCCTCTCTGAGACGTACAATGAATGTGGTTGAGAAGGTTCATGCCCAATTGTAAGCTGGCTTTTTAAGCAGGTTTCCTGAGAAGAATGAATTGCAATAAAGGCGGCGTTCCAGCAGAAGAGGTGAGATGAGGACAGAGAGTGTTAAAAGCAAATAAAATAAGACTAATTATATTGAAGCAATAAACTTTACACTCATGCTTTCCAAAGAAGAGATCTCTGGAACACTTCTGAAGACCCAGTGGCACAATAATGCCTATTGGGTGAGCCGAGAGAAGAAAAAACATACATACTTTTAGATTAAGATGTTATAAATGATGAAAACAATCAAATCTGTTAATAATACCCACCCTACTTTCAAAATTCATGGCCATAAAAAATATTACATTTTTTCTAAAAAATGATCACTGATCACCTTAATGCTATTACTTTCTTTCTTTGATATATTTTTTTCCTTTTTATTTCTTTTTCTTATACCAAGGCTAAATGAGTCCTCACTCACTCTCAGTGAATGAATGGCTTCAGAATGTGCCAATCCAGATTTACTTGCTGGATGCATTTTTACAATAATCTGATTTTCCACTGCTGTGGATACAGAGTTTAATTGGATCATGTGATGGTGGCTGAGGGTGAGTGGAAAATAAAGCAAAAAGAGTAGACAAAAAATACATAAAAAGGTAGTTTCAGCTGTGTCAGCAGCCATACTGGAGGGTTAGACAAATGGAATGCAAGGTGGACAGGGACTAGGAGAAGGGAGTACAAGGGGAAGGAAATGAGGTTATAATAAAACAGTTCAACCTCTTGCTTCCTTCACTTGAGGAAAAACTCCATTCTGATGAGGAAGACTTTAGACTGAGGAGAGCTTGGCAGAAACTTTAGGTCCTACCCATGAAAGACCAAAGAGTCTAAAACAAAGAGGCTTTCAATTTCTCTACCCAACCTACCTAGTTCATTGAGAACTGCCCTTGGATGTTTATTAGTCCTGTGGCGATGATTATTGAGGAGCCCTGGTGGCACAGTGGTTAAAAGCTCAGCTGCTAACCAAAAGGTCGGCAGTTCCAATCCATCAGCTGCTCCTTAGAAACCCTGTGAGGCAGTTCTACTCTGTCCTATAGGGTCGCTATGAGTTGCAATTGGCAATGAGTAGCCTCTCACAATTTCTCCTTGGCAAATTTAATTCACTATTCATGTCAAACCATTTCTTTTCACCAAACTTCAGTCGTCTTTCTGTAAAAAGAGGGAGTTAAAAGAGATAATCTCTAAACTTTCTTCCAACATTAACACTGAATGAATGATTTCAGAAAAGGTATAAACAACTGTTCACGAGGAAAAAAATCAGTCAAATACCATTTACCTACAAGTCATTTCTACATTTTCATTCCTACTTTTGAAACCATTCTCCTGGTGGTAAGCTGACGTGGAATGTCCCAACTGCTACAAATCTCCCCATTCCCCCTAAATTATACATTTTTCTTGCCAGTGGCCAGGGTGCAGAACAAGCACAGATACTTCTAAAACCACTGACCTATTATGAAATGTGCTGACACCTTAGACCTCAGCGTAGCAATGCCTGCTATTTCTGATAATGTCCACAGTTTGCCCCTTCTGAATTCAGCATTTGATACCTGAATATTATATCTTGCCTGCATCATCCCAATTCTCCAAAAAGCTGTTAGTGACTTCTTAGAGAAGAATTTATGCAAAATATTGCCCAGAATGTTAAGCATTATGTTTCATTATAGTAATAATTTTTTTTTAGTTTCAGTATTGTTGGAATAAATCTGAAAGAGCTATTAAAAAGAAATCAAGGTAGTGACCATATCGTGGTCAATTCTGCAGGCAGGCTTTCCTGAACAGTGGTGAATGGCTAGTCCGAAAGTCAGCCCCTTAAACCTTGCCTGCTTCAATAGGAGTTTTGCATGAAGATAACAAGAGAAGAGGACTGCCGTGGAAGATAAAGAAAGCTCTCAGCCTAGTACTTTCTGAACTCAGAATAAATGGGAAACATTGAAAAAATTCTGAAAGTGGAGTTTCAAACTTTCTCAAGTAAATATTCAGTTGCAACTAAGCGCTTTAGGGCAACATGGCTCCACATCTGAATGGTGCTAAAACTTAGATAACAAACTCAGTGTGCTGAATTCTGGAAAGAGGGCTCCTTTTGGAAATGCAAGAGAAAATCTATTAGGAATATATTAGTCAGAATAAAAGCTGGTAAAATGTTTTTAAGATCAGCTCAGTAGGTGAGCTTGAAAGATGTTTCTTGTAGGGACTCTGTGTACAGGGAATTCAGGCCTTTTTATTGGGGAATGATATCAGACAAATCAATGGTGGCACTCCTTTCACATCCTCCAGGAAATAGTCTCCCCCTTTGTTAATGAGATAATAAAGTTTTTTGTTTGTTTGTTTTATCAGTAAGAACTTGTTCTCTCTCTTCTGAAACACCTCAATTAAACTCATTCATAAACATTCTTGCTTTAGATCCCATTTTCTGACTTTGGACCCTTCTATTCAAAATTGACAGTCCAGTGGCTGCCCACTTCTGCCAGTATCAAAAGAAACAGACAACATTATAAAAAATAATTGTTACTAACAAATCTAAACACAATATTCAGAGGTGTGAACAATGAACAAAATTAAGAGTGGTTCTTTTGTGACGTTCTGTTGCACATAGGATCGCCACGAATCGGAACTGACTTGATGGCATCTAACAACAACATTTTGTGATCTTTTATATTACTTTACATTTTGGTTTTAGGTTCCATTTTTCATTCTTCTCCTTTTCCCGTTGCTAATTTCACCCAATTTATAGACATTGATAGTGTCTATACATGAGATAGAGATGGTGGTAATGACAAGACAGTTCAAGACAGCTGCTTTCATCCTCCAGTTCTCTTTGCACAATGACCCATAACCATAAATACTGGTATGACAAGAATCGGGAGAATTAACTCTCCTATAGACTAGTCTGCACATAGCACCTATGTTTCTCAGACCTCTGTAAATCATACTGCCAGGTACCCGCACCTTAGACATTTGTAAACAGGTTTGTTTCGATTTGAATTTTAATTCATTTTATACCTATTTATTGCAAGCCTAATATAAGCCAATATTTTAGGTGCTGGGAATATAACAGCAAGTACAAAATACGAAGCCCCTGTTCTCATGGGCTTTTTATTCTTGAGGGGCCCTTGGTCTGCATGATATTAACCCAGCCAATCAAGAGAGTTAATTCAGAGAGGAAACAGTCAAACTTACAGTAAAACAAGCAAATAAAAGAATATTTTGATATAATTTTTTAGAATTTTAGATAGTAAGACAGTTAAGAGTTTTAAAAATAAAAGCCATAGGAGAATAACATATAGAAAAGAAAAGAATAGGTAATCTGTCATCATTAGTACTGAAAGCATATTTGCCTGAAAAACTGTGTGATCCAAGGAAAACCTCAATGCATGGGGGTGGCTCTGGGGACCACTGTAAGTATAATTCTCTCCATGTTCCCACTCTAAGGTGACAGCTGAAGTGACAGACTTGGGCAGCAGTCACAGAAATGGGGGATGTGAGGTCAACTTTTTCCAAGGGAAAAAAGTATAGTCAGGTAAATATTTTATAACTGCTTGGCATATCTCGTAGCATACTGCACAGATCAAAAGAATATATCTGCAGAGATGATATCTGAAACATATTATACAGAACTGTTTGCCTTTTGCAATGCTGACAAATACTATTCTAAACCATTATTCAGTCTTAATTTTTTTGTTTGTTTAAGCATCTGAATTTGCAGTATCTCCTAGGTAACCTCAAAATAAACTTTCTTTCACCCATTTTCACACGTCACACTATATCTACTGGTGGGGTCTTTGGGGTTTGACATCAAGGGAGTGTGGGAAGGAAGTGTGTTAACCATAAGAAGGGACCAGCTAATTCTTCAGTGATTTGGATGTCAACTAAATAATTTCTTTTGATCAACATTGGCAGTAGAGTGCTTTGTTGCCTGGATCTGTGGAAAGATGCATCATTTACACACAGAAAGACCAAAGAAAGATTATGTATTCTAGAAAAAAAAATGGCAGTGTGGAACTGGTAAAGTCTATTGTTGCTGTAATGTTACCTTATTTGCCATAATATTGTCTATCTATTCCTCATTTATCTGTCTGTCTAATGCTATGATAATAACTTATTAAATAGTTTCTGGTTTAAACAGCACATATAAAAATAAACATAAAATTTCAACTTAATCAGAAATTTACTGTGAATGAACAATGTAAAGTTATCTAAAAAAATGTCCTTTCTTTCCTTAATGTGTTTCTGTTTTGACTGAATGAACTTTATAGGTCTGTTACTTGATATTGAAAAATAAATAATTTCAATGAACCTCAAAGTTCAAAACAAAAGGATGCAAACTGATCACTACAGTGTACATTAACTCTTAAATCACAGGTGGACCAGGTATTAGATATTTAGTACAGTACTGTGAAAAGTAGTCACGTTTTGCAACATGACAGTTCTCAGGTCTGATTATTACATGCAATGGTAGTTCCGTTATGGTTTACAATCTGTAATTTTCTATTTTTATCTTCCCCAGAGATAATATATGTCCTGGCAGAGCAGAAGACTCACAGACTGCTTGTTTGTGCTCCAGTGGGTACCTCTTACCTCTAATAATTTTTAAGCATATGTAAGAGCTCATGCTTTAATTAAAAGTTTCAACTTGTGAAATATTAACTATGGCTCCTTGCTGTTAACATAACGGCAGGCCTATGGAATTAAAAAATATTACCTTAAAATGTTAGAACAGAAATGTTAGACCAGGAAATCAAGGGCCAGAAAAGTAACTTCCCCAAGTGTGCACAGTTAACCGAGGGCAGAGTTGCAACTAGAATTCTAGATGTTTTCCTTTTACTCTATTAACTGACTGTCTTAAAAATTAAAACCATGATATTCAAGAAAGACTTGAGGATGATAAATAAGACTCTTATTTTGAAATTTTTTCTTGTAAGCTATGGATGTTAACCCAACTTTTTTCTTTAATGAAGTCACAGAAATATACAATAAATTATAAAGCATAATAAATCCATTGTCAACTTCAGAATTATAGATTAAAACATAAAAGTTTAGGATCTTATATCATTCTCATTTTGGTAGATGGCTAAATTAGTCTAACTCTATATGAACTCTAACAATCACATCATGCTTTTGAGCTGTTCAAGTATATGCCCCTCTTTTCTTTCCCCTCTCTTTGACTTATGAGGCTTCAAAAACAAATCTCATTTCTTGGTACAGTGAAACATGAAATAAGACAGCTTGCTGACTATGGAAAGCCAAAAAGCATGGCAACTTGCTTTAAACAAGATCATTAAAAAAATCAGTTTTGCTGTAAGTTCATAAAATGCCATTTCATTAAACTGTGTTTTCATTTATGAAATATGACTCCATGCCAATGTTATTTTATTTTGGCAGTGAAGAATATACAAAATGTTTCCTTATAATATAACAGCACAAAATATAGTTTAGTTACATTTTATTGAAATACTTATGAAATTATGGATCTCCAAGTTTAGTTTTGAAATTGATTAAATAAAATCCAGTGGATTTCTCTACACATGGACCCACTTCAGCAACACATCTACAGGTCTGGTATTTGCAGATATGCTATTTGTTGCTCTTATTCTTTAGCCAAAGAAGTATTATATAATGCCCTGTGTATGACAAATACTTGTCATAGATTGATAAAGGAAGCAGCTTGCCTGACTCTGACTCCCTGCCTTGGTCACTAATAAGGATTGAATTATGTCTGTCTAAAAAATATGTTCAAGTCCCAAGCCATGGTACCTGTGAATGTGACCTTCTTTGAGAATAGGGTCTTTGAAGATGCTATCCATTAAATTAACATGAGGTCTTATCAGATTAGGGTGGGTCTTAATCCAACCTAGTGGTATCCTATAAAAGAGAAAAAACAGAGAGACGGAAGGAAAATGACTATATGATGACAGAGTTATGCTGCAGATGCAAGCCACAGAATGCCTGGGACAACCAGAAGCTGAGAGAGACAAAAAAGCATCTTCCCCTAGAGCCCTGAGAGAGAACATGGCCCTTAGATTCCAGAACTGTGAGACAATAAATCTCTATTCTTATAAAGTACCCAATTTATGGTATTTTGTTATGGAAGCCCTAGGAAACTAATACACTCACTGTTGCCATTATTATTGGTTTACCTTCTAATTTACCTCCGTTATTGACCTAGTGACTTTGGGAAGATGTTCCAGAGAAGAGAGATGTAGAGGTAGGCATGTAAACAAATCAAAAGGCATCTGACTGTTCTGGGCATCAGTATGATCATGGTGGTGGCTAGAACAATCAGAATATGATGACACAAGGGTCCCCACAATGTTTTAGTCTCCTAAAGAGTGGCAGAGTGATTTCAAACACTTCTATTCCACTCAAGCGCCATGTTGTTGGGTTTTTGGTTGTTGTCGTTATGTGCCATTGAGTCCATTCCAACTCATAGCGACCCTACAGGACACAGTAGACTGCCCCACAGGGTTTCCTATGTTGTAATCTTTGGGTTCAGACTAGTGACCTTTCAGTTAACAGCCAAGTGCTTAACCATTGTGCCACCAGGGCTCCTTTCAAGCACTGTATGTACCACAAACTAGCAGAAGTTGAAGCAATAGGAATCCATCTTGATCATTATGTGAGTATCTGATTGTGCTCCCCATATAAATTTTTTGTAGATATGAGTGATAGTCAAAATATTTAACAAACTGGAAAATCTTTGTCAGTAATCAATGAGAAGAGTCCCTGGGTAGCACAAACAGTTAAGAGCTTGCTGCTAACCAAAATGTTGGTGATTCGAGCCTACCCAAAAGCTCCTTGAAAGAAAGGTCTGGCATTCTGCTTCTCAAAGTTCACAGCCATGTACCTTATAGAGTGCAGTTCTTCTGTGCAACAAATGGGGTTGCCGTGAGTTGGAATCAATTAGACAGCAACTGGGTTATATGTCTAGAAGGAATCCCTGGGTGGTGTAAATAGTTAAGCACTTGACTGCTAACCAAAAGTTTGGAGGTTTGAACACACCCAGAGGTGTCTCAAAAGAAATATCTGGTGATCTACTTCTATAAAATCACAAACATGAAGTCCCCATGGAGCACAGTTGTATTTTGAAGCATATGGGATCATCATGAGTTACAATAGACTGGACGGCAACTGGTACTGGTAACAACTGAGAATGGCTAGGAACAGCCATAGGGGTATACTGTTGAATACCCCCGCTGCCACAGTGAAGTTTTCAGCTTGGCGAGGAGATGGGCTTCCCCAATTTTTAGGTGGGTCTGGATTAACGCTCTTTATTTCACTGCTGTCAGAAGGTGCATTGCTCCTGCCCCTGCCAAGCTCAAAGCAGGCAGGAGAAGAACCGGTGAGTGGAAGTTAATGTCACTTTCAGAGTCTTAACCTCTTTAGCTGCTGACAAACTTGCTTTTAACTCTGCCCATTATTTCATCGTTCAGTCCAATTTCTTTTTTAATCTCTTCAGGAAAGGAGAAGTAGGTAAGAAAGGGGGGAAAAAAAAAAGGTTTAAGAATACTTGTAGCTATTCCTACTCTACAAAACTGTTCAACTCAGCCAAGAAAACTTTATCCCAAGAGATATTTTTTAAATTACATTATAACAGTGAAAGTGACCATTTAAACAATCTGTATTTTTTTTTTAAGGCAAGTTGTAGAAACTAAGAAGATAAAACTAATTTATCTGGATATTGTGACCTTAAAATTCTCTCTCTCTCTCTCTCTCTCTTTTTTTTTTTTTCTTTCCTATTCAGATAACTGACAACAAGTGTTGCCAACATTTTCTCTTAATACACTGTGGCTTATCTCTGTTAAACCCTCATTTTCTTTATAGTCAAATAAATGTCTTAAGCTGGCACTTTGAAGGAAAGCATTAGAGTTAGAATGTGGTGCCCTGCCACACTCAAGGGAAGATTCTAGTTCAGAGGAGCACTAATAATTGTGGTAAAATAGCTAATAATAATGAACTTTAAAAAATTTGGCAATTACTTTATTTTATTTAAACATTAAAAACTAAAAATAAAGCAGTATACAAACATGGTAAAAATTCAAATAATATTGACAGAAATAAAATGAAAAGTAAAGTCTCCTTCCCTTTACTCCCATTCCTAGCTCCTCTTCTGAAAAATAAACCACAGCTTATAGTTTCTTATTTATTTTTTTCAGGATAAGAAAAAAAAATTAAGAAAAAGAAAGAGGGAACAACAACGACAAAAAGATTATTCTGTATACTCCTTGGCATTTTGCTTTATTTGCTTGATACTGTATCTTGTAATCTTTTCCTTATCAATGTATTTGCCCCATTTTTTCAAAGTTTTTATTATAAGATTTTTCAAACATACAGCAAAGTATACTGTTTGTTACAATGAGCACTCATACACCCCTTATCTTGATTAAAAATTGTTATAATATTGCCTTATTTATTTTTGCTTTCAATTGTCTATTGATCGGTTGATCTAGCATTCTATCTTTTGCTGAATCATTTCAAAGTAAACTCGGATATCATGATATTTCATTACTAAACACCTGAACATTTATCATTTAAAACCAAAACCATTATCCTATATAGCCATTTTTGTACCTAAAAAATTAATAATTCCCAAATATAATCTAATATTCAATGACTAAGTTTCTCCAGTTATATCCAAAATATCATTAATAGTTGCTTTTTTAGAACTTGTATTTAATCAAGGGTCACACATTGAAATTTGATGTCAAGTCTTTTAAATCTCTTATAATCTAGAACAATGTTCTCTCCTCACTTGTTTTAAAAAATTACATTGACTTTTTGAAGACTTGTTCGACTGTTTCCTTGGAATATTTTTTTTTTTTAAAACATTTTCCTCTGGTCCCTCATCTTCCTCATAAACCAACCATTATGTCTACATTTTATGAACTGTGGTTAAGTGTATTTATACATTTAATCTCATTTAATCCTTCCAAGAAGGAGACCCGTTGGCATAACAGTTAAACACTTAGCTGCTAACCAAAAGGTTAATTGGAACCTACTCAGCAGATCCACGGAAGAAAGACCTGGTGATGTGCTCCTGTAAAGATTACAGCCTAGAAAACTCTATGGGGAAGTTCTGTTCTATCACATGGAATCACAATGAGTCGGAATTGACTCAACAGCAGGTAACAACACCAACAAAAATCCTTACAAGAATCCTAAGACATTAATAATACTAGTATATCAATTTTACTGATAAGAAAATTGAGGTTAGAGAGGTTGACTCACTTCTCTAAGGTCTCATATTTCCTGTGTTTGCTTTCCTAGTCTTTATATGTGTCTCACATATAATTTTGTCTAGTACTGTAACATTTAGAGTTGGAAAAGACTAGATTTTACATATGAAGAGAAGAGGCTCAGAGAGGCGAGTTGTGTGATATGCCTAGTCTTGTAATTATTTCATACATAATTTCCAGATGGAAAAAAGCATGCTGGCTTCTCACAGGGTGGCATTACATTTGTAAATCTGCCAACGTACAGAGTGGTGTTTACAAAGTGTGGTGTGCAAGGTAACTGTAGGTCCCTGCACAATTTTCTTCACAGTTACGTATTTATTTTAATGCGTCTTAGAGAAATAATTTAACTAGTATACTAACCTTGGATGTTATTCTTTAGGCTGAGGCTCAGTTAAGTACAAAAGTGAGTTCATTTAAAGTCAATTTAACGAAAAATGTTAATAATGGTACAGAGGGTACACAATTAGGGCAAAAAAAAAAAAAAAATCATGAAGATGGAGGGGAATGACTCCAAAGAGGAGCTCTGTCTTTTATGGTGAGCACATATCAATCTAACTCATGTATGAAATCAGAGTACATGTTTATTAATTCATGATGAGAAATAAAAACAGTTGTGCACCGGAACTCTTAACCTATGTGACCAGTAAATTATCTGCCTATAGGCAGGGCTTGAAATTAAAATAAGGGAAGTTGTTTAAAAGATTCTAAGGTTTAGTAACTTCAGGTCACATATGCCCAGTTCACTTATCTTCAAAACAGGGCTGGCTTTGCCAATGAGGTCTTCACAGTGATGACCCACTGTCCAACATTTCCTATCTCCTGGACAACACATGAATGGATGTTTATGACATTTGCTTCTGTGAATCTTTCTTTTATGCATTTTCCAAGATAATCAGTTCTCTATTCTGGTTGATTAGATCTGCGCACATTCAATATGGTTACTTGAAAAGTCATGTCTGAGAATATATTTTGCCTCTTTAAGGAATCATTGCATTTCTCTGCTCCAGTTCATCATCCATTGGATTTACAATAACAGAATTACAGAGAGGTTATTTTTACTTCCCTTAAGTCTAACTCATGGTAGGCTCTGAATACCAAGAAGAAGTTACTAAATTACTAATGAGCTTGGCATAGATGGCTGGCTTTTTGTCTACCTAGCCTGTGCAGTTTCTTCTATACCACTTTGTACTATGCAAACAAATATCACAGAACAAATAAAATTTCACACACTAAGGGATCTGATGCCTATCAAATACCTGATATGACAGATTACAATTTGACTCCATCTATAACACATTCTTTATGTTGAGGTGTAGTCTTCATCTTTGATCTTCATCAGACTCCTTTGAACACATTTATAACACATATCAATAAGTAAAATATCTTGTTGTTAGGTGCTCTCAAGTCAGTTCCAACTCACAGCAACCCTACGTATGACAGAATGAAACACTGCCCAGTCCTGCACCATCCCCACAATCTTGCTATGCTTGAGCTTATCATTGCAGCTACTGTCAATCCATCTCGTTGAGGACCTTCCTCTCTTTCCCTGACCCTCTACTTTACCAAGCATGATATCCTTCTCTGGTCCCTCCTGATAACTAGTATGTCCAAAGGATAAAGTAGGTGAGACAAAGTCTCGCCATCCTCACTTCTAACGAGTATTCTGGCTGTACTTCTTTCAAGATAGATTTCTTCATTCTTCTAGCAGTCCATGGTATATTCAGTATTCTTCACTGTTTTAGTCATCTAGTGCTGCTATAATAGAAATACCACAAGTGGATGACTTTAACAAAAAGAAATTTATTCTCTCACAGTCTAGTAGGCTACAAGTCCAAATTCAGGGCGTCAGCTCCAGGGGAAGGCTTTCTCTCTGTTGGCTCTGGCGGAAGGTCCTTGTCATCAATCTTTCCGTGGTCTAGGAGCTTCTGTGCACAGGAACCTTGGATCCAAAGGACACGCTGTGCTCCTGGTGCTGCTTTCTTGGTGGTATGAGGTTCCCATGTCTCTCTGCTCGCTTCTCTCTTTTATATCTCAAAAGAGACTGACTTAAGACACTATCTAATCTTGTAGATCTCATCAGTATAAGTGCCACTAATCCATCTCATCGTATCATAATGATAGGATTTACAACACACAGGGAAATCACAACAGATGACAAAATGGTAGACAATCATACAATACTAGGAATCATGACCCAGCCAAGTTGATAGATACTTTTGGGGGACACAATTCAATCCATGACATTCACCAACACAATAATTCAAAGGCATCAATTCTTCCTCAGTCTTCCTTATTTGTTGTCCAGCTTTCACATGCATATCAGGTGACTGAAAATACCATGGCTTTGGTCAGGTGCTGCTTAGTCCTCAAAGTGACATCTTTGTTTTTTAACACTTTAAAGAGGTCTTTTGCAGCAGATTTGCCCAACGCAATATGTCGTTTGATTTCTTGACTGCTGCTTCCATGGGTGTTGATTGTGAATCCAAGTAAAATGTACTTCTTGACAACATCAATCTTTTCTCCGTTTATCATGATGCTGCTTAGTGTTCCAGTTGTGAGGATTTTTGTTTTCTGTATGTTCAAGTGGAATCCATACTGAAGGCTTAGTCTTTGATCTTCATCAATAAGTGCTTCAAATCCTCTCATTTTTAGCAAGCAAAGTTGTGTCATTTGCATATCACAGGTTGTTAGTGGGTCTTCCTCCAATCCTGATACAGAGTTATTCTTCAAATAGTTCAGCTTCTTGGATTATTTGCTCAGCATACAGATTGAATAAACATGGTGAAAGGATACAACCCTGACGAACACCTTTCCTAATTTTAAACTACACAATATCCCTTTGTTATGTTCAAAAGTGTGCCTCTTGGCCTATGTACAGGTTCCTCATGAGCACAATTAAGCATTCTGGAATTCCCATTCTTCACAATGTTAGCCATAATTTGTTATGATCCACACAGTCGAATGCTTTTGCATAGTCAGTAAAACACAGGTAAACATCTCTCTGCTGTTCTCTACTTTCAGCCAAGATCCATCTCACATCAGCAATGACATCCCTCATTCCATGTCCTCTTCTGCATCTGGCTTGAATTTCTGCAGTTCCCTGTCGATGTACTGGTGCAATTGCTTTTGAACGATCTTCAGCAAAATTTTACCTGTGTGATATTAATAATATTGTTCAATAATTTATGCATTGTGTTGGATCACCTTTCTTTGGAATAGGCACAAATATGGATCTCTTCCAGTCAGTTGGTCAGGTAACTGTCTTCCAAATTTCTTGGCATAGACGAGTGAGGACCTTCAGCACTACATCCGTTTGTTGAAACATCTCAATCGGTATTCTGTCAATTCCTGGAGGCTTGTTTTTAACCCATGTCTTCAGTGCAGCTTGGACTTCTTTCAATACCATTGGTTTGTGATCATATGCTACCTCCTGAAATGGTTAAACGTTGACCAGTTCTTTTTAGTATTGCGTATTCTTCGCATCTTGTTTTGATGCTTCCTATGTTGTTCAATATTTTGCCCGTATAATCCTTCAATATTGCTACTCAAGGCTTGAATTTTTCTTCAGTTCTTTCCGCGTGAGAAATACTGAGCGGTGTTCACCCATTTGGTTTTTTAACTCTGGGTCTTTACACATCTCATTATAATATTTTACTTTCTCTTCTTGGTTGCCCTCTGAAACCTTCTGTTCAGCTCTTTTACTTCATCGTTTCTTCCGTTCTCTTTAGCTGCTCTATATTCAAGAGCCAGTTTCAGAGTCTCTTCTGACATTCATTTTAGCCTTTTCTTTCTTTCCTGTCTTTTAATGACCTTTTGCTGTCTTTATATATGATATCTTTGATGTTATCCCACAACTTCTCTGGTCTTAGGTCATTAATGTTCAGTGCATCAAATCTATTCTTTTTTTTTTTTTTAATTGTACATCAGGTGAAGGCTTACAGAACAAATAGTTTCTCATGAAACAGTAGTACACATATTGTTTTATGACACTGGTTAACAACCCCACAACATGTCAACC
>NW_004443973.1:16696702-16699786 GCF_000243295.1 Trichechus manatus latirostris
TTTATTGATTGTAGATTTGTTTCTTTCATCTCTTTTTTTAAAAAATTTGACTATGTCTGAACAGGCGGACTGTGTGTTCTTTGTTGTTTGCTCATCTGTGGGCACAAGACTTTTTACCTCATGCTGCAATTGGCAGGGTCAGTCACTCAGATATGGTACAGCAGGGCAGGTCTAGCTGAAAAGGAGTTACTGGGACAGGTTGTTTGTGGCACATATACAGCCACCAGAGCAGGTCAGTAATCAGTGTAGGGCAGGTTCCAGTAGGCCATGCCTGTGCTTCTTGGTGGTGTGATGTCAAGTGCACGGTGCAGGTAGGCAGCATGCAGTGGGGAGATTGTTATGTGTGGAGCTAAGATGGATATGGGAGAGAGGAGAGAGGAACAGGAGCCAAAAACAAACAAAAAAGAATGCTACGGGACCTTGCCATTGGAGTGGAGAGATGAGAGACTATGAAATGGAGAAAAACAGAAAGGGGAAGAAGAAGAAAAGAAAAGAATCAATAAATAAAAATTGGAAATGTTAAAGAACTGCAGAGTTCCCAGGGATCCCACTGGAGCAGCTATCAGGTCTGGGGAAGTCGCTCTCAGGTGTTGCAGTACAGCCTGGCTAGGAGGCATAGAGGTATACAACACCAGGTATTCAGGCAACAGAAAGAGCAGGAAGATATAGAGAGAAAAGAAACTGAGCAATGAAGAAAGACAAAAACGGGAAAAGAGGGAAATGAAAACAAAATAAATTAAAAAAAAAAAAAGAACAAGGAAGACCCCCCAAAAAACAGAAAAAAAAAACCCAATGAAAAAAGAAATGCCCTCAGGGATCCCTCTGCAAGTCTGTGGAAGCCGAGGGGGATATCTCTTGCCACGCAGCACTGCCTGCCTAGAAAGGGCGCCCAAATCAAGAAAAGGAAAAGAAAACCAACAAACAATTCAAAACAAACAAACAAAAGCCCCAGGATCCCACCAGTGCAGCAGCCCAGACCAGGAAGCAGCTCCACCCTCAAACAGAGCTCCACAGCCCCTCAGGAAGAAGCATAGATGGCGCACAGAGCCAGGTATCTGAGCGAAAGGAGTGGGAGGTGGTGCAAGGTAAGGAAGAAATCAAAGGAAGCAGAAAAAAAAGCAACACTAGCAGCCAACACATGGCACTCAGAGAGCCAGCTAGTGCGGGCTGGTGTTTCTCGGACAATAGACTGTGTCCGCGGGAAGCAGAGGGGGCCGAGTGTGGGTGAAGAAGGGGAGGGAGTGGGAAAGCTTATATCACAAATTACCGGAGTTCTGCAGCCCCTCAGGAAGAAGCCAAGTTGGCGCACAGAGCCAGGTATTTGAGTTAAAGGAGGGGGAGGTGGTGAGAGGTAAGGAAGAAATCAAAAGAAGTGGAAAAAAGCAACACCAGCAGCCAACAAATGGCACTCGGAGAGCCGGCCTGTTCGGGTGTGTGGAATCCAAGCAGCCGGTGTTTCCCGGTCAAGAGACTGTTGCCGCGGGAAGCAGAGGAGGCCGAGTTGGGGTGAAGAAGGGTGGGCAGTGGGAAAGTGTATATCACAAATTACCAGTTGTTTGGTCTCCTGCTGGATGCTCCGTGAGGCTGCTTTCTTGTACCCCGTTTGCTGGTCTCCGACAGGAGTCGAAGATGGCGTATCCACGCTGCATTAGCTGGTAGGGGATCTCTGCATGAATCTCTCCTTGCTCTCCGTTCTGTGTCAGTTTTCTCACTCCATTTGGTGCTTGGCTGAGTTCTTTATCTCTTCATTTGATGTTTTAGGGTTTCAGGATTGTTGTAATCTCTGTTTGGCTTAGTTTTTCGGATCTTTGCTGTGGAGGGACAGCGTGGTGCTTCTGCCTAGAGTGCCATTTTTGCACTAGCCTCAAATCTATTCTTGAGTTGGTCTCTAAATTTAGGTGGGATATACTCAAGGTCGTATTTTGGCTCTCATAGACTTGTTCTAATTTTTGTCAGCTTCAGATGAACTTCCATATGAGTAATTGATGGTCTGTTCCACAGTTGGCCCCTGGCCTTGTTCCGACCGATGATAGTTAGCTTCTCTATTGTCTCCTTCTACACATGTAGTCTATTTGATTCATGTGTATTCCATCTGGCAAGGTCCACGTATATAGTGACTGTTTATGGTGTTGACAAAAAGTATTTGCAATGAATAAGTCATTAATGTTGCAAAATTCTATCATGAAATCTCTGGCATGTTTTCTATCACAAAGAGCATGTTTTCCAACTACTGATCCTTCTCTTTTGTTTCCAGGTTTCCCATTCCAATATCCAGTAATTATCTGTTATCCAATCACCAGTAATTATTAATCTTGAAGTACAAAGCTGTCAGTAATAGGATAATATCCCTATGACTGTAAGGAAAACCAGTTAACATGACTATTTTTCAGATTTATGCACCAACCACTAATGCCAAAGATGAATCAATTGAAGATTTTTTACCAACTTTTTATTTAAAAAGTTCAACTTTTCACGAACTTTAATGCATTGCTTGTGGGAATACAAAATGGTACTGCCATATTGGAAAATGATTTGGTAGTTTACTTGAAACGGAGCCCTGGTGGCACAGTGATTAAGTGCTTGGCTGCTAAACAAAAGGCCAGCAGTTCAAATCCACCAGCCACTCCTTGGAAACCTTATGGACCAGTTCTACTCTGTCCTATAGGGTCACTATGAGTTGGAATTGACTTGATGGCAATGGGTTAAAAAGCTTACTTAAAAAGTAAAACATACTTTTGCAGTCTGAAATTGATCCAAGTAAAATATAGGTCCTTAGTAACACAATGAAGATGGAAGCATAGTAACACATCAGCAAAGTCCCATTAAAAAACAAAAATCGGGGAGTTCCGGCAAAATGGCACTCTAGGCAGAAGCACCATGCCACCCCTCCACAGCAAAGAGCCAAAAAACTAAGCCAAACAGAGAATACAACAATCCTGAAAATGTAAAACATCAAACGAAGAGATAAAGAACTCAGCCAAGCACCAAATGGAGTGAGAAAACTGACAGAGAATGGAGAGCGAGGAGAGATTCATGCAGAGATCCCCTACCAGCTAACGCAGCGTGGATCCACCATCTTGGACT
>NW_004443973.1:16699886-16716789 GCF_000243295.1 Trichechus manatus latirostris
TGTTATAAAACAACATGTGTACTACTGTTTCATGAGAAACTATTTGTTCTGTAAGCCTTCACCTGAAGTACAATAAAATATAAAAAAATATAAAAAACACAAAAATCGTTGCCATCAAGTCGATTCTGACTCATAGCTTAAGCAATTTGTCCCCAGCTATTCTTCCTTCATCTATTTTTTCATTACATTTACCTATTCAGTGATACTAGGGATAAAAAAGTATTTTGAGTGGATTCTTATAACTATTTATACTGATTGAAATAATCTAAAAATGAGGATTTTTAAACCCAGTTAGGCAGCTTGTCTTTTATTTTTTACCATTAATGATAAATCCTACTGGTGGCCATAGATCAAGAAGAAACTTGGAGGCCAAGTATATTCATACTGTATTTTTAAGGGTTGTGCACATATCCACCTATGTATAGGGTAGGAGTTGAAGATACAATCTGAGGTTTTGATTAAATAGATCCCTAGTACAGCCAGTCAAGTTTCCAAATAATGGGAGAGATTGTAGAAGCGACTATCTCTACTCTGCCCTCTACAAGTTTACTTTGACAGAGTTGAAAGCAGTTAAAGTAAATTAATATGTGTATTCACATACAAAGGTCCACCTCCACTAAAAGGGCTTTAGTTTATTATCTCCCATTCACAACAGGATATCATGTCAGAAAAATCATTTGGGGTCAAAAACATAATACATACTGCTAAGAGAATGAAGACAAGCCACAGCTAAGAGAATGAAGACTGGGAAAAAGTATTTGTAAAATACATATATGATAGAAGACTGCTAATGAGAATAGGTAAAGAACTCTCAAATCTCAATAATAAAGCAACCATTATAATTTTTAAAAAATGAGCAAAAGATTTAAACAGACACTTCACAGAATAGAGGCAGATGGCAAATAACCACATGGAAAGTTATTCAATATAAGTCATTATTGTTGTTAGGTACCATCCAGTCAATTTTGACTCACAGCAACCCCAAGTGCAGAGCAGAACTGCCCTCATAGGGTTTTCTAGACTGTAATCTTTATGGGAGCAGATCACAAGGTCTTTTTCCTGCAGAGCTGTGAGGTGGGTTCAAACCACCAACCTTTTGGTTAGCAGCTGTATGTTTAACAATTGCAGCACTAGGGCTCCCTTCATAAGTCATTAGAAGAATGTGAATCCAAATTGCAATGACATACCTATTAGAAATGTCCCCCCCAAAAAAAATCTGATAATACCAAATGCTGGCAAGAATTCAGAGCAACTAGAACTTCCATGCATTGCTTGTGGGAATACAAAATGGTACAGCCATAATGGAGAATGATCTGGTAGCTTACTTAAAAAGTTAAACATACACTTATCCCAGTCACTTTACTCCCAGATATTTACCGAAGAGAAATAAAGACATATGTCCACACAAAAACCTGGACACAAATGTTTATAGCAGTTTTACTCATAATTGCCTCAAACTAGAAACAGTGGTAAAAAGATAAAACAAACTGTGGTACATTCATACAGTAGTAGGCTACCCAGCTATAAAAAAGAATGAGCTACTTAATACATGCAGCAACATGATTAATCTCAAATGCATTATGCTAGATGAAAGAAGCCAGACTCAAAAGGCTACATACTGTATGATCCCAATTATGTCATTCTGAAAACATCAGAATGATCGGAACAGAAATCACTCAGAGGTTATCGGTGGCTGGAGAGGAAGGTAAGGGACTGACTATAAAGCAGCCTGAGGGGACTTTTTGGGGTGACAGAAATATTCTATATCTCGATTGTGTTGATGGTTAGACTACTGCATAAGTGTGTTAAAATTCACAGGACTCTATATCAAAAAAGGCAAACACTCTCCTAAGTGGCTGACACACACACACACACACACACACACACACACACACACCCGACACAAGACAAATGCAACACAAATGGAAATACTTGCATTATGGAAAAGATCTTTATTGGCCTGAAACCAAATCTAGGCCAACAGCATCCATGCCATTTTTGCCTGAGACCAGAATGTGTTCTGATGGCTGAGAGAGCTCTTGTTTGATGCTGGGAAAGGAACTGAGAGAATAGGTTCTTTTTCTGACCAAATGTATGAAAACCAAAACTGTACTATTAATTAAACAAATATTTATTGAAGGCCTATTATGTTCCAGATTCTGTTTTCCTACTGAGAATGCAAAATGAACGCAGCAGATAAAAATCTCTGTCCTCAAGGAGGTTGCATTTTAGTTGGAGAAGATAAACAATAAGGACCAACTAAATAAAATACATCATAAGTTAGATGGAAACAAGTATTATGGAGAAAGCCAAAAGAGCAGGGAAGAGGGGTGGGGAGAGCCAGTGGTGTGGAAGTGGGTGGGTATTGTGAAGTTCTATCACTAAGTCAACAAATGCACATGGAAGGTCTACTATGTGTCTGGCACTGTGCTGGAAACTGGACATAAAATGACAAGGATAATTGGACTCAGTCCTTGCCCTCTTAGAGCATTCATCTAGTGGAAGACAGATATTAATTAAATAACTGTATAAATGTGAAGCCATACAGTATAACAATTACGTTGTGTTTTGAAGAAAACTGTGTGAATTAAAGGTCCTATGATCAAATAAGAATGGGAGACTGTGACATCACACCCACTCCTATCCAGCCCCCACTTATGGATAAGCATTAATATTAGCATATCAAAAACCTCAAAAGGAGCACTGGTGGCTCAGTGCTTACGCGCTTGGCTGCTAACCGAAAGGTCAGCGGTTCAAACTCACCAGCCGCTTTGTGGGAGAAAGATGGGGCAGTCTGCTTCAGTGAAGATTTATAGCCTTGGAAACCCTATGAGGCAGTTCTACTCTGTCCTATAGGTTTGCTATGAGTCGGAATGGACTCGACAGAAACAGGTTTTGGTTTTTAAAACCACAAAAATCTCTACCATGATTGTAAATACATTTAACTGAGCATCTACCAAATGTATTTGACTGTGGAAGAATTTGCCTATTAGCATCTCACAGAATACTGTACGTAAAGAATAAATAACCATATTATGTTGTTTTTAGTTGTACTAATTTCCTTCACCAAATTGCTGCTAACACAAAGGTAGAAAGAAAGTGAAAACTACTAAGTGGGAAAAATACAGCTTTCTTCGATATTTCCCTGTTTTTTGGTCTTTGAGTAAAAGAACGAATCAGGGACTAAAAAGAACTGTGTTCTGTCTCCCAATCTCTTTCTGATAAAATTCGCCTATTTACCAACATTTTCAGTTTCAAATTATATTATTTAGATATCGCACTTTTGACGTGGAATCATAAAGAAATCTTGACTTCTACTTAATAGGTTTGTTGTTGTGGATGACACAAATGAGCAAATATATTGACACTGAGAGCAAAGGTTCATACTGTGGAATAAAGAAAATACAAATACTTAACAGGGGAAGGCAGGAAAGACCCCTGTGGTGTTGGGTTGTAATTAGAGCTTATCATTATGAATGTATAATTTCAAAAAAGATTCTCGATATGACTGGGGCATAATATCAATTTAATAATAAAAAAAGTACAGATATGGCATTTTCTAAAATATTTCTTATTCTGTTCATGACCAACTTAAGTTTCTTTTCAAATTACCTTCTCTTTTCCTTTTTCCTACAACCTACTGCTATAGTTTCAGTTGAGCTGAAAACTTCCCTTCAAACTGAAATTGTTTTGGAGTTTTCAGCAACCATTGATTGGCATGGCTTAGATTTCGAAAGTCCTGAAGTGAAGAAAAAAAAAGTATAAGGACTCAAAACGCTGATTTTTCTGTCATCCAAGATGGATTCTAATTTATATTTCCTGGCTTCAAGCAAAAAGCAAACATCAAAAATATCCATACTGATTGATTTCTACAGCCTCACCTTAATGTGCCACACAGAGATGACTTCGAAGTCAATGGGCAATCACTACAGAAGAGAGAGAAATTAATAGCAGAAACAAACAAAGACAATTTGCAAAGATTAAAAAGAAGAGAGTTAATTACAAGCAAATTGTACAGTGCCTACAGTTTGGAAGGAATCATGCCATATGGTTAATTATAGCATTAATCTAAAACGCTTCTGTGAAATGGAAAATAGAGGGATGTTAGCGAATTTTTCGCTCTGAATGTGAAAATACAAGTCCGTGTGGGGGTTGGTTTGGTTTAGTGTTTAATATTCAATTTCTTCCACTGATATTTAGCCTTTTACATTTTTATTTTACTGATTAAATAATCATACTATATGAACACAGACATCTGTTTTGTATTGCTCTATTAAATATGGATGTTTGGGCAAAACACACGTTTTATTCTATTATATTTAAAAGCAGCCCAAATAAAGGAACGACAAAGCTATTAAAAAATGATTGAACCAGTGAAGGTCAGAATGATTGTGGCCAGGTTAGCACTGCCTCAAAGGTTAGCCATCCATTTTTATTTCTATGACATTTTGTGGGCTTTGAAGTTGCAGACTGGTCTATACTTAAAAAAAAAATCAAAAAAAGTACACGACTTGGATTTTAAATTATTTGAGGCAAAAAATATGGAAGAGTTTATACTTTCCTATTTTACTTGCACTTTAGAGTCTGTACAACTCCAGAATTTTTCTGAGGTTCAGGACACCACCAAGACAAGTTATTTGTAGAAAATAAAATAAAATCTATACACCACATGATGCATGCCTGAGATTTATTCTCCAATTAGGTCTGGTCCTTTGCTCTTTATGGAATGAAATTTGGCCCAAGGGAATAGTAAATAATTTAAGCTGATAGAAAATCACTAGCTGGTTGATCAGTTGGGATTGATCAATCTTTAGACAGCTATTCAGTAATTTTTTAACAAAATAGGTAATTATAGGTTATTTCCCCATAATAAATACTACATGCTCCTCATGAACATTCTTCATATGGTTTAATAAAAATAGCACACCAAAATTGCACGAAGAACAAATAAACTAAAAGAAATCAGAAAAATATTTCCAAGCCCCCTTTCCAATATGGCAAGTCAAAAAGCTAATCTCACCTATTTAAAGTCATGCTTGAAAAGAGATTGGGAGACAGCATTTAAATACTGGGTTTAGCGAAACCTGGAGACATAGTCCAGCACTTACTTACTCATTGTTTGACCTTGGACAAGGTACTTAAACTCGGTTTTCTCACAAATAAAATGGAAATCATAATAGTATCTATGTCATAAGTCTATTGCAAATATTAAGTAGTATCTAAAATGCTTAGCATAGTGCTGACACATAACAGATGTGAACTGTTGTCTTGATTTTCCTTTTAATTGCAATGATGATGAGTGTTTAGTTGCAATTTCTTTTCTAGCTCTGCACTGCTCTAAATTTCTTGAGAAAACTGTAAGAAAGCATATTAAAGAAAAATGAAGTTTCAGTTCTTGCTTTTGAGTGATTCCAATATAAATGTGAGCGGGAAGGAAGTATTATCAGTGGTCAAAGATTAGAATTTCATTACTAAGTCTTTCTAGAAGATCTAGGAGAAAGGGATTGGTAATGAGCATACCACCTATCCCCAATCTACCTGTCAATTCTATCTCCTATTATTAAACTCATTTTAACATCTTAGTTTCAGGCTTCCCTGCTCCTGGAATACACGCTGGCCTTTGCAGTTCTATGCTTTTGTTTGGACAGGTCTCTTTATTTGTAATACTCTTAGCCCATGGCATCTTCACCTGTCTAAATCATACGCATCCTTTAGAACTGAGTTCAAATGGCTTTTCTTCTTGAAGACTTCCCAGCACTCCCAAATAGTATCCATTTTTACCCCACTGGTGCTCTGGTAGCAACTTATACCGGGACTAAAACACTACTGTGTGTTATAGTTACTTTCCTTCATGTCTTACCTCTTCTAAAATTCATGAGTTAGTCCCTTAAATCTCCTAAATCCAGTAAAAACTTCCTGCTACTCAGTAGATTAACAACTGGTATTCAATCATTTATTTTCAATTAATCGGCAATGAATTTGTATTCTAAAAGAAAATAGCTCTATTTTTATTTGTTTTCAGCTGAAGGAATGCTATTTAAATACAAAAATACGTTTGGGGAGTATAAAAAATATTATAACCTTGACTGATTCATCTTGAGTCCCTCACTATAGTTCCTACTTTACTGTCATCTCTTTGAAAAATAATACTGTGAATGATACATTGCCTTGTTTGAATCAGGCTAAGATTGATTGCCATAGGTTCTACCCATGGCTATATAACTTAGAATGTCACTGGAGCACCTTTAGTTAACACAGCATTTTGACATATTTTCATGTTGAATAGCAAACTTGGCAAAGGCAAAAAATCCCTGCATTTCACTGAATATAAGATGCTATCAGTTGTAAGACGTATAGCCTTTACAGAGATATTAATATGTGCAAATGTGTGCATCTTACAACTGATGAAGTATGAAATAACGAACTCTTTAACAGTGGTTCATATGAGGATGCTTTTAGATGCAAGCTACATCAGACTCAGGTGAAAACAGCCATGTTGTGGTTGTAGTTGTGTATCATTGAACAGCTCAGCAACGATATCACATACCCAGATTTTTAAGATTTTTCCCATTGTGGCTTTTGTCCTCACGTTTGTAATGCTTATTTGCTTTTTAATTCCAGAGTCATGTATTTTGCTTTTTTTTTTTTTTACTCAACCCAGCATTTCACATGATTTCCAACTTCCTACCAAAACCACACAGTCTATTTTTTTCCTAAGTAGACATTATTCATCTCAAGTAAAAATGCAGCTGTGAATTCTATTGAGACCTCAGTTATCTACCTAGAAATGTCTGTTAATGGAATAAAAATTTTAATCTAGTCATAGGAAGATATTTTAATGTGAATGCTCCACAAAAGGATATATTGCCAAAACAAAGGAAATGAGAACATTTCAAAGATTAAAAACATTATTTATTTGAATATTCATTTTCCACTGTTACATGTTTACTGTAATAAAGACAAATGTTGCAAAAGTTTGCCATTTTCATTAGTCCCAGTTTTCAATTGCTTGTGAGTATTTAAATGTCCATTCAGGACGTTATCAGTTGTTTCTTTTATTTACACAATATTTTTATAGATTCTGTACATGAAATGAACTAAAACTTTGGAGAACTTGCATAATAACACTTAAGATAATTCACTGTAAAAGGAAGAAGCAATATAATTGTATATAAACTATTCATTCAGTCAGTCACTCAACAAACACTACTGAGCAGCTATTATGCTGAGGCATTCCACTGGATGTTGAATGAATGAGATAGACCTGGTCCCTGTCCTCATAAAGCTTAGCATCTAGTGGGAGGGTGGAGGCAGTTATTAAAAATATATATATTGTGTGCATATAATATATGAAATATATATATATATTTATATATAACTGCAAATTACGATAAGTGCTAGAGACTAAAGTAAAAGTGGTAAGCAGTTCAATGGGAGGGGGCCTGGGGAATCTGAGAAAAAGTTTCTGGATTGGAATTGTACTTGTGGGAGTCATCAAAATCCAGGTTTATTTTAGTGGGAGTCAATAGGTGCTTATTGAATTTGGAAGTGGATAGGTGTTTATTAAATATGTGTGGAATAGAATAGAACCAAGGCAAAACATGTGCACAAATACCGAACGAAGATTTTGTTGGGCATCTAGCATCTGGATTGTGGTATTCTGATATTGTCTTGTTCTAAAACTCTGTGAGTATGTACAGCTCATGGAGAGGGAGAGAAAAATCAGCCTGTCCATCTTGAAACTGAACTTTCATTAATCCCTGTGCCATTTTCATAGAAATATGATTGGTAAATTTTAATAAAGAAGATTATTGAACACTTGCAATAAGGCAGGCTTGGACCAGCCCTTTGGATATATGGTCACAATATTTTGGAGTGGTATTTTGAGATAGGGTTACTGGTATACGCAATGAACCACTTCACTATTCTGTGGTTGACGACTCTGAAGTTTAGAGAGGTTAAATATGTTACCCCAGGTCATACAGCCAGGAAGGGCTAGAAGTGGGATGGGAACCCAGTTCCTGCAGATAGCATAATCCACGATCTGCCATAACTACAAAAAAAATTTTTAATCATCAGAAAACAGAGATTTTCTGCCATTTTCTTATTTGTGTGTGTGAAATACAGCTGTCAATATGTCATCATATGTTATGAACTCGAGGTTTTAATAAAAGGTAGTACAAAGGAATTACATGGTTAAAGCTATAGTTCAGTAGTTTCAAACACAGCTGCAATTTTGAGAATCCAGACACTAGCTCTAAAAGGTGCTATTCTAAAATTATCTTCAAAGAGAGGTCATCCATATAGAATTTTTTTTCTGACATATACTTGTGTCTCAGAAAAATGAAATTTTATTTTTCTGAACACAAATAATAAACACCTAATAAACAAATAGGTGCATTTCTACCAGCTTGGAATTAGAGCCTGCTGTATTTGAAATCATTGCTGGATCATTTACCGTAACGCAAAGCATAGAATAAAGTTTTCTATCCTGAAACACCGATGCTTTTTGTGTTTCCTTTTTTTACTTACTCAGTGTTTACTAATGAAGAGAGACAATCCTAAACCAACACTAGAGAAAAAAGGGAAGAAGTGAGGGTCGTTAGGACAATTTAAGCATCAAAATGATGATAATAACAGGTTATAACCCACAGAATAAAATAAGAATCCATACTGATAAAAATAAATTAATAAATACAACAATAAATCAGCAAGGAAAGTTCTTTCTTACAGTAGAATGCCAATTAATAAATGTAGCAGGTATAATAGAGTTAGAAAATCATCATTTGAAAATCACCACAGTAATCACTGTTTCAGGCAAAACTAGTGGGCGTAGTTGATGAGCAACCAAGTATTTACATGGTTTCAAAATACCTCTCCACAGGACACCTATTAATTACAAAAGAAAAATAATTAACTTTAAAGTGGAGAACATGGCAAGATACTAACTTAATCAAATGATCAAAGTTAAGGCAAAGTAATTGAAAAATTGACATCATTTGCTTTTTCATATGATGTATTGAGAATAGTACAACTTCACTTCTGTGGTATTACTACCAAAAATGCTTAACTTGAATCTAATCATGAGTAACATGGGCAAACCAAATTTGGCAGACATTCTACATAATAAATGGCCTGTACTATTCAAAAAAAAGACAAAGACTGAGGAATTGTTCCAGATAAAAGGATAGAAGGAGACTACAAAGACATGACAACCAAGTGCAATATGTGACCTGGACAGATCTAGACTGGAACCCTTTATTTTGCTTTGAAGAACATTAGTTAGATAATTGGTGAAATCTGAATAAGGTGTGTAGATTAGATGATAGCACTGCATCAATATTTATTTTCTGATTTTGACGTTTGTTTTGTAGTTACATAAGAATATGTCCTTGCTTTAGGAAGTGCATACTAAAGTATTCAGGAGTAAAGGCATATCATGCTGTAACTTATTCCCAAAAGGTCCAGAAAAATTTATATGCACGTATATGTATACATATAGAGAGAATGATATATGTAGTAAAATGTTAATACTTCCTCTAACCTACTTTGGACATTTCACCAACTGCTAGAGAAGAACATAATGCTTGTTAAAATAGAGGGCCAGCAAAAAAGAGCAAGACCCTCAATGAGATGGATTGACACAGTGGTTGCCACAATGATTCAAACAAACCAACAATTTTAAGGACGGAGCAGGACTGGGCAGTTTTGTTCTATTATACACAAAGTCTCTATGAGTTAGAGTGGACTTAACTGAAACTAACAAGAACAACAATATGGATAAAGGGTGTCTCAGTCATCTAGTACTGCTCCAACAGAAATACCACAAGTGGATGGCTTTAACAAAGAGAAGTTTATTCTCTCACAGTCCAGTAGGCTACAAGTCCAAATTCAGGGCATCTGCTCCAGGGAATGCTTTCTCTGTCGACTCTGGAGGAATGTCCGTGTCATCAATCTTCCCCTGGTCTGGGAGCTTCTCTGCACAGGAACCTCAGGTCCAAAGGACGTGCTCTGCTCCCGGCACTGATTTCTTGGTAGTATGAGGTTCCCCAGTGTCTCTGCTTGCTTCTCTCTTTTATATCTCAAAAGAGATTGGCTTAAGACACTATCCAATCTTGTATACCTCATCAGTATAACTGCTGCTAATCCATCTTATTAGATCATAGTGATTGGATTTACAACATGTAAGGAAATCACATCAGGTTACAAAATGGTACACAATTATACAATACTGGCAATCATGACCCAGCCAAGTTGACAGATATTTTGGGGGGACACAATTTAGTCCATGACAAAAGGTATATGGAAATTCTTTGTTCTATTTTTGCAATATTTCTATAAGTCTGAAATTAATACAAAGTTAAAAAATACTCTGTGGTTAAATATGCTTTTGGAAATTTTCTGTTAGAGGAAATTATGGAAGTGTTCAATTATGATGAGTTTGAAACTAAGGAATATCTCACGCAAGGAGGGAGAAGAGAGGTTCAGAGAACGTAGTGAGACAAAGTAACAGGAGAGAAAAGGAAGTTCAAAAGCAATTTATACTTTGCTTCTGTTTTCATTTATTTTGCAGTTGTTGTTTTTGTTCATTTGTTTTGCCATGGTGAAATATGACAAGTTTTCACTTGGATTTGTTGTTGTTTTTAGGTTCCATCAAGTCAGCTCCAACTCATAGTGACCCTATGCACAACAGAACGGAACACTGCCCAGCCCTGTGCCATCCTCACAATTACTGCTATGTTTGCACCCATTGTTGCAGCTACTGTGTCAATTCACCTTGTCAAGGGTCTTCCTCTTTTTCACTGACCCTCTCCCTTACCAAGCATGATGTTCTTCTCCAGGTACTGGTCCCTCCTGAAAAGATGTCTAGGTTCAAACAAGCTAGAGACAAAAATGTGGGAGGCAATGTGTCAAAGACGATATAACGAGGCTGAGCCTGGATTTTTAATTATAAAGCCAGGCAATGTGGAGCAGCAGATTATAACCTTGCTGGATCCCACTTCCTCTTTAATTAGTTAAGTAAATTAGGCTGGGTAATATTTGAGTCCCTTTCTGTTCTAAATTTCTATGATTCTATAGCTTTGGAATTGCAAATGATAAAAGAATGTGTTTAACTTGAAATTTTTCCAGTAAGTCTTACAAAGATTTGTGTGTGTGTGTGTGTGTGTGTGTGTGTGTGTGTTGTTTTACTATGTTAGCAAGATGATTCAGTTTTTATGGAAGATAATGCTGTGGCCTACCTAGCAGCCTTTACCCCTTTTTCACAGCTAACAGAACCCCCTAATTTTGTAAAGGTGAGGGCAGAGTAATGGGATACCCCTTAATTTTAGTGGGAATGGATCATCTCTGAGCCTTACAGGTGACTCATAATTGTGCTAAGAAAATTGTGGGCATCTCATGCCTCTTTGCCAATGATAGGCCTAAGGGTGGACATGTGAGCTTTGCCAATGACCACAGGAGAAGTTTGCTGGGACAGGGTAACTGTGGATGCTTCTTTTCAGGTAAAAAGACGGAGATTCAGAGGAAGGAAACAGTTTCCCCCTACCCTTTTTTTTCCTACCTTGAATGTGGTTGAATGATGAATGTGATTGTTAAAGCTGATGCAGCCATTTTATGACCATGAGGTCCATTTTCCCCAAAGGGACACTGCCTCACCCAGACAACTTTCTGCCTATCAGTTCTTTCCTCATTTCCTCCCTGCCCCAGTTACCAGGGACCTCTTAAGGTCAATGGCTGGCATGGCCTGGGGACTGGTATGATCTGGGGGAGGAGATGCAGGGCTGCCCAGGTGGGATCACAGCTGTAGTCTGGCTTGGATTGGCAGCCCAGGCCTAAGGTTGAAAAGTCAACATGCTGTAGGCGGGAGATGGAACAACAGAAAATGCCTGGGTGCTTAATGAAACTGCTTAGCCACTGGACCAAACCTGAAATTGACGCCTTTCAAAAGTTATGTAATACAAGCAAATACCTTTATTTTATAAGCTGTCATTGTTTGGTTATTCTGTTTCTTTCAGTCAAAAGCATTCCAGCTGATGGTTCTCTATTGGCTTCAAATACTTAAATAATAAATAACCTTTTCAGATAGAAAAGAGTTTAATTAATTTTTGTCAAGAAAAAATATGTTTTAATTAGCTGTTTTTTCCTGATTATATAAGAATTAGAGGCTTATTACAAATAAGTAAGTATATACAAGAAAGTTTATAGGAAAAAATAAAGATTTCCAATAATGAGAATCATTGTTAACATTTTGGTATATATTCTACTTTAAGTACACATAAATATATAAAAACTACACATATCACAAAAAACATGCATCTTCTTTTGTAACCTATCCAGTTAATACAATACAGCCACATCTCTGTATCAATAAATATAATTTTAACTCATTTCAGTATGCACACACACATATAGATACACACACATGAACAGTTGCTTAATTGTTTCCTTACGGCAGTAATTACTGGGTCAAAGTATGTTATTAAAATTTATTAAATATAGTTTGCAAAATTGCCCTCTAGAAATGTTACACTCATCTATCAACACAACGCAAGAGTCTGTTTCCTCACATCCAACTCCTCAGGTAATTTAGTCAACTTTTTAATCATTTTAAATCATTTTTTTAATCACTGCTGGCATAAGGGACCTATATGGATGGGGACAGGCTTATCCTCCACAGAGCAGATGTTCACTGTCACTACTCAAGAAGCTCCATTGAAACTCTTTCAAGGCCTTTATTGGCCTTACCATGTGGCCAAGATAGATTGCATCATACCTCCTGAGGCTTAATTAGCATTGGGCCTCCAAGTAGTCCCTCTTGGTCTGGTCAAATCCTGCCCCCGCCCTCACCACATTGGCCTCATATGTGGTCCAGCTCTCAGGAACCAGGACCTAACGCTGAACTGATTAATGCAAGGGGCTTCCACTTCTTGAATTAGTAGTCATTTTAAATGAGAGGTTTTTTTTTCATTCTCTTTTGTACTAGTTGTTAATGACAATGACATATACAGGGAAGCCACTGAATATTTGTGTTAATTGAGTATAGCCAATTTACTATTTTATAAAACATTTATTAGCTGATTTACTTAGGTTTTCTTTAGTGGACGTTCATATCATCTGACAAAATAATTTTGATTATTCTAATATTCATACATTTATTTGTTGTTATTGTTTTATTTTCTAGAACATCCAAAATGATAGTAGTTGAATGATAGTAGTGTTAATGGGAACTTAGTTTTATTCTAGCCTTTAATAAACACGGCTTGAGTATTTCCTTGTTTCTTGGTTTCTGTTAGATTATAATGTCTGGAAAACATACCATTAGTACTAGATTACTAAGAAATGTACTGACTTCATTACTGAGCTGAAAGTCTGTGCGGGGGCCATACTCTCGGGGTTTCTCCACCCTCTGTCAGGCTAGAAAGTTTGGTCTTTTTTTGTGAGTTAGAATTTTGTTCCTCAATTTCTGAGGCCAACTCTTCAGACAGGGATTGGACTGGACTGTGGGACATAAAGTGATAACTCGTGAGGAGTGTGCTTCTTAGCTCAAGTAGGTACAAGAGACTAAACGGGAAGCTTCTGTCCAGAGGTGAGATGGGAAGGAAGGCAGAGAGGGTTAGGAGCTGGTTGAATGGACATGGGTAATTAGGGGCAGAAAGGAGGAGTGTGCTGTCACAGTATGGGGAGAGCAATTAGGGTCACATAACAATGTATGTATAAATTTTTGTATGGGAGACTAACTTGAAATGTAAACTTCATTTAAACTACAACAATAAACAAAAAAAAAAAAAAAGAATTTTGTTCTACATTTTTCTCCACCTCTGTCTGGGACCCTCTATTGTGATCCCTGTCAGAGCAGTCAGTGGTGGTAGCTGGGCACCATCTAGTTGTACTGCACTCAGTCTGGCGGAGGCCGTGGTAGCTGTGGTCCATTCGTCCTTTGGACTAATCTTTCCCTTGTATCTTTAGTTTTCTTCATTCTTCCTTGCTCCTGAAGGAGTGAGACAAGTGGAGTATCTTAGACTGGAGCTCACAGGCTTTTAAGATCCCAGATGCTACTCACCAAAGTAGAATGTAGAACATTTTCTTTATAAACTATGTTATGCCAATCGAGCTAGATGTTCCCCGAGACCACGGTCCTCACAGCCCTCCGCCCAGCAATTCGGTCCCTCAGGGAGTTTGGATGTGTCTATGGAGCTTCCATGACATTGCCTTGTACAAGGTGTGCTGGCTTCCCCAGTATTGTGCACTGTCTTACCCTTCACCAAAGTGTTTTTCCATCCCCACCCTTCCTCTCCCTTGTAACCATCAAAGATTTTTTCTTTTTGTGTGTAAATCTTTTCATGAGTTTTTACAGTAGTGGTATAATACTGTATTTGTCCTTTTGTGATTGACTTATTTCACTCAGCATAATGCCCTCCAGATTCATCTGTGTTATGCTTCCCAGATTCATAATTGTTCTTTATCATTGTGTAATACTCCATTGTAGGTATGTACCATAGTTTGTTTATCCATTCATCTGTTGACAGGCATTTAGGTTGTTTCCATCTTTTTGCTATTGGGGACAATAGCAAAATGAACATGGGTGTGCATATATCTATTCCTGTGATGACTCTTGTTTCTGTAGGATATATTCCTAGGAGTTGGATTGCTGGATCATATGGTATTCCTATTTCTAGCTTTCTAAGGAGGTGCCATATCATTTTCCAAAATGGTTGTATCATTTTGCCTTCCCACCAACAGGGCATAAGAGTTCCCATCTCCCCACAGCCTCTCCAACATTTGTTATTTCTTGTTTTTTTGATTCGTGCCGTAATGTCAGGGTAAGATGGTATCTCATTCTGGTTTTGATTTGCATTTCTCTAATGGCTAGTGATCGTGCGCATTTCCTCATGTGTCTGTTGGTTACTTTAATGTCTCCTTAGGTGAAGTGTCTGATCATTTCCTTTGCCCATTTTTTAATTGGATTATTTATCTTTTTGTTGTAGAAGTGTTGGATTTTCCTGTAGATTTTAGAGATTAGACTTTTGTCTGATTTGTAATAGCCAAAATTTTTTTCCCTGTCTGTAGGTTATCTTTTTACTTCTTGGTGAAGTCTTTTGATGAGCGTAAGTGTTTCCTTTTTAGAAGATCCCAGTTATCTAGCTTATCCTCTGGAGTTTGTGTGTTGTTGGTTATGGTTTGTGTCCTGTTAATGCTGTGTATTAGGGCCTCTAGTGTTGATCCTATATTTTCTTCTATGAACTTTATACTTTTTGGATTTATATTTAGGACTTGGATCCATTTTGAGTTAGTTTTTGTATGTGATGTGAGGTATGGGTCGTGTTTCATTTTTTTGCAGATGTACATCCAGTTTTGCTGACACCATTTGTTAAAAAGACTGTTTTTCCCCCCATTTGATGGACTTTGGGCTCTTGTCAAAGATCAGGTGACTGTAGGTGGATGGATTTACATCTGGGTTCTCAATTTTGTTCCATCGATCAATGTATCTGGCATTGTACCAGTACCAGGCTGTTTTGACTACCGTAGCTGTATAGTAGGTATTGAGGTCAGGTACTGTGAGTCCTTATACTTTATTCTTCTTCAGTAGTGCTTTACTTATCCAGGGCTTCTTCCCTTTCCATACAAAGTTAATGATTAGTTTTTCCATGCCTTTAAAGAATGTTGTTGGTATTTGTATCGGAATTGCATTGTATTTGAAAATTGCTTTGGGAAGAATTATAATTTTCCATGAGCATGGTATGTTTTTCCATTTATGTAGATCTCTTTTGGTTTCTTGCAGTAGTGTTTTGTAGTTTTCTTTCCATAGGTCTTTTACATCCATGGTTAGATTTATTCCTAAGTATTTTAATTTTTTAGGGGCTATTATAAATGGTATTGTTTTCCTGATTTCCTTTTCATCATTCTTTATTGGTGTATAGGAATCCAGCTGATTTTTGTATGTTTATCTTGTATCCTGCTACTCTGCTGAATCTTTCTATTAGTTCCAGTAGTTTTCTCGTGCGGTCTTTTGGGTTTTCTATGTATAGTAATCATATCATCCACAAATAAGGACAGTTTTACTTCTTTGTTACCAATTTGGATGCCCTTTATTTCTTTTTCTTATCTTATTGCTCTAGCTAGAACTTCCAGCACAATGTTAAATAGGAGTGGTGATAAAGAGCATCCTTGTCTTGTTCCTGTTCTCAAGGGGAATGTTTTCAGCCTCTCTCCATTAAGAATGATGTTGGCCGTTGGTTTTGCATAGTTGCCCTTTATTATGCTGAAAATTTCCCCTCTATACCTATTTTATTGAGAGTTTTTATCAGGAATGGGTGTTGGACTTTGTCAAATGCCTTTTCTTCGTCGATTGAGAGGATTATGTGATTCTTATCTTTCCTTTATGTGGTGGATTATGTTGATTGATTTTCTAATGTTGAACTGTCCGTGCATACTTGGTATGAACCCTACTTGGTTGTGGTGTATTATTATTATTATTTTTGATATGATGCTGAATTCTAATGGCTAGAATTTTGTTAAGAATTTTTGCATCTATATTCACAAGAGATATTGTTCTGTAATTTTTTTTGTGGTGTCTTTGTCTGGTTTTGGTATCAGGGTTATGTTGGTTCATAGAATGAATCTGGAAGTATCACTTCGTTTTCTATGTTCTGAAATAGTTTGAGTAGTACTGGTGTAAGCTTTTCTCTGAATGTTTGGTAGAATTCTCCAATGAAGCCATCTGGGACAGGGCTTTTTTTGTTGGGAGGTTTTTTTTATTACCTTTTCAATCTCTTCTCTTATTATCAGTCTATTTAGATTTTCAACATCATTTCATCTTAGTTTGGGTAGGTAGTGTGTTTCTAGGAATTTGTCCATTTCCTCTATGTCTTCAAATTTGTAGGAGTATAGTTTTTCATAATACTCT
>NW_004443973.1:16717051-16756123 GCF_000243295.1 Trichechus manatus latirostris
TCTGTTTTGATGTGTGCATCTATTGTTATACATTGACCTCTCAGGATTGCCTTTGCTGTGTCCCAAAGGTTTTGGTGTATGATGTGTTTTCATTCTCTTTTGATTCTAGGAATCTTTTGATTCAATCTCTGATTTCTTCTATTACTCAGTGGTTTTTAAGTAGGGTGTTATTCAGTTTCCAAGTAATTGATTTTTTTTCCTTGTTCTTCCTGTTGTTAATGTCTACCTTGACGGCATTGTGGTCAGAGAAGATACTTTGTATTATCTTGATGTTTTGGATTTTGTTGAGGGTTGCCTGTGACCTAAGATGTGGTCTATTCTGGAGAATGTTCCATATGCGTTGGAAAAGAATGTGTACCTTGCAGCTGTTGGTTGGAGTGTTCTATATATGTCTAGGAGGTCAAGTTGGCTGACTGTGCCCTTAGGTCTCCTATATCTTTGCTGAGTTTCTTCCTAGATATTCTGTCCTTTACCAAAAGTGTGTATTGATGTCTCCTACTATTATTGTGGAACTATTTCTCTTTTCAGTGTTGTTAGAGTTTGTTTTATGTATTTTAGAGCTCTGTCATTGGGTGCGTGGATGTTTATTATGGTTATGTCTTCATGATGGATCATCCCTTTAATCATTATATAGTGCCCTTCATTGTCTTATGGTGGATTTTGTTTTAAAGTCTACTGTATCTAAGATTAGTATTGCCACTCCTGCTCTTTTTTTGGTAGCTGTTTGCTTAATATAGTTTTTCCATCCTTTAAGTTTTAATAGATTTACATCTTTGTTTCTAAGGTGTGTCTCTTGTACACAGCATATTGATGGATCCTGTTTTTTTAATCCATTCTGTCACTCTCTTTCTCTTTACGGGTGCATTTAAGCCATTTATGTTCATGTGATTATTGACAGATGTGAGTTTACTGCTGTCATTTTGTAGTGCTTTTTTTAGTAGTGCTGACGTTTTCTTTTTTCCTGTTACAGCAAATGAATTTTTTTTCAAATTTTTGTTGTTGTAAATTTGTTTCTACTGAGACTTTATGTTTTTCTTCTTTATTTTGATGAGTAGGTTTGTTAACTTACTCTGTTATTACCTTAAAATTTACCCTTATCTTCCAAGGTTTGAACCAGTCCATTATTACTTGGTATAGCCTTGCTTTCCTCTTCATTAGAAGGTTCTATACCTATATCATTTATTCCCTCTTTTATTTTTCTGACATTGTTGTCATTTACAGATTAACCTCTCTAGTTCCCTGCTGTAATTCTTTTGGTTTTGGGTAGTCCTTGAGAGTTCATTTCCTAGGTTGGTATCTGGCTGGTACAATCTTGTATCATAGATCCAGGCTGTGGTCTGATGTTGTTTGTTCTCAAACCGAAGGACTCCCTTTAATAATTCTTGTAAGTTTGGTTTGTTTTTTACATAGTCCCTTAATTTCCGTTTATCTGAAAATGTCCTAATTTCGCTATCATATTTGAACGAGAGTTTTGCGGGATGTATTATTCTTGGTTGGCAATATTTTTCTTTCAAGATTTTATGTATGTCATCCCATTGCCTTCTTGCCTGCGTGGTTTCTGCTGAATAATCCGAGTTTAGTCTTATTGTTTCCCCTCTGTACATGACTTTGTTTTTCTCGAGCTGCTCTCAGGATTCTTTCTTTGTCTTTGATTTTAGAGAGTGTGATTATGATATGGTTTGGTGATTTCACGGTCTATCCTATACGGGGTTTGTTGAGCTTCTTGGATGGTCAGCTTTTCATCTTTCATGATATTGGGGAAGTTTTCTGTCAGAAATTCTTCAATGGTCCTCTCTGTGTTTTCCATTTTCTCTCCCTGTTCTGAAACTCCAATCACTTGCAAATTTTTGGTTTGATTGTATCCCACATGATTCTCAGGGTTTCTTCATTTTTCTTTGTCCTTTTTTCTTATTTTTCCTCAAAGTTGTGTCCAAGTGTTTGTCTTCGATTTCACTGATCCTGTCTTCCATCGTTTTAAATCTGCTCCTCAGCCCTTCCATGACACTATCCATTTCTGAAATCTTGTTGTTTATCTTTTGAATTTCTAATTGTTGTTTTTGTATGATTTCTAATTGTGAATTTATTTTAGCATTTTATTCCTGTATTATTTTTCTGAATTTTTCCATTTTTTTGGTCTGTATTTTCCGTGAATTTGCCTGCCTTTGCCATGAATTTGTCTATTTTTTCTCATTTTTGTCTCCTTTTTGCTTCAACTCTTGGATAGCTCTGAATACTAGTGATTTGAATTCCCTGTCAGGTAGTTCTAGTGCCTTTTCTTCTACTGGGAAGTCATTTGGTGTTTTATTTTGGAGGCATACTGGAACCATCCTGTACTGTTTTTTGTATGTTTTGATATTGTCTGCTGTCTTCAGGACATTCAGTAGTTATTTTCTTTGTTTATTGGTTGTATATTTGTTTGTTTTGTCCTGCTTTTTTGTTTTATTCGGTTATGCCTGAGCAGGGGGGTTGTGCATTCTTTGTTGTTTGTTCATCTGTCAGCATGATACTTTTCACCTCTTGTCAAATGGGCAGGGCCAGTCACTCAGCTATGGTGCAGCAAGGAGTTCCAGCTGAAGGGGAGGGGCTGGGATGGGTTGTTTGTGGCACGTACTAGGTCCAACAGGGTGGGCTGGGAATCAGTGCAGGGCAGGTGTCGGTAGCTATGACTGTGCTGGTTGGGGGTGTGATGTTCAGTGCATGGCACAGGTAGGCAGAACGGAGAGTAGGGTTGTGATGTGTGGAGCTAAGGTGGATATGGGAAAAAAGAGAGAGAGCAGAGAGAAAACAGGAGCCAAAAACAAACAATCAAAAAAAAAAAAAAAAAAAAACCACACACACACACACACACAAAGAGTGCTAAGGGAGCTTGCTGTTGGAGTGGAGAGATGAGAGATTGAGAAATGGAGAAAAACAAAAAGGAGAAAAGAGAAAAAGAAAATGAATAAATAAAAATTAGAAAAAAAGAAAGAAAAGCAAAGCCCTCAGTGATCCCACCAGTGTGGCTGCAAAGACTGGGGAAGTGGCTCTCAGGCCTCGAAACAGAGCCTGGCCAGAAGGAGCAGAGGAGTTGCACAGCACTAGGTATTCAGGAGACAGGAAAAGAAAGTAAGTATAGAGAGATGAGAAACTGAGAAGTGAAGAAGGACAAAAAGGAAACAGAAAAGAAAAAGAAAGAAATGCCACCAGTGCGGCTGCACAGATCAGAGAAGTGGCTCCCAAGCTGGGCATTACAGCCTGGCTAGAAGGGGATCCCAAGCCATGAAAAGAAAAAGAACACAAGCAAACAAGACAAAACAAAACAAAAAAGTAAAAAAGGTCCCTGGGATCCCACCAGCTTGGCAGCGTGGATCTGAGAAGCAATTCCCCAGCTGAGCAGCACTTCACAGCCTTTCAAGAAGAAGCAAAGCTGGCACAGACAGCCAGGCATTTGAGAGAAAGGAGAGGGAGGTGGTGAGAGGCAGGGAAGAAACCAAAAAGAACCAGAAAAAAGCAACACCAGCAACAAACAAATGGCACTGATGGAGCTGGCCAGTGTGGGAAGGGTGAATCCAAGTGGCTTGGGGCTGAAGCAGGTGTCTCCCAGCCAAGACATTGTGGCCAGTGAGAAGCGGTGGAGGTTGAGTGGGAAGAAGAAGGGTGTAGGCTCACAAAGAGTATATCGCTGGTTACCAGGTGCTCTGTCTCCTGCTAGAAGCTTCATGGAGCTGCTTTCCTGTAGTCCCTGTCCTCTGATCTCTGATGTGGGTGGGGCAAATCCAAACAGCATGAACCCTGCACTTTCTACCCGGCCGAGTGACTGCAGCCAGTAGGAAGGGGCAGACGACGAGTTCGGGGGAGAAGGATAAGGTAGGGAAAGCATATATCGCAGGTTACCAGTTGTTCTGTCTCTGGCTGGAAGCTCTGTGAAGCTGTTTTCCCACACCCCTGTTCACCGATCTCCTATAGGAGTCCAAGATGGCGGATCCATGCTGCGTTAGCTGATGGGGACTTCTGCATGTATCTCTCCTCGCTCTCTGTTCCCTGTAAGTTTCTTATTCCATTCGGTGCTTGGCTGAGTTCTTTATCTCTTCATTAGACACGTGGGGTTCCAGGATTGACGTTTGTCTGTTTTACTTAGTTTTTCAGGTCTCTGCTGTGGAGAGATGGCATGGTGTTTCTGTCTATAGCGCCATGTTGGCTCTGCCTCCAGGATCTGGATGTTTTTAATAAAATTGTCTTAATAATTAATTTTAAAATGTCCTTGATGTTCAACTAACCTTACATTCTTGGAGCAAATCATATTTCTTGAAAGATCTTTTACATGCAGTATATATTTTAATAAATAAGAACAGGTAGGTTTTGTAATATTTTCATGCATTTTTACCATAGCTCATAAAAGATAAGGCTATGGAAGAAATGAGTAATTGCCAATTATCAATTGTCCTAACCTGGGCTCTCCTCCTAACATAGCTGGACTGATATCCTCAGAGGAAAAAGGGCTCCAGAATATTTTTAAAGCATGTATTTCTTTACTACAGAAGTAATATTATAAAAATATTAGAAAATATAAATAAGACATAAACAAAAAGTTATGTTCATAAACAGTAGATAATTCTATTCTGTTCTATAGGGTCATTATGAGTCAGAATCCCCTTGAAGGCAATGGGATTTTTTTTTTTTGGACTGAAGCAGGATGGAAGAATTATTCAAATCTTGCTTCCAAAATAAAATGGAAAAAAAAGTTATTATAAAAAGTGCAAAATGGAAGTTTAGGATTGCTCAAACTGGTAAATCTTCATAATTTCTCCCATGATGCACTGTTACAGTCTGACTTATCAATGCCATGTTATTTTTAAATGCAATAAGGGTTTAAAAAATCCCATTGTAAAATTCACACATAAGTATTAAAGAATATCTGGAAGTAACAAACTTAATTTTTTTTAAGCAATTGGAAAGGATGTCGGAATTTTGAACATCAGACTTCAAGACACAAAGAACCCTAGGTCATTTATCCTGTGCAATCCAGTCAAGTATAGGGCCCAGTAGATTTAAGTTTTTAATAGGAATTATAGCAAAGATTATCCAAGATATGGTTAGTTTGGATTATGGAGTTCTGTGCTTATTCATAACGCAAAAGCACCGTGATCAAGCTGTAGTGGGAAGACAACTTAACCACTAAAAGAAAAACAAAAATTTAGTCATCTCTGTGAAAATCATTTGACTCCTGTTTTTAAGTCAAAGATTTTAAAAACTTCATATCTCATTTACTGCAAACATACTGCCACACAAAATATTGAGATTTTCAGGTCCACTATTCACAAATTAACCATCTAGTGACAAAAGTTACAGACCAAATCATTCAAAGAACTGAGCAATTTTCTCAATTGCCCTTTAACAATGGAAGATGAATCTGCATACTGCTTTAGAATGAAGTAAGTTAATTCTTTTGTTTAGCCACAGGCTATCACCAATCCCCCAAAAAGGCCCTACTGTTAATGATTACATGTGAGGACATTTTTATCAGCTGTCTCCCAGTAATGTTAGGAACTATAGCAATTCATCAACTCACCACTTATTCTCTTTTTCAAATTAAACAATGTGTTAGATAGTTTTTTCCGTAAGAGAAGAAATAATGATGGATTTTATTTCCCTGACTGTAAATGATTTTTGAGTCTCCATGTCTGAAATGTTTCTGCTTAAACTTAACAATGGAAAAAAAGAAAAAGAGCTTTTATAAGTCAAAGTCATCCTTAAGGTTAAAGCAGATGTGTTCTCAGGAGCACTAGCTCAATTTTATCACTGTAGCAATGGAATAAGAGAGAACTAAGAGATGGATATCAAATGCTCATTTTAGAAGCCATGGAGTTCAAACATTAAAAAATTTGGCTTTACTAGGCAAAGAACACTGCTTTATGATGAATTCTAAGTCTGTGATACTGTCTTTAATTCATTTCCACAAAGCTTCAGCTTGTTTGGCCAAGATGGAACTGTGTGACCCCAGGATACTCTTGTACCTCAGAATTTGCTTGGTGCATTAAAATACTCACAGACACCTTATTTTTCTGAGCACTGCAGGGCACACCATTTCTTAACTACAACTCCCTGGCAGTGACTATATACACTATAAATACTCTCTCTCTATATATATATATATCCACAGAAACCAGCTGTCTTGCCAGGGCCTTAATGCAAAAATGACTTTATGTGACTTTTCAACACTTCCGTAAGTGAAACTCCAACATGCTACCTGGATTTGGATGAATTTTGAGAAAATGAAAAAAATGCAAAGGGGTCCAGGTAACCTCCAGAAAGGGCAGCTAGCTAGACTTTAAAAAAAAACAAAATCAAACCTGCTGCCATCAAGACTCATAGCGACCTTATAGCGACCTTTTAGTAAAGAGTAGAACTGCCCCAGAGGGCTTCCAAGGAACAGCTGGTGGAATCAAAGTGCCAACTTTTTGGTTAGCAGCCAAGCTCTTTCATCACTATGCCACCAGAGCTATACTTTAGTAGGTATAAACTGTTATGTTATAGAAATCCTCCAAACCAAAAACCAAATCCACTGCCGCTGAGTTGAATCTGACTCATTGTGACCTCATACGGTGTCCAAGGCTGTAAATCTCTATGGAAGCAGACTGCCACATCTTTCTCCTGTGGAGCTGCTGGTGGTTTTAAACTGCTATCCTTTTGGTTAGCAATTGATCGCTTTAACCACTGCACCACCAGGGCTCCTACAGAAGGCCCAGTTACTTAAAAATAAATACATTCTGAGAAACTGTACATATCCCTAGGATTATTGTATGTAGGCAATATGGTGTGTGAAGTACTTACAAAGCAAACTTAACATAAAAATTAATCAGATAATTGGGGTCTCAATAGTAGTCTTTCCTGTTTTTTGTCCAAATAAATCAGGTAAAGAATTCCCTGAATTATCTTGGAAACAACTTTTTCCCTAAGGTTGACACTATGACCTCTGGCATTTTAGAGTTCACTGGCTTTACTTGTGTCATAGATTTTGGTCCCTAGATTCTGTCTCAGGTGCAGACATGGTTTCATCTTTGGTCACATCCCTGGCCACAGACAATCTTCCCAACACAGAGATCTGCCCCTTGCCCTAGATTTTCAGGTCTGGGATTGGTTGAGGATTACATTTGTTAAAGAGGCAAACATTCTGGAATGATTACCACTACCAGGCATGGTTCTAATTTTCAACTTCAAGTGCCATTATGGTTATTGAAATTTAACTATGGCCTGCCTTAGTGACAGTTCCTCTTTGAGCAGGGAGATTTGTCAGTTTCCAAGGCTATGAATTGACATGTTTGGATAACAATAGTTTACGTTTTGGAACTGGTAGTGGCCCCAAATTTTGATGATGGAATGGTAAATCTCTTCCTAGAAACAAACCCAAGAAGAGATGTGGAGACAGGTTTTCTATAAAGAACGTGCGTTTTCCAGTGTGCAAAGGAGAATCAGGCTCATTACAAGCCAACACAAAAACAAGCCCATTGATTTTAAGTACAGTTGAATTTTACATTATTTGTGCTCTCCCTACTTGTAACAAACCATCCAATATGCCAACACTTATGCGGTTAAAACTTTCCATACAAACAAAATACACCCATAGAAATGGGAAAAATCGGTTAGTCTTTTTCATATCTAACCCTTATCCCAAATTGTGAGTTAACATTAAAAGACTATACGTCTTCTCACTTTTGCTATGTCTTCTCATTTTTCTCTTATCCTCTTTAAGTATATCCTCCTCTTCATCTCTCAGAAAAAACAAATCTGCCTATTAACAAAGATTCTATAAAAGTTTAGCACTCTTTTTTTTTTTTTAATGAACTAGTTCTTACTAGTTTGTGCTGTGTTATTCTTCTTCTTTTAACCTGAATGTTTTGCTTGGCTTAAAGTTTCTCTATTACTCTTTGACAAAAGGGTGATCTCAAATGGTCCTCAATGCCTTCATTTTAAATCTACTTCTCTATTCTCTCTGCTCAGTTTCCCGGGCCTTATCCTATTGTAAATAACATTGTGGTTGGTAATCCGACAACCATTGCATTCCTTTAGAACAGAAGTGCAGTGGGAATTAATTAAGAAGTATAATTGCAATTATAGTTATTATAGTAAAAAGTATAATAGCAATTGGCCTTCAGGCATTCCATTCACTTTGCAAATTCAGAAAGAGTATGTGAGAATATTGTAGCCAATAAGATATAAGGAGAGAATTTCTGCTAAGTTCTGAGAAAGTTTTCCCTGGTTCTTATGAGAGAACACTTAAAGCTAAGCTCTCTGAGTCTTGACTTGAACAAGGGAGAGTATAGCAGCTACTGAAAGTCATCCTAAATCAAAGGAGAATCAGCCTCAGTATAGACACAGCACTATGGTTGGTAGAGCAGAGACAGAGAAAAATCTTAGAACCCTTAAGGCATTATTGAGCCACTGGACCCACCCTAGCTTACAATCAGCTTCCTATTGTTTAAGTCATTTTGGGATGGATCTTCTGTTACTTGTAACTGGAAGGACTCAAACTGACACACCCACCTACACATATGACCAGTCAGAATACTAAACATTTGGATGATGATGACAATTGGTGAGCCCATGGATAGCTAACAGTAATAAACTGGACAACAGTTAATCATGAGGTTATAAGGATAAGTAACTCATGGGTCCTATTATCAAGAAGCAACATTTAGGATGGGAGTGGGTAACAGATAGATCAATAGTTCTAATATCTGTTCCTCTAATGATGAACTAGATCATTAGGAGCCAATTATATTATTGAGCCAAGGGACATTCTCTTACAGGTGAGACCAAATCAGTCCAGAGGTCACAGAAGTACTCATATTTACGAAAGCAAGAGTTTCTGGAATAAGGGTACTCATATTAGAGGACAGATCTTCTCAGGAGTCTGGTTCTTTAAATCTGCTTCTAGCAGAGAGAGATATGGGCTATTTCAGAATAGTTAACATCCTTGGGGCTATCAGAGTTATTTCAATTCCAACATTTTGTGTTTAAGGCTATTTCTTGTCTGTGGATCTGAGCAAAAATTTCTAAAAACTTTACAATTCAAAGATAGCAATTCTCAGACCATTTGATTAAGATGTACCTTTATTTAGCTAGTTATTTTTCCTATTTATCTATTTGTACGTATGTATAATTGTACACAAACACTTACTGAAATAATACAAAGTTCTCATCTTACCAAAAAAAATATAGCTTTTTGGCAAGTCTAGCAATTTCTCTTAAAAATTAAAGTTTCTGTATTTCAAACCAAGAGCAACTCAGAAGTTCATTTATGTAAATAAAAAATCTCATTTCAGTTATTTGGGATTTACAGTAGCCCTCAAAATATATGATCTGGTGATTTTTTTTCCTGTTATATTTGGATGTTTTCCCATCATGTCAACAGTGTAAAGATCAGAAATATAAATATGTTCCTTAACAAATATTTGATCAGCATCCCTTATACTTTCCTCTTCTTTAACTTGATGCAATACAAACAATTTAACAGTGAAATTCCCGGTAGATTCAGAATGTGTTAGACATATCGGCTCTTTGGAAGGCAATATGTTATACAAAATATTGGAAGGTTAAGTGCACGCACACACACACATATATTTACTACATAAAAATAAAATTAAAAAATAAGATATTAAAACAACTTAATTTAAAAGATCATGAATTCAACCTCAGATACAAGAGTTTCAACTCTCTAAGGTAATTAAGGCATCTTGCAACTCTAATGTAAAATTAATAGAAGTTTCAACAAATATTAAGCTATTTTATTGTCCAAATATGCCAGATGGATGCACATTATGAAAAAAGCTTTAAATGTCTCCATGAGGAAAAACAACTTCATGAGTCCCTATTTACTCTGCAACTTCTTCTCCTATGAGTTATCCATTTACATTTGTTTAAGTTTGTACTGGATTAAAAGCTAGTGTTGTTAATTTATCTTTCTTTTGTCTTAGGTAGCAGATAATCATCATATTAACGATTTATATATTTTGCTACACCTTATTTAATTTACATGGGCTATTAGACATATCAGCATGTTGAAATGCCTTCTTTTCATAATTTTGTCTATGGGAACATTGTTGCATAAATTGTCTGCACTGAAGGTAGCCATGGGTGAAATGGTCTTTCTTATTAAATGTCACAAGATTTAATGTCACAATATAATTGGGATAGAAGGATAATTGCGCCGAGCTCCACATGTCTTTTTCTGCTAACACATTATTAATCCACAGGAGTGTTAAAATATGTTTAATAAAGGCCCCTTTCACGTGGAAATTGTTGGCACTTGTTAAAAATTACATTATTTCATTGCTCAGCCCTAAGAATTTCTACTGGAATTCACAGCAAGTTTGATTTTTAAGTGAAGTTATAATAGAAGGAGTTGACACTAAAAAATTCAACATTTATTCTCAAAGCATATTTTTAAAGGAATTAAAAATGGTCTTGTACTTGAAGCATTAATACATCCTAGTATTACACCAGCACTACCATACTTTATGTCTAATAAATGCTTTTAAAGAGTCCCTGAGTTGTGCAGATGGTTAATACACTCAGCTGCTAATCAAAAGGTTGGCGGTTCATGTCTACCCAGTGGCAACTCAGAAAAAAGTCCTGGCAGTCTAGTTCTAAAACATCAGCCATTGAAAACCCTATGGAGCACAGTTCTACTCTGACACCCATGGGATCACTATGAGTTGGAATCGACTCCACAGCAACTGGTTGGTTTGGTTAAGTATTTTTAAAGAAAGCATCTCTTCTTAGCTTGGTGACTCTCTCCCTACTTGCACACACAGACACCCACCCACACACAAATACTCACACATACACAAACTCCTGGATACACAGTGATGTGACCTTTACTAGCCTCCCCTGCAGTGAGGCAAGGTCATATGACTGAGTTCTGTCTAATGGAATGTGGGCAGAAGTTATAACCTGAAAAAACTTGCTCCATGATTCTACATGTGCTGTTTTACTCTCTCTTCATGAAACAGAAGACTCCAAAGCCCAAAGCTTGCCAATTATTCACACTGAACTGTTAGTTAACAAAAAAGTAAAATTTAGTGTTAACCTTCAGACAATGTAGAGTTGACTATAATGCAGTTGGATCATTCTGACTCTTTTCTTCCTTCCTTTCTTCCCTTCCTTCCTTTTTCTTTTTTTTTCAGTAGAAAGGGTAGAGCCTATCTACTGAAGAGAGGAAGGAAATTAAAAAAAAAAAAAATCTTCTAATACTCTTTTGTTTAACCATTAATTTAGTCAATGTACTTGTTTAAGTAATTTAATTTTGTTGGACTTCAGATTCCCAATCATTAACCCAAGGATGCATACCCAAGAAATATAAAATCATAACTCACAGGATTTTGGCATGTAAACTTCTCTTCTCCATGCCTTCATGTAGAATCTGCCACCTAAATGCTACAAATTACATAAGAATCTTCATTGTTTTTAAAGGAGTTTGGAGAAAAGAGTAAGCATTCTACATCCCTATTCACAAGTCTAATCCAGGATTCACAATTCTGTCTTTTATGAATTTACCTATAAAGAAGTCTAACCACCCCATACCGCTATTTTAACACATTCCTATTTTTCTTATTTTCAGATTCTTCCCATCCACGAGAATATTTTAAGTTTTCCTCATTTTTTTCTTCTCTAGACTAAACTAACCCACACCAGCCTTTTAAAATATTTCCTTACAAATGAGTTTTGAAACTTTAAACAGTTCCCACTTTTTCTATCTCTTTTTCATAAGCCATAGTTCTATTTGGGTGGAAAAGAAATTTGAAGCAGAAAAGAAATTCATCCAATCAGCTGTTTATATAGGCAAAACCACTGTTGACTGAGTATTCCTTTTTTCACAGGTTTTTCAGCTCTAAAGTACAGAATCTGGAACGGTCAGAGTACTCTAGGAGAATTGTAATAAATGAGTTTAATGGAATAATTTTTCGTGAACTTAAAGTGTTAGATGTCTATGCATGTTTTCTGGACAACTGATTTGAATTTAATTTAATTGTAATAATAGTTACTTTCAGTTCAGCCAGGTACATTCCCCATAGGTTTCTTTCAATTAAGTATATCTGATGAGGCCAGAGCTAGACATGATTGAAAAACCCGGAGTTATATGATTTGTCCAAATCTCTTTTTGTAATTCTGAGTGGCAAGAACTCAATACACCCATTTATCAGAAGAACTAAGAGGAGCAAAGTGAGCTTATACAGAGAATTGTACTACTGCAATTTTTAGGCAATCAACTTAGCCTTTAATGGCTTTTTAAAAAATGTCTTAATGTTCTTAAAATGGAGGAACTGGGGAAGGAGACCTGGCAAACAATCTGGGATCCACTACTAGAGCTGTACACTTACCTAATAAATGAATGCATAAGCAGTTGTCGTCCTCATACCCTTTCTCTATGGCTTATGGGGCTATGAGATAGGCTTGTACTCACATTCTACCTCAACTATTTATTAACTACATAATTTAGTATCTCTTAATTGACAAACCAAGGATAACAATATTTAACTTGTTCTGGGGTTTGGGGTTTATATAAGATAGACTGGATATAGCACTTACCAGAGTACCTAAAATATAGTAGGTAGTTGTGTTAAAATAAAGATTTTTGCCACTCTTCTCATTTAAAACGGGGTCTATTTCTCCTCCATCTTGTATTTGGGCCCACCCTGACCAATATACTGCAATGAAAATGATGCTGTGTAACTTGCAAGGCTGGGTCTTAAGAGAGCTGCAGCTTTCACTTTCATATTATGAATGCTCCTTCTTGGAACCTAGACACCAAGCTATGAGAAGCCCAAGCCACACGGAGAGGAAAACCAAGGGGTTCAGGTAGACAGCTCCATCAGATATACCAGCTAACAGCCAGTGCCAACCGCTAACCATGTGAGTGAGCCATCTTGAACATTCCAGAGCAGTCAAACCTCAAGAGACATGCAGCCTTAGTCAACGTCACATAGCAAAGAACTACTCAGGTGAACCTAATTTAATCCACAGACTCATGAGAGATAATATGTAGTTTTTGTTAACCCACTAGGTTTGGGGTAGTTTGTCACATAGCAAGAAAAAAACAAACAAAGAAACCATTGCTGTTGAGTCAGTTCCAACACATAGTGACCCTATAGGACAGAGTAGAACTGCCCCCATAGGGTTTCCAAGGCTGTAAATCTTTACAGAAGCAGACTGTCACATCTTTCTCCCTCGGAGCTTCTAGTGGGTTTGAACCTCTGACCTTTCGGTTAGCAGCTGGGCACTTTAACCACTGGGCCACCGGGTCTCCTTCTACATAGCAATAAACAGCTAAAAAGATGCTCAATAAGTGCAGCAATTATTATTATATTTCCCCAGTGATTTGAAAATATAGCAGAGATTGGTACTTCTTACCTAGCTCTACTGAGAAACTTTAGGTCAATACGTTCCCTATTTCCACTGAATGCCAAAACATCAGGTAAATAAAAAGTAGGTGCTTTGCCAAAAAAGAAGAAAAACTCTTGGCATGTATCCAAGACCTCTGGAAGGTCTGTTGCTTTCTTTCGATTGTAATCTCCACTGTGAGGTGCATCCTTTCATTATATCACACACAACTGTGAGACACACAAATGTGAGTTCTTGCATGACTATAAACAACAGGACAGAGAATATATTTGTCCTAGGATCAGATATCATACTTTGTTTTAAGGGTGTGGCTTTCAACGGCTCTCCCATTCTTCTTTGTCTCTGTCCTTCCCAGACTTAAATTTTTGCCTACCTGCTCCTCTTCCATCTATCTTTGTGGCCATCAGAGGCCTAGCACCAAACTTGCCTATCTGCCCCCATTTGCTACCTTTGTAGACTACTTTGATTTTCCTTAATCTACAGCATTTTTTAAAACTTCTTCTTACGCTTGCTGAAGGAGCCCTGGTTGCACAGCTGCCAACTGAAAGGTTAGGGTTTGAACCCAACAGCCACTCGGTGGGAGAAAGATATGGCAGTCTGCTTCTGTAAAGATTACAGCCTTGGAAACCCTATGGGGCAGTTCTACTCTGTCCTATAGGGTCACCATGAGTCGGGATTGACTCGGTGGCAATGGGTTTTGGTTTTATGCTTACTGACTCTCTCCCACCCCTAGTCTTGACCTTGACTATCTCCCTAGCTCTACTGCATCTAATAGACCTAATACATAATAAAGGATCTAGTGCATCTAAGATTTTCAATGTTGGTCTTTTTTGGGCTATTCTGAATCATTGTTGCTATGCCCAGTGTGGCACTAGATACGAAATTATTTTAATTGCAGGTGTATAAATGTACAAAGTCTTTCCCCAGGACACAAATGAAGGAATATTACAGTAATCTACAAAACAGCATGGTTATGTGATTTTATGTAAATTTCCTAATAGATGCGACAGTATCAAAATATACAATTGCATATTCAGTAACCAATCATACCCTTTGTTTTTGGTATTTAGCCAAGCTTCTGATTCCTCTGAAAGTTCCTACTTCCAGGGGAGACAATTCTTTCCATATTTGGTGGGGTTTGCAATCAAATATAATAATATGAAGGCAGCTGAGCAATCATCTTGGCATGCTTGACAGCAGTTGCTTAAAATTTCCCTGTGATTGGGAGTTACCTGTCCTTCGCCCGGAAGGACACAACCACTTTAGGAACAGAGTACTTATAGTGTATTTGTCCTGTGAAGAAAACGATTATTGGAGATTGAGACAACTCAATTAAGTCACAGAAGTTTCAAAATCATTCAACTTTGCAGTAGTTTTGATTCTATATGGATTTGAAAAAAAATCTTTTTCTTTTAAAGATTTCAGCTTGAAGAAATATTTTACCCGCTTAATCCTGAGCTATGTGTTTCTCGGTTGCTCCCATCTGCATGTGGCAGTCTTTCGCATTTCACTATAGCAAATCCCCCAGTGAGGGCAATTCAGACTGCAAGAAAAGAGGATTCGATCTGAGGTCCACAGAGACAAAGAGGTACAGAAAGACCACCTTCAAAGGCACCTGGCTGTCAAATAAAGACTGGAACAGTGAGGCAGAGAAAGCAGTTCCAACCACTTTCTGTTATGGTGGGTAGCAATATTTAGCAAGCAGCTTTTAGGATCACACAGGCAAAGTAAGAGTTTGCCTAATGAGGTTCCTTTCATCTTTACATTTATGCAATAATGATCAATTTACAAACAACTCTGCATCCTTAATCTCATTCATTTCTCACAACAACCCCATGAATGAGGCCACAATAGTAACGCTTTACCTTTTTCACATACGAGGAGATTGACACTCCAAAAAAATCACTCACTTTCTTAATATTATTACTTTCATTAGCAAGTCATCCAAGACAAGCTAAAAAGGGGGTAGAGCTGGCATTTACCTGTGTCTTCTGATCCCTGGGAAAGGGTCCTTCCACTGTAGTAAGCTGTGACTCTAATTTTGAAATACATAAAGTTGTGAGTGGAGGTAGAGAAAATTTAGAAATTACATAAAAGATCGTATCTGCCCAATGTCAATGAAGAACTAGAATTGGTTATCTTCATAGGAGGTATGTGTTGTAAACAATCATTTGTTATAATATTGACATATGCACTTAAAACTACACTTGTGTGCAAATCTATCTGCTGTCTGGAGGAAAGCTAAGGAAGCTCTACAAATGGGAAATTTTTGGCTGTGCCATTTACTTGATCAAGTGTGGTGGTCTCATCCATGAGGATATTATGTACTGCCAGAAAGGAATAATTCTTGTTACAGAAATATTATACAAAGGGGTGCTGCCTACCCCATCTGACCTATTTTTGCAGCAGTTTTCATTTGGGACCACCCAAAAGCTATCTCTAAAAATGCACTGACTTTTTTTTTACTCAATATTTTGTAAGGCAACAAAAAAAGATTGAGTTGAATTAAAGATTCCTGATGGCGCACTGGCTAAGAGCTAGGGCTGCTAACCAGAAGGTCAGCAGTTTGAATGTACCAGTGGCTCCCTGGAAACCCTATGGGGCAGTTCTCTTCTACCCTATAGGGTTGTGCTATGAGTCGGAATCAGCTCGATGGCAACAGGTTTGTTGTTGTTGTTGTTGTTATGGACTGAGAAAGCAGCCTCGTGGCATACTTGTTAAACGCTCGGCTGGTAACCAAAAGGTCAGTGTTTCAAACCCACCAGATGCTCTGTGGAGAAAAATGTGGCAGTCTGCTTCTGTAAAGATTACAGACTTGGAAACTCTACAGGGCAGTTCTACTCTGTCCCATAGGGTTGCTATGAGTTGGAATTGACTTGATGGCAATGGGTATGGACTGAGAATTATATTAAATTGCTAAAATACAATTAGAATCTATAATGAATCACAGATGACATGTAATGCAGGCTATGGTAAACATGTAGTATGGCTTGGTAAAATAGAGAGTCAGCAAAAAAGAGGAAGACCCTCAACAAGATGGACTGACACAGTGGCTGCAACAATGGGCTCAAGCATAACAACCATTATGAGGATGGTGTAGGACTGGGCAGTGTTTCATTCTGTTGTCCATAGGGTTGCTATGAGTTGGAATCGACTCGATGACACCTAACAACTCCTAACAACAACATGGCTATGGTAAAACATTTAACTCATTTTCTCTAGAAATCATGTCAACCTTTAAAGAGAAATGTTTCTAGTCAAGACTGGTATTAGTATTATGCTTTTATCCTTGATCACTGATCTACTTTCTGCTTATTGCAGTCCTATATTGATTTACCATCGAAGATGATTTCTTCCTGTTTAGGCCTTTAAGATAAACTGCAGAATTCTGTAATTCTTTGTCTCTAATTTTACAGTTGTTTGATGATAGAGTAGTAGTCATATTTCTAAAGCGGTTTTACTTCTCTTCAATGTTTTACAACTTGCTCACCATTATATGTTGATTACTCTGGAACAGCATCTCCATTTGTGTGACACTGCAGCTCCCTTCTCTGAGAATTCATTTGGCTCTGCAGAATGGTAGCTTCAGCCCTCTGCAAGTGGCTGTTTTTCTCCAATTTGTCTGCTATCTTTTGCTGCTTCTTCATGGTGTTGTGGCAGTGGGGAGGATTTTCACAGTTCCTGGCTATTTTCTTCAAGGACAAGTAACTTTAAGATGACTCTAGGACAAGGAATGTCTGCCCCAATTGTAGAGTCTGAATACCAGTATTTTTCAAATCGTGGTTAGAGAAGTATGAGTCCTGGGACCTGAATAGAATATGCATCCACACTCTAGTAAGGGTAAATACTGTTTCTTGGCAATTTTGCTTGTAAGTGGTATTATGGGTTTTGATATAAAACAGTGTCCTTATTATGGATCATGTTCAAAATCTGTGAAAGGTACTCCTCTATGCTATTTAATGTATAATATTATTAGAGTCAAAATCAACTGGATGGCAACTGGTACTGGTACTAGTACTATTATTAACTATTTAACTATTTTCTGATATTTGATATTTTACTCTTAAACTCACTGTTGTATGCCTCTATGTGGAAGTGAAGTGTTGAAACAATTACATAGCAGTTGTGAAGAAAGCTCTTTTATTTGCTATCACTGGTCAAAGACTTCTCAACATGAGTCTGCTTGGTGTGTGAGAAGAACTCAGGCTTTTGAGCCAGAGGGCTTTTGCTTCCTAATCTGTTTCTACTGCTTCATTAGCTGGAGGTCTTAGGTAAGTTACCTGATTTCTTTGAGTCTCAGTTCTCTCATCTGTAATACTGAGATAATGGTATTTATCTCACATGGTTGTTTTAAGAACTAGAGAAATGCACGTAGAGCACTAAACATCTACCTGCACACAGAAAATGGTCAATAAATGGGCACTATCATTCTAATGGTCTCAGGTGGGGCTATCATAAGCTTAAAAGCAAGTTATAGAGGTATTAGAGCAATTTTGGATTAAAATAAATGTGACCAGGATAATAGAGTTTTAAAAAAATCTGAAACATTTAGGGAATTTAAAATGCTTAATCTGGAATTGAGATGAATAAGTAATATAATCTTTTCTGTGTCCTGAGAATCAACACTGAAGGATTTAATTGTCTTCCATAGATACATAGATGTCAAAGCAACAGAATCTGGCAGTAAGACAGTCTAGTTAAATATAATAACAAATTCTATTTTTTTAATTTAAAATGTATAAATAACTGAGCAATTCCATTCCTAGGTATATACCCAAGAGAAGTGAAAATATATGTCCACACTAAAACATGTACACTAATGTTTGAAGTAGCATTATTCATAATAACCAAAAGGTAGAAACAACCCATATGTCCATCAACTGATAAATGGATAAACAAAATGTGGTATATTCATAATATAGAATATTATTTGGCCATAAAATGAAGGTAGTACAGATACATGCTACAACATGGATGAACCTTGAAAACATTAGGCTAAGTGAAAGAAAAGATCACATATTACATGATTCCACGTATATGAAATGTCCAGAATAGGCAAATATATAGGGACATAAAGTAGATTCATGATTTACTTAGGGCTGGGGCAATAGAGCAACTGTGGGAGTGCTCGCTAACGGGTATGTTTTCCTTTTTTGAGATCATGAAAATGTTCTAAAATTGATGGTTGCACAACTTTGTAAATGTATTAAAAACCATTAAATTGTACCATACAATTTGGGTGAGTTAATGATATGTGAATTATATATCAATAAAGCTGTTCCAAAAACAAAACAAAACAAAACAAAACAAAAAAAACAGTGGCTAAACATTAAAGAAGGTTAAAAAGATTGTGAAATCTTAATACTTTGAGAGGCTATAGGCTCCCTCAATGACCTGGTGGCCTTTGAGTTGTAAAAGGGGCAATACCACTGATTCTGGGATGTTTTACTGAATTTTGTGTGGGCTTAAAGATCATTTAACTCTTGTATGTTTTTACTCTTGGAGAATTTTCCTCCTCAAAGGATTTTTATTATCTTGAATTGGCTCTCTTCATCCTGAACAGAAATAAATAATGCATCAAACAACAAGAAGTAGATTGGTAATGTATAACATCAAATGCGTACAAAGACATGTAGCATATGGGAGACACATTTCTACTACAGTACAGATAAAAATGAGATCAATGTCCTGTTTTTGCTTATTGCTGTCCTTTTCCATATCTATAATTAATGATCACCAACCAAGTGTTTAATACCCTGAATACAAATAACTTTTCCCCCAAAATAACCTGTCGGTAATGGGAAAAACACATGTGCATGTGGCAATGAGTAACAATTTTAGCTGTAAAGCAGTGTACATTGTGATAAAGAATCTGATTTTTGTTTGTGTTTATCTAAAGTTAGGGATATACAAGATGTAAAATGAAATGTTCTACCACAAGCTGACACATAATTTGGTGACACACAACAAAACTGTTTAATTTGGGGATATCTGTATGAAATGTAGGGGAAAAAAAAAAAACACCCACAAAATCACAGCTTGCTGCAACACATGCATCATGAAAAGCTGCCGTTTTTTTCTTCCCCACCTATGCAATGTGAAATCTACTCTATAACAAAGATTTTAACAGGCTCTTAAATGTGATGTACAGATGAAGATTTTGGTAATATCATTGGAAACCAAGAGCAGAAATTTGATCTTTTTTTTGGATTTGTTATCTTCAAAAAACAGAATCTCATTATTTTTCACTTCTTTGATTATTTTATATTCTATTATGGATGAGTTATACTCCAGACTCTAGAAGTCATATACATAAAATTAATGAAAAATAATGAAATCCTATTCATCATAAAATATTATTAGCTATAGTAGTTTCTGAATCAGAGAGAACTACATATTTTGCAGCTAGCAGCCAATACTAAAAGCAAATGCCTGTAGAGGCAGCTCAGTGTAATACTGAGAATTGGGAACTCAGGAGTCGTTATTTTTAACTTGTTGTGCGACTCACCACTTTGAGCCTCATTCTTCTTACCTGGAGAGAAAAGGTTTGGACCACATGATCTCTATCTATATATAACATCCCTTTAAGTCCTGCAGTCTATGATGTTGGCACTGGATAGTCAAAAACTTAACAAGAGAGAAGGACAACACACAATACAGGGGAAGTCAGCACAGCTGACCAAAGCAAAAGCTAAGAAGTCTCCTGGATACATCTAAACACTTTGAGGGACTGAGTAGCTGGGGCTGGGGCTGGGGACCATGGTTTTGGGGGACATCTAGGTCAACTGGCATAACCAAGTTAATTAAGAAAATGTTCTGCATCCCTCTTTGGTGAGTGGCATCTGGGGTCTTAAAAGCTTGCTAGTAGCTGTCTAAGATGAAGCAATTGGTCCCATCCCAACTGGAGCAAAGGCGAATGAAGAAAACCAAAGACACAAGTTAAATACTGGCCCAAGAAACTAAAGGACCACATAAACCAGAGACTCCACCAGCCTGAGAGCAGAAGAACTAGATGGTGCGCGGCTACCACCAATGACCACCCTGACAAGGAACAAAACAGAGAGTGCCGGACGGATCAGAAGAAAAGTGGAGCAGAACTCAAATTCACATAAAAAAGACCAGACTTAAAGTTCTGACAGAGACTGGTGAAACCACTGAAACTATGGCCCCCGGATGCTCTGTTAACCCAGAATTGAAACCATTCCCAAAGCCCATTCTTCAGACAAAGATTAGATAGGACTATAAAACAAAACATAATACACGTGAGGAGTGTGCTTCTTAGTTCAATCAGGTACACAAGACCAGATGGGCAGCTCCTGTCTGAAGGCAGGATGAAAAGGCAGGAAGGGACAGAAACTGGTTGGATGGACACAGGGAACATGGGGTGGAAAGGGAGAGTGTGCTGTCATACTGTGGGGATTGCAACTAATGTCACAAAACAGTATGTGTATAAATTTTTTTATGAGAAATTAACTTGAGCTGTAAACTTTCACCTAAAGTACAAAAACAAGAAGAAGAATTAATTTGGCATTAGACAGTTCCAATTGGAAATGATCTGAAATAAAGCTATGAATGTAAAAAAAAAAAGAAGGGTTGAGTCACGGGGTCTTCTCTGATCCCCAGAACCTGGAAGTGGCATGTTCCCTAAAGCTCCTTGTGCTACAGTGCCTGAGCTGTCCTCATCCTACCCACGTGGCTTTAAAAAAAAAAAAAAACTTAACAAGAGGATTGAATGTGTGTCCCTTTCCACCACATTTTAATTAAGTCACTTTTATAATAAATAGAATTTATTTGTTAAGAGTCTTAAACATGTATGATTTTAAGCCAATAAAAATGGAATAATTGAAGCCATTTCAGTTATTTTTGCAAACAGGCCTAATATATATGTAGTACAATGTAAATAATATACATATGTAATATAAATACTAATAAAGGAAGCTCTATTCCACAAGACACTAATACTGGACGCATCATCTGAGAATGTGCTAGAGAAAACCAGTTTACTTCCTCAGGGTAGACTAAGTTAATTATACCTGAGTCTCTATTTAAGTCTACGATTAAAAAAATTCCAAATATTATTTTTTCATTGTGTAACAAAGCTTTGCCATTTCAAATTTTTTACATGTATAATTCAATGACATTAATTATGTTCATCATGTTGTGCAACCAAATATCGTGTAAGTTTTTTTTTTTTTGGTAGATTTTTCTCTCTCCACTGAATATTTCTGTACAGTGACAAAATCTAAGTTCTGCACAACCCCTGATATCTCTGACAATTGACATTAAATCTCTTTCCAGTCACATCGCTTGTATCTACCTGACCGAGATGAACTAATATTTTAACAATTTCTTGGACTACTACAACAAAATAAAAATATATATTCTATAATATGTTGTGTATATATATGTATATATACTAGATATACAATATATAATTATACACATATCATATACATTGTACACACACAAAACCTGAACTGGGAGTTTGAACATAAAAGTAATTTATGTTGACTGACTTATCTGGCTATCTATTTCAGTTTTGCTTCAATTTCCCGATAAAGGAATAAATGTAGTTCCCTCTGTCAGTCTGCATACAAAGTGATATCTGTTAGAATTGCTTAGTTCAACAAAGAAGTGAGTTCTGTGCTGACTTCCAGAAACATAAAGATAAATGAAATACCAAGGCTGTCCTTGGACTGGTGAGGACCTAGGGATGTGGTTTCCATTTCTTTAGTTTGTGGAGGTGGCTCTCAGTAAGCAAAGTTGGCTTTAACTTTATATCCTATCTTCTTGCCACTACTTAATTCCTTCATGTAAATGTCAACAAATCCAATGAGAGTAAGTTTCTGAAAATGCCTTGGAGATTCTAACATTTTGGGAGATGCAAAACTGTTCTTTATGTTCAAAGATGGTATTATTGGAGTTTCACATTTTCACACATTTTCACCAGTAGCAGAGTGACCTCAAACATGTGTCTACAAAATGGCTGCCTAGATTTGAAATCCAATTTTTCTCCTGAAACAAACTACGAAACTCTACGGCTATAGCTTCAATAATACTTCATTTTTAAATAGTACCAGGCAACATGTAGCACTGACTTTGGAAACTGGAGATAATTAATGGTAGACAGGTGATATGGCAAGACGTGGAAATCCCACAGCTCCCTTTACTTCTCTAAGACAGAACCAGACCCTTTCATTTCAGTTGGCAGCATTATTTCATATTGATTTTCTACAGTCTATGCTGAATGGTAGCTATAGCAACTGTGGTATTAGAGAAGGAGAAGAATATTAAATAGCCCATTAGAACAAGATAATAGACATACCATTATCCACCACGGTGGATGATACTCTGAAACAGCAGTCACAAATTTAGGGTCTTGCTTTTGTCTCTCTCTAACTGTATGCCCTTGGATAAGTCAAAACTTCTCTAATTCTCACTTTTCTCATTTTTAAAATAAAGGATTCAGTTGTATCCCAAAGTGCCTCCCAGGGCCAATTTGACATTTCTATAATCTTTTATAGCTTGAAAAATATTTCTAAGTTTTTGCAAAATATTTCTAAATTTATCATGTCATTTAATTCACAAAATCGTGGTTTTTTTTTAATCTATGCCATTCCCAGTTTACAAATAACTACTTTGAGAACCCCAAAAAGAAACCTTGTAATAAAGATGCCAACCAAGTGTCCTTTCAAATTATTCAACTGCTGTGGGCACTAATGAGGTCATTTAGAGCACGTTTTATTTAAGTGTAATAGGAATTTCTACAATATTCTGTTTATTTTTACATTAACCTATTGCCATTGAGTCGATTCCAACTCATAGCAACCCTGTAGGACAGAATGGAACTGTCCCTTAAGGTTTCCAAGGCTGTAAATCTTTATGGAAGCTGATTGCCACATCTTTCTCCCGCAGAGTGGCTGGTGGATTTGAAACATCAACCTTTTGGTTAGCGGCCAACTGCTTAACCACTGCACCATTACAGGGGAAAAGGTAAAGGACAGAGAAATTCGGTGGATCTCAATAATAATAACTATATATTTCTATCAACCATTGAAAATTTACTACGGTCATAGGCTCTGCTGAGTGTTATGTACACATTATCTCTAAGACAACTATTCTTCAAGTGTGTAGTAATACTATTCCTGTTTTACAGATGAGAAAAATGAGGCTTGGAATTTTAAGTACATTTTCAAAGACCATACAGTTAGTAAGTGGCAGAGCCCTACTTGAAACTTTGACAAAAATGACTCTGAAGCTGGTGTTCTCATAACTATAGCACAAAGTCTCTCTTCAAGCAAATGAAGAAGTATGTAAAAATACTACTATATTTACAATCCAGTATTAAAGCCAACAGGCATAGCTCAATGATGCACCTACTACCTTATGCACTTCTCTTAGAACTGGTGCGATCAGCAAATGACTTGTCATTCTCTGTGTTGTGATCCTTTTCATTACGTTTCTTAGATGCGCAAGACATTGCCTTAAAGTCTAAATAAGATGAAAACTTTCACAAAATATCTGTGCTCTTCCAGGCTAACAGGGAAAAAAATTAATTTCCCTCCTCAGGAGACAAAACTGCAAATGCAGAGACTAATTAACTATTACCAACTGATGTATGTTACACTGCTGAAGAAGGAGACCCGGGAGTCCTGCACAATTATCTCTTTTAGAAAGGCTCCTAGGAGCTTTTCCTTCTCTTACAAAACAGTATTAGAAGGTAAGAAGATAAAGTTGGAAGAACTGAAAAGCTTAAATCTCTCTATAATGAATGTGTATAACCATTACATGCATATACCAACATAGAAATAAACAAAATAGCCCTCTTAATCTCTCTCCCATGGATCTTTGGTATTTTAAAACAGAAAAACCAACTTTCATTTTTATTCTACCTAATACATAAGCACTAATTCTAATTCATACAAGTATTACAGTGTGTACTGCTCACATTTTGATTGCATTAAAATTGTGAATTATATTTCTAAAATGAACAATTTAATCTCCATCTTCTCCTATGATGAGTCATCAGTGAACGCCATTGGCCATTACTGAGGGTTTCTATGGTATTTCTTGAGTTTGGGACTCAGTGATTCTCAGTTCATTTATTTAATGTAAAATAGAATAAAGAGTAGAATACTTTAATAAATCCCCCCTTATGTATGCATATACATTTGTGGCTGAAGGTACAATATTTCAGGATATTCTTGGACAATCTGTTAAATCTTACCTATGATTTAACAGAATTACCTTTGCTCTAATCATGCTTTCATCGTAAGAAGAATCACAATAGCAAACAAAACGGGTTAATGAGAAAAAGCGTGATGTGGGTACATGGTGTACAGCAGATAGCCAAAGTGATTTACCTATTGATATTTTTACAAACACACACACACACACACACATTTTCTCAGTTTGATAGGTGAAAAATGGTATTCCATTGCAGTTCCTTGCATTTATTTTATTAGGAGTGATGTCTTTTTCTGTGTACTCTTGTTTTGATCCTTTGAACTCTGTATATAAGTTAAGGACATTAGTCCTTTGCCAGTAATATGTATTGCAGATTTCTTCTCCATGGGGAGATTAAACATGCCCCTCCACTCAAGACTAGTGTTTTAACTTGTCTTGAGGCAGAACCCAGGATGTAAGCATGGCCAAGACGGAGACCATTAAGCCGAGGGCTGGAGGATTTACAGAGCAAAGACCTTTTTTTTTGTTTCCTTTCTGAGACAGAAATTTACAGAAAAGATTCTTCCCTCTGCAGCACTCTCTGTTTGGTAACTAGGCCATAGAATTCAGTAATGGAAAAAGACTGAAACACCACTAAGCATTTGAGAAAGCTGTAATTGCAGAAAATCCCCAAGTCTGATAGACAAGAAAAGATCTGCCGTCTCATGCTCAACGCAATGCCCATGTCCCCAAACCTGCACCAAAAGAAGGGACTGGTAAAGACATGCAGCACCTCTGTACAACTTCCTGAGCATCTTCTCCAGTGACCGTATCAAGGACAGCAATGGATAAGGGAGATCTTTCTTAGATTAGTGGCAGCAAGATTGACTGACCACGGAACTCACTCCACTGTCGAAGCAGGAAGTCTTTGGAAATCTCATTACTTTCAATGCTTTACAATCTATCTCTGTACTGCAGGCTCCCAGAGTTATATCTCCAGCCCAGACATCTACTTTGAATATAAGATGCATATATTCACTGGCACACTCGACCTCTCCACTTGGTGTTCCTGGCCTTCCCCTCCAGCCCTGCTGCTTCCACAGACTTCCCATCTCAGGGAATGGCAACCCATTTCTTCCAGTTGCTCAGGTCAGAATCTTGTCATTATCACTAGTTCTTCTCTTTCTCTTAAACCTTATAACAGATCCATTGTCAAATTCTGTTGGCTCTACCTTCAACATATATTCAGAATCAGACCACTTCTCACTATGTCTGTGCTATCAGTCTGATATAAGCACAATCATCTCTCCTTTGGCTCACGGCAGTAGCCTCCCTACTGGTCCATCTACTGTGAACTTTTCCCTTTCTAAAAACTCTCAACACAGCAGCCAGGATGAGCCTGTTAAAACATGGGTCAGATCAAGTCTCACCTCTGCTCTACATCCTCCAATGACTCTGTAAGAGATAAAGGATTGAACATGGTCTACAAGGTCTCTCACTGCCTGTTTATCCGTATCTTCTACTACTTTTCCTTCCATCCTCACCTGACTTCAGCCACCCCACCCCTTTGCTGTTCCTCAGTGTGTTTGGCATGACCCCAAATCAGGGTCTTTGAACAGCGACTCTTTACTCAAATATCACCTTCTGAGTGAGACCTTCTCAGCCACCCTGTCTAAAATTCCAGACTCTCATACACACTCCCTATCAACTGCCCAATTTTCCACTGCACTTAACGACATCTAATTGACTTATTTTACTTATTGATATTTTTTATTGTTTGCATAAGAATGTAGCCTCCAAGGAGGCAGAGTTTTGTCTCTTTTGTTCATTGCTATAAATCTAGTCCTATTATAGTGCCTGGCACATAGAAGGAAATATGTTTTGATGAATGCATGCATGCATGAATTCCTATCAACCAGGTTTGGTTTGGTATTTGGTATGGACCAGAAAAGGAGCCCTGGTTGTACAGTGGTTAAGAGCTATGACTGCTAACCAAAAGGTCAGCAGTTCAAATCCACCAGCTGCTCCTTGGAAACCCTATGGGGCCGTTCTACCCTGTCCTATACGGTCGCTATGAGTTGGAATGGACTTGACAGTAATGAGTTTTATGGAGCAGAGATGGCTCTCTGCGTTTTATATTCTCTATTTTTCCAAATGGGTATTTTTATTGCAGCTATCTTGAAACATTAGCATTATGACTTGGACTTTGTGGGTGGTACTTTATTTTATTTCAGCATCAGCCTTCTAGATATTAGAGTTCTAATTTTGCATGTATTTCTTCAGATAATGTCAGTACCATTTGGGTTATGTGGATTTTTTAAACTGTTTGGTGTCATGAAATCTGTAAAATTATACTTAATATTGGCCACTAATGAGTCACTTTAAAGAGTTTAGAACTGTGGTTCTTAATCTTCATGGTCATGGATCTCTTTACAAATCTGTTAGAAGTTTTTAAAATAGAATTAAGGTGGTTAACATATGTAAGCCCAAAATATGTATTTTTTTAAGTAAACAAATTAGGCAATGTGGACTAGAAGAAAATACCGATGGGAGAAAATGATGAAGCTAAGGATAGGGTTAATACACAAAATGTGTACCTTCAAGTTCTGAAGAGTTGGTGGAGATGCACCCAAATTTTGTTTCTGGGCTTCCTGTTATTCAGTGTAGTATAGCTTTTGATGGAACCTAAGTGGCACAAGTGGTTTGCAATAAGCTGCTACTAAAAGGTTGGTGGTTCAAAGCCACTCAGAGGCTCTGTGTAAGAAAAGGCCGGGTAATCTACTTCCATAAAAAGTACAGCCAAGAAAGTCTTATGGAGCAGATCTACTCTGTAACACATGTGGTCACCATGAATCGGAGGTTGACTCGACAACAGTTAACAACAAAAATGGCTTTTAGTGCCAATGAATTAATAATAATGAAACTTCTCTACTTTGTGCTATTAGAAAACTGTCTCTGTTTTATAGTACCTGTAATAAAATTTTAAAGTAGGCTACTGTGATTTTTTTTTCCAAAATAATATATAAGTTTAATGCAACCTAATAAATAATCCCAACAAGTACTACTAATGTCAGGATAGAAAGATAAATAAATGGAACTAGATAAAACTTTCAGAAAGAGACACAGTTATATCTAAAGTGTGTAATAAAATTGAGATATCAAATTTGTAGGCAAAGTATAGATTATTTAGCACAGGGTATTCGAATACGTAGACAGTGATTTCAAAAACATTTTTTTAAATCCGTACCTTATATTTTATTGGAATCAACTCAACGGCAATGGGTTTTGTTACCTTATATTTTATAACAAGATAAATTTTAGATGGCTCAAATTTTGAATGTAAAAATAAAATTATGAAACAATTAGAAGTAATTTGTACATTTTTAGAAAGCTGAGGTAGGAAGGCTCTCCCAAGCACAACCCTTAAGGCGAAAACCATAAAGAAGAGACTGATAGGTCTAACCAGTTATAACATTAAGACTTTTACATCAAAAACAACAAAAATAAAAATATAAACAAGAAAAAATGTGTAAAACTTTCATAAAATGGATAGATGTACGTATGTGTGTGTTATACACACACACACACAATTAAGAGGTCTTACAAATAAATAAGAATAACCTGAATAGCATAATGGGGAAGAAAAAAGCAAATGATATAAAATAACAATTCCTCTCAAAAGAAATTCAAATGTCAATAAACACATGGAAAGCATTCAACTACCTTAGTAATCAAATAAAGGCAAAGCAAAATATTGAGATGTCATTGAATTTGACAAAGACTGAAAAACAATAATCAGTATTGTTATGGGCCTGAGGAAACTAGTTCTTTCATATACTATTGTGGGAAGTGTAAATTTGGTTCAAAATTTCTAGAATGCTGTTTGACAATATGTATAATAATATCTAAAATTGCGATGGTCCTAGCAATGCTTTCAGCACTTTATGCAAATATAATAATTTGGGAATTATGCAAACATATGTGGAATCTATGATGGTACCTTTCTTTTTTTTTTTTTGCTTTAATTAACAAAAAGGTTAATATTTGTTTTGGAAAAGGAGGCTGGATATATACACCACAAGGTTATCAGTGGTAATTACGGGGTTTTGATATCTCATGTGATTTCAATTAGTTTTCTATTTGTTTGCCTGAATGTCTTCACTAAAAGCCCTATTTGGAAACAAGGGGCATGCATCTCTGGGCATTGTCCTGAGATGGCTATTTTCAGAAGCATGATAGATTTACTGAGCACATTTAATATGTGGCGCCTAAGAAGAAGAGCAAGGCATGTTTAAAGAGGTGCAATGAGTTAATCGGGATCAGTGAGGAAATTCTCAACAGTGCCAGTCAATTTCTGGCCCTCAAATATTAACACAGCACTAACCTTTCGTCTAATGAACTTTTGTGATGTAACATGGCAACTATTTCTCTGACTCTACAATCTATAGGACCTGAATTCTGTTCCCAAAGGACAGTAAACAAATTAGTTACAATTCCTTTCTCGGTTATGCTCAAAGTTGTAGAATTTTTTTCTGAGCTAACATAAATATACTGAAGTACAAGACCAGAGATTTTGCCACTAGAACTAGTGGTGACTAATCCAACACTAGATGCAGAAATTCAGGTCTCAATTTTGATGATGCAATTCTCACAGTCTTGTGAAGAAAATACATATTCAGTATGCAGTGAAAGCAGACCTTGTCTCATTTCTCCTGAAGTAAATAAAATTTTTCTATAATTAACAACAAGGTGACTCACTAAAGAAAATAAATGCCTTAGATTCTTGACTCACCTTGGAAGGTTCTTCTTCTTACTGCTCTGTGTGTGCCCACTAAACTATAAAGAGGTAGCATAACATAGCATTTAAGAACTTAGGTTCTGGAGCTCGTACACTAACTAAACTGGTAAGAGTTTGGCTGCTAACCCAAAGGTGAGCAGTTTGAATCCACCAGCTGCTCCTTGGAAACCGCATGGGACAGCTATGCTCTGTCCTATAAGATCATTATGAGTTGGAATCGACTCGACGGAAACGGGTTTGATTTGGTTTGGTGTCAGTTATCTGATCAATAAAATGAGGATAATAATAGCAAGTTCATAAAGATTTTGCAAGGACTAAATAAGTTAATGAGTCTATTGAATAGGTGTCAGCTAAGCAGAGCAAGCCATGCTTAAAGAGATGCTGATACATAGTAAGAGTTTGATAAATAATCAATGAAATGATAATATAAGAGTTTGTTAAATAAATTATCCATAAAAATGTACTGAATATTTAATAATCCCCAGACACAGAAAGGGATAACAAAGTTTCCTAGGCATGCAGTAAAATTTTTTAAGACAAATAACATGCATAAAATGTAACATGCATAAAAACATAACTGGGGCAGCACAGCATATGAAATAATGAGGATCAATTTAATGATGACCAATAATCAGTGATCAACTGGAGTTTGGAAGCAAGAGTAGTGATTAAGGCTTCTTAGAGGAGGTGGAGTTAAAATAAACCCTAGAAACAGGAATAGGAACAGATAGCCTTGAAAGAAGGCAGAAGTAGGAATATAAATAACAGTGTAAGATTTTTGACTGAAATTTGAAGCTAAAGCAAACCAAGTTTTATAATCTCATTTTAGTATATTACTGCATCTTCTGACTTTTTTCTCCTACTCTATGGGAATTCGTTTGTGGTTTTATTATTGGTTTTAGTTTTAGTTCCTTTACAACAGGTGCACGCTTGTGTTTTTCTTATTTTAACAAAAAACTGTTTATAAAAATTTTCAAGCATACACAAAAGTAGAAAAATAGCATACTGAACCTCCATGTTCTGTAACTCATCTTCTAACTGATAATCAATATTTTGCCATTCTTGTTTCATGTAACATATTGATTAGCATATCACTTCCAACATTGAGATTTTTGTTTTGACCAAGTTTAAATGTGCAATTGAGGGGCAATTGTGAAAATAAGATTTTGTTTCTTCATTCTTGTGCAGAATGCCCCAAAGGAGCCTTCCTGACTTTGCTCATCAATTCCTAGAACGAGGAAGGATTAAAGGATTTTGTTCAAAACAAAGAGACTACCATGAATTGAATTAACTTTCTTTAAGTAAACATTTTAAAAAATTGAAGTACAATGTAAATACAGAAATGTGCTCAGATCAAAAGTATACAGCTTCATTAGTGTTTACCAAGTGAATATATCTGTGTTATCACCACCCACTTCAAGAAATAGCACATTACCCAGACTATCCTAGACATTAGCCCTTCCCAAATATAACCACTTTTCAGACCTCTCACTTTATCAGTTTTGTCTGTTTTTGAGCTCCATAAAAATGGATTCACACACTATGTATTCTATTGTACTCATTTGTGCCTGGAGTCATTTGCTAAACTTTATGTTCAAGATAAACATTCATGTTATTTTTATTGTAGTATATTTTTTCAGAGTGTGCTCTACTATGATGGACATTTCAGTTGTTTCCAGTCTTTTAATATTATGAATAATGCTGTTATGAACTTGTTATATCTGTCTTTGGATCACATATGTTCATTTCTGTTGTATATAAATCTAGTAGTTGAATTATTGGGTCATTAAGAACAGATGTTCAGTTTGGTAGATTTGGCATAACAGTTTTCTGAAGTGGGTATATGAATTTACATTCCTACCAGTAATGTAAAGTGTTGGACTTGCTCCAAATCCTTGATATTCTCACTTTCTTAAATTTTAGCCATTTTTATGGGTGATGACCAATGAGGTAACAAGGTTGAGCATCTTCCCTTATGTTTACTGACCATTTGGATAGCCTCTCTTGTGAAGTGCCTGGTCAAATTGGTTGCTCAAATTTTAAAGGGCTTTTCTATTGTTTTTGTTTAATTGGCTTGTAGAACTTACTTACATATTCTGTTCATGAATACTTTGTCCACCCTGAACATGGACCCTGAACTCCAACTTCAGTCTTCTTCTTGTTATTGTGTGCCATAGAGGTGATTCTAACTCACAGTGACCCTATAAGGCAGAGTAGAACTGCCCCATAGGGTTTCCTAGGCTGTAATCTTTACGAGCGCAGATCACCAGGTCTTTTCTCCCAAGGAGCCACTGGGTGGGTTTGAACTGCTAATTTTTCAGTTAGCAGCTGAGCACTTAACCATTGTGCTACCAGGGCCCCTTTCAGTCTGCTTAGAACCAGAAGATTCTTAAGAGTTCTGCTTAAACTATTAGGCTTTAGCTTAGTCATTTGCAAACACCTTAAGAAGAAAAGGGCTTGTGCATCTGTGTTTCCTTTTCCCTTCAATCCTCAACTCACTGTTAGTCTTAAACTCTAATTTTTGTGTCCCTAGCCTTATGAGACTGCTGAAGGTTCCAGGTCACTTCATTCTGCTTGGTCTCTCAGTCCATGCTACTTAAGGAATGGCAATATCTTGGGGTGAAAGTAGAAAAGACTGGCAGGCTCACTTGAATGCATTTCCCTTCTCTGTAGGATCTTGGGTTCCAGTCATTGGATGTCTTGGCTGCTCTCCAATGCCTTCAGACATCTGGGTATTTTTTTAAATATTATTTTGCTTTTGTACTTGTTTTCACAAAGAGTTTTCAGATAGATAGGTGGATGGATGGAAGATGGATGGATGGATGGATGGAAGGATGGATGGATGGATGGATAGACAATGAATTTCTTAAATGTCTTTAACATATGAATAAGAACCATCAACATGAAAGTCTCAAGTCATAGAATTTCTCCCATAAAGTACAGAAGATGCTCCTTTGCAATAACTACATCATGAGCTTGTTTCATATAGTAGAAGGAAGAAATGACACGGTGCAATAAAAGAAAGGCCTGTCTCTTGTCGTCCAAATGATAGTGAAGAAAAGAAGGGAAAGATAGTGATAAGGAGGTAGAGTGCCAGACTCATAAGCCTTAATCTTGCTTCTTTGGCCCGTGTTACAGAAGTTTAAGGCAAGATTGATCCCTGAGGAGTTCTTGTCCTTCTTCCTGTTGGGGCACTGAGAGAAGACTTTAGTGTGGGGTGGATGTAGTTTCTCAGTATTGTATTATATCTTCTTCTGCTGCCAGTCAAATCCCATGGTAAGTCACAAAAACTACACCCCAACAGGGATCTGCATCAACCAATTTACCAGAGGAGGATGATGGAATGGCCAGGCATAGAGTCCAGTCTGTAGCTCCACATCTCTTTCAATGCCCACGTGGCAATAATGCTGAGTAGAGAGCCAGTGGCTGCCTTGGAGAACGTGGCAAATCTCAACACGAATGTGAGACAGAGCTGGCCAAAAATCACTCCTGCACCTTGATCTAGACATAAGAGGCTGAGTATGGATTACACCAACCTCTGAATTCAGCAGCAAGTTCCAGCAGAATGCCCAAGATGGGCCTGGATGAATCACTGTTAGTAGACTCCAGCCAGCACAGACCCAAGGATCAGCAACGGGCCTGGAGGGCCCCTTCCTGTCAAGCTACTAGATCACCTAAGTGTTGCCCCTATAGACAAGACACTATCTTAGCAAGGATCAAAGTGAGAAAGAGAGAAAATTGTGAGATTAAATAATTTTTCAAAAGAAACACTTAAATCTAGAATGACTAAATTATTGGCTCAAGCTATGTTTGGATTATCTTTAGTATGTCTCTACTTTCTGCTACTTACTGTGTGCAGGCTAGTAAAAGAGGTAAGAGAAGTTTTAGAGAATAAAGTAACTATATTTTCTTGGCATATCTGAGTATAGTGTGTGTAAAGTTATTATCTCACTGCAGTATTAACCACAAAGTCAGCTGCATAATGCTTCTCATTATGGCTAAAACAATAGCATGTGAAGTGTCTGTAAACCCATGGCAGGCAACAACTCTTCATTTTCAGAACCATTTGAAACTGTTTTGTTTTAGGTTGAATTTGGAGATAATGAAATCCCCATGTTGTCAAAAAGAAGAGGAATCTAGCCAGATTTCAAGATAATTAAACTGGTCAACCAGCTCCAAGACATTAACAGCTGCTATTTTAATCATTAATAAGATAGTCAGTTTCTACAGTCTGGGAGATGGACCAAAAACCATGGGCTTGGTTTTTCTTTCATTTTAGATCAGTTCATTTGAGAAGAGCTATCCTTCCATCTCAGTACTGTCACACTGCAAGCTGCTGATAACCAGTGGCAGAGAGGGAGCACCACTCTATCACCATGGCACATATGCATAGAGGAGAAAGCACATCAAGTCAGACGGTTATCAGCAAAACACAAATATAATGCAGATCTAAGAAATCATATCTGGGTAATCTCATTTGCAGGGCCCATGTGACTTTCAACAGACAAATACGTAAGTAGGAAGGATAGCTACCTTCTGGAAATATTTGGAGTGTGACTCTTCAAATAATTTGCAAACCCCTTTACGGTTTTCCAAAAGCCTTCGTGTTCCTGAAATTAATGTTCTGATTTAATGGACATTGTGTTGGTCTTGCAACACAGTTCTCTGCCATTACTTTGTGACTTAAATTTTCACTTAATGTAATTGTATGAATGGCACAGGAGGTTTGTCTGGGCTGGAATCAGAATGCGTCCATTTCAGGAGAAATATGAGATCTAATGATACCCAAATGTACGTGTTTAAGAAATATTTTAAGGCAATACACAAGCCAGAAGAGTTATTTAATCTGTTTCAGTTGTATCCAAGGTAAGAATATTTTCCAATGGATTAAAAATCTCAAAGGAAGAATATGGAAATAATTGTAAGTTGTTGACTAAATGAATGACTAATGAGTGGGAGAAGTATGATTTTAATGATTATTAGCAATTTTTTTCTAGCATTTCTTAGGTATAATGCCTGTAGATATTTTATATACCCCTACGACAGCACATAATATACTATATTGAAATTATTTATTTATATACTGGTCATAGGTAAATATGGACACTTTTTGGACAAGGACAGTTTTTAAAATTTAATTATGGTACCCCTTCCTCAAATTCTCAATGCAGACACTCAATCAATGTTGTTGAATGGGATAATGAGTGATTCTTTACTGCGTTATGAATGGAAAAGCTTTAATATCATTCAAATTGGAATACTGTCTAATAATTCTAACAGCTTATTAGAATGAAATATTTTGGGATAAAAAGAATATAACACTTCTTATATTGAGCTTAGAATAGAGTGAATGGAAGATAAGAGCACAGTTTATAATAGTAAGAGATTTAAGAGGCCATTCTGATTCACCTCCTCCCTGATATTTTTATAAGGTATAAAATAATAGAACTGTAGTGGCCATGTATCAGTGTCTCTACAGACCTTCCTCTTTTGTCTCCTGAAGTCCCTACCCTCATTTTGCCGCCACCACCATTGCAAAGCCAGAAGGCTCCTAGAAAGATCGCTTACTTTGGGACCATTAGTGTATCTTCTAAACAAGACTACAGAAATTTGATGAACAAAACACAATTCTCCCTACTCCTGTCCTGGATGCTAGGAAGTAAAATTTTTTTATCCCTTTAAATGAAACTTATAGAATTGAAGAACAGTGCAATTTGCAAAAGCTTATTAATAGAGTGATGTAGAGAGAGGCCCAACACTGAGTGGTTTGTATTTCTGCAGGGGCTCTTGTTTCATTGTGAAGTTAGATACAATTTCTCATTGGCACTAAAATGACTACCCTCAAAGTCTGGAGTCTGTAGGATACTGTAAGAGAAGAGACAGGTGGAGCTGACCTTTGTTTTCTAAGCCTGAGAGAAGGAAAGAATAACCAACCAGTTAAAAGCCCAGCTAGACCACAGAAGACAGGGGAGGGAGATACTGTTGGATTAATAGAGTACTTTTGTTTTAACAATGTAGGTTTTACTTTAGAGGAACTAAGGGAAAAGATGATTCTAAATTTATTTCTGCTTCAATTTCATCATCTAAAACCATTACAAATCTTCCTATCCTACTTAATCTAGTAAAAATGCAAACATATTTTAAAAGTTATCATTTCATGGGGCCATTTGTGGCTTACCATGGGACTTGACTGGCAGCAGAAGATACAATACTGAGGAGCTTCATCAAAATATCTTTATTTTATCCAACACTGTATTTCCCAATATTGTAAAGATGATGCAAGAATTACTGAAGTTTTGGAAATACTAATGCAACTTGTTGCTTTCTAGAACTTAAATTCGGTTAAAAAAATTGAACACCGTTTATCAGTCACCTACTTTCAATTACCTATGTAAAGACTTGAAAGAAAGTATAAATAAAACCTAGCCCCTGCCCTCTAGCAGTTGATTGTCAATAACCTATTATTTAAAGGATAGAAATGTGAAAGAAAGAAATATTAATAAAATCTAGACCCTGCCCTCTAGCCATGGGACGGAGAGACAAAGCAGGCAAAGATTATGATAAAGTAGGATAAGCACTACGATAGATAGCCCAAGGTACAATGTTATCAGGGAGAATGGCTTCCAATTCAGTTCAATTCCTTTTTTTTTCTCAGCAGCACATCAAAAGTCCAGTTACTAGCTTATGTGAAAATCCTCCTAATTTTGAGGACAGTAACCCAGGGGTTCTCAACACTTGTTAAGGATTGAATTGTGTCTCCCAAAAAGATACGTCGAAGTCCGAACTCCTATACCTATTAATGTGACCTTGTTTGTGGAAATAGATTTTTTCTTTGCAGATCTTATCAGTTAAGTCATACCATAGTAAAGCGGATCCTAATTCTAATCCCTTCTGAATGGTATTTTAAGAAAAGAGAAGAGAAAGGGAAGTAGAGTTACACACAGGAGGAAGATGCCATATTAAGATACGTCTACAAGTAGCAGAGGAATGCCAAGGATTGCTGGCAGCCACTAGATGCCAGGAGAGAGGCATGGTACAGTTCTCCCTCAGCACCCTCAGAAGGACTCAACATGGCTGATACCCTGATTTGGACTTCTACATGCCAGCCTTTGAGAAAATAATTTCTGTTCTTTAAAGCCACCTACTTTGTGGTATTTTGTTATGTCAGCCTAGGAAACTAAGATAACACTCACTGAACATCCACATCCTTTAAGGATGTTTTGAAACATACCTATGTCAAGATCGTACCATCCAGGGAGAATTCTAGTGACTTCTACAGATTTAGTTGTTTCTGTGTAGAGAAAGGGCATCAGAAAAAAATAAATAGAAACACTCCTCAACTGATTCTGATGTGCAGTTGGGGTTCTGACCTACTTCCTTCTCAAAATTTATTATGCAAAATTTAAAAATAGTGGAAGGCAATAGTTGCTTTCTATAAAATTTCATTTTAGAAGAGGAACTGAAAAGAAGGTATTGAAGTCAAAATTGGGGTCAGAGGTTAATAAACAAATTCAGCAGAGGACATGTAACATTAACAGAGAAAGGCAAAGTCAAGCTGCAAACTGAGTTCAGTCTCTGAAGGCTTATTAGTAGGCAAAGAAAGTCAATGAACAATGTGAAAAAAATGATTTAAGCCCTGCCACTGCTGTTCTATCTGGGGGCAAGCTCTGTCAAAGACTATTTAGTGCTTTGCCCTATTACCACAAACTTATCACCATCTGTTCCTTTTGTATCTGCCTCTCTTTCTGCTGAAAGGAAATGTTTCCCACTATATTATTAGGTTTCCTATTATATACACCCCAATTCTGTGGTTTGAATATCAGAGCTTTGCAAAAAAAAAGCCGAATATTTGTCCTCCAAACGTCCCCTCCACTCTCAATACTTGTTACACTTCCGAAGCACCACTGACTTTCCACTTTTGGGATTTCTTTGAAACATGTTTAAATGAGAAAAAAGATTACGTTAAAGCTCATGAGCATACCTACATTCCGACCCAGGCTATTTTTGTTTCTTCACCTCTATCAGGACACCTGTTATGATTTTAAGAGAACTCTTATTAGAACATCTGATTTCAGTCGCTCTGTTCCCTGGAAAGGAGACCTGGTGGCACAGTGGTTAAACACTTGGCTGCTAAACCAAAAGGTCAGCGGTTCGAACCTACCAGCCACTCCGCAGGAGAAAGATGTGGCAGTCTGCTTCCGTAAAGATTTGCAGCCTTGGAAATCCTATAGGGCAGTTCTACCTTGTCCTATAGGGTAGCTATGAGTTGGAATTGACTCAACAGCAGTGGGTTTGGTTTTGGTTTTGGTTTTGCATCCCCGGAGAAAAAAAATTTATTACAGAAACTGATGATATCTGTGCTTGATTTTCAAAGGTATGCTTTTCATCTCCTGAATACCACAAAGAAAATTTAGTTTAAACACATTGCTGCAAGTAGGTAAAAATCCTGCCTAACACATTTAACCATGATTCCAGTGGAATTTTCAAACTTCCATTTCTTAGCAGAGAAGTAACACTAATGAAAAGAGTGTGCTTATGGGAGAAGCAGAGACTGGAAACAACCTATCCTCACCATTGTATTTTGGTTTGTCCTTGGACAGACACTGAACTTTTTTTCTTAATCATGAAAATATAGATAACACGTTTACAAATTCAACATTTTCATGTGTAAAATTCAGTGACATTAATTACATCAATCAAAACAAAGACCTTTTTCATTAACCAGGCTTTCATACCTGTAATTGGGAAATGTTTTCTCTTATTCCTTTGAGCTGTTTTGAGTGTGCTCCTCTTGCTGGGAAGCCGGGCTAGGCGATATGTGAATGGCCCTTCCATGCTGCAGTGCTGTGGTTTATAAGTACGTAACAAGAGTGATTGCTCATATTCCACTATAATACTGAACAGTCATAAAAAAAAAATGTGTTCGGTAACATTTCCATTGCTTAAGGTTTATGGCAGATCATAATAAATCTCTGAACAGAATTATGTGTGGTAGGGAAAACATTTGATTGTTCCATTTATGCAGGATTTTTATACACTCTTTTTCAAAGGATGACTTGACAAGTTAAGTGTGTAATAGGGTTAAAGGCGCAATTTTTTTTTGAGTGTTCACAAGGAAAAATCTAGCTTGACTTCTTTTAACATTTCTTGGTAAATTACTATGGGGAAGCTATGTTAATTTTACTAATTAAGAATGTACTTGAATGCAGTCACCCTAGCATGCTGCTTGAAAATTCTTCCATAATATTGCATGACCTGTAGAAAATTCATTTCAATGTTTATAATCCCCAAAGTCATATGAAAAAAATGTCACTGTGTTACATACAAATCAGAAATATGACTGAGCTTAAAGAGGTATAGGTGAGTTAGGAAAAGAAACATACTCATTGTGAAAGGCAGCATACAGCACAGATTAAGTGATCAATTAATAGATATGGACTGATTAATTGAAAGCAATGCCTTATTGCTCCACCATTCTTAAGCTTTAAGTATATTATCTGACATTTCATACAGATGCACACTATCAAAATAAAAATAAAGTTGTTTACAATGGAGTACTATGCAACGAGAAAGAACAACAATGAATGTGTGAACCATCTCATAACATGGATGAAACTGGAGGACATTATGCTGAGTGAAATAAGTTAATCACAAAAGGACAAATATTGTATGAGACCTCTATTGTAAAAACCCATGAAAAAGTTCACACACAAAATGTAACAATCTTT
>NW_004443973.1:16756918-16793770 GCF_000243295.1 Trichechus manatus latirostris
ACCAATGTTATAAAACAACACGTGTACTTCTGTTTCATGAGAAACTATTTGTTCTGTAAGCCTTCACCTGAAGTACAATAAACAAAAATAAAAAATAAAGGTGTTTATTTTTAACTGATTGATATGCCACTGTTAATCTAGTCCCATCTTTCCACTTTATAAATAAGTATCCTAAGGCACAGCGTTGGAAACCCTAGGGGGGTTTCAGAATCCACTTGATGGCGGTGAGTTTTTTTTTTTTTAAAGGCACAAAGAAGAAACTTGCTCAGCATAATTGAAATATTATTATCCTCAGTATTAGAATTCCAGTCTCTAAATTTCAGTTAATCCTTCTTCCCACGATACAACTGTTTCTGTGTACTAGGTATTTTATGAAATATTGTGGTGGGCATTTTATTAAATATTGTGAGAAGAGTGCAGAAGGTGCTAGAAGTATCATATATCATACAAAGATGGAGAAGGAGATTTCATAATTGCCCAGTGAAATTTTTAAGATTTTATATTCACTTACATCAAAGAGTCATCTGTTTCACCAGCTTTTTATGTGACTAAGTGGTTGCCTGTTAAAAAACAGAGTGCTTAGTGTATGAGGAGAGAAGGGAAAAAGGAGAGAAGGGACAATGTCACATAGGAAGTTCCCGAGTGCATTAAGCCTAGTGCCCCTGGGGATCTGGAATAGTGGTAGACGGGAGAACTGAGAGGTGGCTTTTTTTTTTTTTCCCCAGTGCTTTCTTCTGAAAAGCTACGTGATTTGGAGTTTAAGGGTTGGTCCAAAACCAAAACCAGATGCCGTCAAGTTGAATCCAACTCATAGCAACCCCATGTGTTCACAGTAGAACTGTGCTCCATGAGGTTTTCAGTGTCTGATTTTTCAGAAGTAGATCATCATTCTTTCTTCCAAGGTGTCTCTGGGTGGACTTGAACCTTCAACCTTTTGGTTAGCAGCCGAGAGTGTTAAACGTCACCATCATTCAAAAAGGGCAGCAAGGTTACAAAGCAGCACGGGTATGGTGATACCAAAACCCATTGCCACTGAGTCTATACTGACTCATAGAGACCCTATAGGACAGAGTAGGGTTTCCAAGGAGCAGCTGGTGGATTCGAACTGCCGACCTTTTCGTTAGCAGCAGAACTCTTAACCACTACGGTACCAGGGTTAGGGTATGCTGATAGTGGCATTAATTTCCTTGGCTCTTGACCCCCTGACAGACAGTCAACAGGCAGATTGGAGGAAATGGTATTCATACAGATGAGGACCATGCTCCTTTAGAAAGGGAGAAGAGACAAAGCCAGGACATCCAGTCGGTTTGCTAATAAACACTGTTCCTCAGTAAAGAAAGGAACGCTGGTGGCACAATGGTTAACAGCTTGGCTGCTAACCAAAAGATGGGCAGTTCGAATCCACCAGCTGCTCCTTGGAAACCCTATGGGGTAGTTCTACCCTGTCCTATAGGGTTGCCATGAGTTGGAATCGACTTGATGGCAAAGGGTTTGGTTGTCAGTAAGCTATGATGTCTCTAATCATTCACTCACTCATTACAAAGACATTAAATGGCTAGCTATCTTATCCAAGGCACTGTAATTAGCTCTAAAACACTTTGCTAGGGTGTCTGTCCAGATTCTTATCAAATATTACTCAGAGAACTGAATAAAAAGCTTATTACTAATCCTGTCCTCCTTAAATTTTTTTTCTTCATCTGTGCATATTTAACGTATACTTGAGATCAGCAATTACCTGGTTAATTCAATGGGAGGAGCCTAACTACTTAAAGTTTAAAAGTACACTATTTTAAGTGTAAAGGCACACTTCTCTCTATGCACTAATTACATTACCAAGAAATTTTTCATATTTTTGACATATTCATTTTTAAAGTAATAGAAAAGCATGTTTATGAAAGGAATCTAAAATGAATCATTTTTTAAAGGGAAGGGTTTCACCGAAATGTAAATAAAGCCCTTAATTTAGTGTTTTGTATAAAGAGACCTATGGACAACATGCAGGAAAACCACCTGAAATAAAAAGCAGATTCTTGGGCTCCATCAAAACTCACTAAATGAGAAATCTGAGAACCACAGTCCTAATTTATTATGTGTATTGTGCATATGAATTTTCATTTACTGGGTTTATTAAAGATATAGGATTAGTTAGAGATGATTATACATAGTTGAAGGCGTCCTGATGGTGCAATGTTTAAGGTACTCAGCTACTAACAGAAAAGGTGACGATCTGAACGCACCAGTGGCTCCAAGAGAGAAAAGACCTGGTGATCTGCTCCCATGAAGATTTAGCCTAGGAAACCCTGTGGGGCAGTTCTGCTCTGTCATAGGGGGTAGCTAAGAGTTGGAATCGACTTGACAGCACACAACACCATATACGGTGGTAGGGGTAACTGCAAAAAAAGAGATATGCCTAAATATATATTTCATATGTGTCCTAGAAATTGAAAATGCAAACACTTATTTTTAAAATATTTGGGGAAACCATGAAAGTTAGGCAGTAGTAATGATAATAATAATGATTTATTCCATTGGTTTCCCGCACTTTCTTCTTTGTATTTGAGGGATATAGATATTTTGCAATGAGTGAGATAAATGAGTAAACCTATATATGACCTATATTAAATTTCAGTTAAGAGGTGATTTTTAGATAGGTGTTGTCAGTTTCCTACAAATGTATTTCAGAAAGCCATTTCACAGTATCTCACATGATATCCTCATACACAAGATAGAGATGTATGAGCTGAATGATAATCGGTAAAACCAATGCAAAGCTGGTGGAACCACTGTATGAAGAGTGTGAGATTAGTGGATCAGTTTCACCTTGGCAAGAGATCCCTGTTGGTGTGCCAAAGGGCTCTGTACTCATCCATGGTTTGCTGAAAATTATTATGAATGACTTGTATGAAGACATAGAACGTAATTTTGTCATATTTGCAGAACTCACAGAGTGAAAAAAAACCTGTAAAACCGAATGAGGGTCCTAAAGTAAACTGACAGGTTGGAATGATGGACTGAGACCAATAGGAATGCGTCAGTGGCCAAGGGAAAGGGAAAAAAAAAAAAAAAAAAGAGAAAGAGAGAGAAGAAGCTGTATCCAGACTCGGGCCAAGAGTCTAAAGGCAGCATTCGAAGCTCCCCTCCAAGGGTCAGCACCTAGGTAGTAAGTGGAAAAAATGGACTGACATGACAGTCTAAAATTCAAAAGATTTTATTAAGAAGCTAGTGTTCAAGTAAGGAGGTAGTGAGCTAGCAAGGGCAGATTAATTGAGGAACTTTCTGGTGAACAAATCTTTAGTGGGCTGGCGGTGTTTTTTCCATATTGCAGTAATTGGGTCTTCTTTACTGTGCGCCGAGCAATCCCTGATATAAAAGGACTAAGAGCAATAATAATCATGACCAACTTTTTAAATAGAACTTACTGTGTGCCAGGCACCCTCCTATGTGCTTACATGAATTCACTCATTTAATCTTTAAAACTGTGCTAAGAGATAGTTACTGTTATTCCCATTTTACAGATGGGAAGACCAAGGTAAAGAGAAGTAAAGCTATTTGCTATAGGTCATAGAGCCAGTAAGTGGAGAGGAGGTGAGAATCAAGTACAGGCCATTTAATTCCAGCAGCACTATACCATACATTCTCCACTTTGGTTTCAAAAAACAAATTAACAAGCATAGGTTAGGGACACATTGCTTAACAGCCCTTACTGAAATTTTCTTTGACAGAGAGTGCAATATGAGGTATCCAGGTTGCCAGAATGGTTAATATTTCTCAAGCAGAATTCTTGGAGGAAATGTATATAGAACAAGAAAGATAACATTCCTGTTCTTCTATGCAGTGTCATTCAACTTCAAATTCATTCATAATCTAATATTATGTTCTCCACACTTCTCTCATTTGAGTTGACATTGAGAAAAGTATTTACCTCATTAAGAAACAAAGAAACAAAAACCGCTCAAAAACAGTTGCAGCAGTACATCAACAGGGAACTGCCAGAAATTCAAGCCAGATTCAGAAGACTATGTGGAATGATATCATTGCTGATGTCAGATAGATATTGGCTGAAAGCAAAGAATACCTAAGAGATGTTTACCCATGTTTTATTGACTACGCAAAAGCATTTGACCGTGTGTATCATAACAAATTATGGATAACATTTCGAAGAATAGGAATTCCAGAACACTTAATTGTGCTCCTGAGGAACTGTACTTAGACCAAGAAGCAGTTGTTTGAACAGAACAAGGGGATGCCACATGGTTTAAAATCAGGAAAGGTGTGCATCAGGGTTGTATCCTTTCACCATACTTACTCAATCTGTATGCTGAGCAAATAATCCCAGAAGCTGGACTACATGAAGAAGAACTAGGCATCAGGATTGAAAGAAGACTCATTAATAACCTGCCATATGTAAATAACACAACCTTGCCTGCTGAAAGTGAAGAGGACTTGCAGCACTTACTGATGAAGGTTAAAGACCGCAGCCTTCAGTATAGACTACACGTCAACATAAAGAAAACAAAAATCCTCACAACTGAACCAATAAGCAACATCATGATAAACGGAGAAAATACTGAAGTTGTCAAGTATTGTATTTTATTTGGATCCACAATCAATGCCCGTTGAAACAGCAGTCAAGAAATCAAACAACATATTGCATTGGGCAAATCTGCTGCAAAAGACCTCTTGAAAGTGTTAAAAAGCAAAGATGTGACTTTGAGGACTACGGTGTGCCTAACCCAAGCCAGGGTATTTTCAATTGCCTCATATGGATGTGAAAGCTGGACAATGAATAAGAAGACTGAAGAAGAATTGATGCCTTTGAATTATGGTGTTGGTGAAGAATACTGAATATACCATGGACTGCCAGAAGAATGAACAAATCTGTCTTGGAAGAGGTACAGCCAGAATGCTCCTTTGAAGCAAGGATGGCAAGGCTTCCTTTCATGTATCTTGGTCAGGAGGGAATAGTTCTGGAGAAGGATATCATGCTTGGTAAAGCAGAAAACCAGAAAAAAAAAAACAAAAACCTGTTGCCATCAAGTCAATTCTGACTCATAGAGGGTAGGTGAAAAAGAGGAAGACCCTCAATGAGATGGATTGACACAGTGGCTGCAACAATGGGCTCAAATATAGCAATGGTTGTGAGGATGGTGCTGGACTGGGCAGTGTTTCCTTCTGTTGTACATGGGGCTGCTATGAGTCAAAACCGATTCGAGGGCACCTGCCAACAACAACAAAGAAACAGTTACGTAAAACAAAACAGAGAATAATTTTAGCTCAAAACAAAATTGCAAGACAAGTTGAGCAATTCCTCTGTAAAAGGAGTTGATGAAGACAGCAATCTAGATAAAGGTAACCTGAAGCCCGTGACTTAGTCTACTTTGTTTTGTTGAAACATTTTAATATACAATTACCACATAGTTGGATCAACTAGGTGATCTTCATGTTGCCTAAATTACCAGAACTGCCAACAGTTACTTAATTTGGTCCTGCAGCGACTTTTTTTTTTTTAAGTTCAGTGTTACTGGTACACTTACGCTAAGAAAAAAAAAAGGAATTGGACCTAAATTTAGTTGACTTGAATTTACCCTGAATAATCAGGCTTAACAATTTTATCAGATGTTAGATTTGAATTTTAAATTCAGGGTTGGGTTGTTGAATTATTTTCCCACTCTTTGAAAGTGGTATCTACATGCTAAATGCCCTCAAAGACTGTTTTCTTTATTCAAGGTTACTGAGTTTGTGCATTTCCCGTATTTTAGGACACCACATTTGAAATTTATATGCTTTCTCTAATATTCCGAGAACTGATGGAAACTTGAATTCTGTAAGCACAATAATTTCATAAGCAAATTCAAAAAACTCTGGAAGTAAAATAAAGTTCAAGTTTCAATCTTCTCGACTGGGAAGTTGTACTGTATTCCATTTTGCTACTCTTTTATATACTCCTGGGCTTTTATAAATTCATATGGAAAACTATTTATACAATAGAAAAAAACTGGAACATAGTGTTCAGACTAGGCATTGGGCATGCAGAAACTTCATCTCTTGAATTGCACCTTGTTAGGTTATTTACCTTCAATTTTTTCTCCCCCTGATAAGCCAGTTGTCATGCTCAATAGACTTGCTCCAGATAATAGGGACTGGTTATTTTTGTAGCCCCTCCCTTCTATAATGGACCTCAGAAACTATACATTAAGTGAAAAATTAAGTACAATAGTCTATTTTTAAACATGAAGACAATACTAATTACAATTCTCCAGATAAACATACATAATTATAGTAATTACAATTCAACAATAACTCACTGGTACTTACTATTATAAACTCATAAACTATTATTCAGTACCCTATAAAATTCAAAATCTAATTGAAAGTGCTAGTTTAGCATAATTCCCACAAGCTATCATTCTTTAATATTCTGGAATGAATGAGGTTTTTGCTGAGCTATTCATTGACACTGACAAGCAATAACCACTGGAATGAAACTGCAATTATGAATGGCAATTAATCAGATTTGCTGTCATTTCTGGCATCAAACAAAATTCAATAGTGTTCTAAATAGTATAAAAAAAAAGTTTACACCTTTTATGTTTCAATTCACTTAATGGAAACCAAAGCAGTTTCCTGGGATAGGCAAGTCATACTCAAAGTGTATTTTTGTAAAATACGAATATTGTGACTTCATAATTAAAAAGGTTTCATTTTTCTCTGAAATTATTTTGAGAATAAATCTGTCTCTTTTCAGTCTAGGAAAGCCTTCTCATCTGACCTCACACCTGCCTTAGCTCAGCACATCTTGACTCACAGACCACCTTTAAGCACAGCAGAAATTGCACATGCAGGACAATCTCCTGGGAGCAGGTACTTGAGGAAGCATCATTAAAGACTTGGGATAATTTGAGAGGGGATAATTTCAGAGGGAACTTTTAGAAGCTGCAATTGATCAATGTCTCTTTGAATCGAGGCAAGGAGGCAGCAGGATTTAATTTACTTTCCCTCATTATTTCTAATTAACAGGGTAACTAGCAATGTTCCTTCCCTCTAACCTGAGGCATCCATACGCCAGCATCTCTCACCAACCCACTAGGTTCATTCAAAAGTCATTGCAGGGCTTCCTTTTGCACCAAGGCTGTGATCTCAGGACTAAAATACACAACTGCATTTGTTGTAAACTGAGGTGGGCCACCTACCAAACGTTCACATCAAGAGCAATACGAACCATAAACAACGGAATCCCAGACAAAATAAGCACTCCGTGCAAAGTGGAGGAAATGACCTCAACAGGTAGATGTGTGCCAGATATGCAAGCAGATATACAGCCTTTACTTGGTAATATTCATGAATCCCAATCTTTGCTCTTTGAGACACAGCTAAAAAAGAGAAAGTCGTGTTTCATTTAACATACTTACTTAGAGTTTGTGGCAAGTTTAGTAAACTTCGATAGTTAATCCTCAATAAAATAAGGAAGGAACTAAAGCATCTATTCACTCTAAACCCCAAATCTGAAAAATATTTTCTGGAAGGATCTTCCCACAAAGCTGAAAATGTCAGTGGCTTTAAACAAAGTGTTATGGCCTATAATGAAAAACCTGAATAGACACAGCAAAGGTACTTATTCAGAAATATTTCAAAACACATAGCATTTGTATATTTTTCTTGAAATGTTATTAAAGTGAAGGGACTTACTAGCAAGCAGACATTTAGAGAAGGAAAGAACATTATACTAATTGCCTATACTTATTAATAATGTAAATGAATGACCTTCATTTTAATTATTCTGTTTTTCTCCTTCTGTTTCTACTAATTGCATTTATGCTTATTATTGACTTACAATAACATAATGAGCTAACAGTCAAGATTTAGAATTCTGCACTGTTTTAAAATTCCATCAGTGCATTATGACCTTTTCTTTTTTCTTATTTGTGGTACTGACACAACTAGTTTATGGTATCTTTTTGTTTCTTTCAAAAGTTGTATAACTTCTACTGTAGTTTTGGATTCCTCTCTTCTCTCTTTTCTGTTCTCCTATTGTTTCCATAGTTGTAACTCTGTAAAATTTTAGGAGTCTAAATTACTCAATTCAGAGGTCAATTACTTTCAGTTCTCTGGAGTTACATGTGTGGTTAATTCATGCTGGCAGGTATATTATAAAGAAAAACTTGATTAAATACAGAAATGACACAGGAATAGTACTGGAATTCTTATGGCTGATTGGTGGTGATGTTTTAGCTGCCACTGAGTCAGTCCCTGACTCATGGCAACCCGATGCACAATGAGATCAGACCGTTGTGATCCATAGAGTTTTTACTGGCTGATTTTTTGGAAGTAGATCACCAGGCCTTTCTTCCTTGTTTATCTTAGTCTGGAAATTCCCCTAAAACCTGTTCAGCATCATAGCAACACACAAGCCTCCACTGACAGATGAGTGTTGGCTGTACGTGAGGTGCACTGGCCAGGAATTGAACCCAGTCTCTTGCGTGGAAGGCGTGAATTCTACCACTGCACCACCATGCCCCCATGGTTGACTAGAAGTACTAATTACTCCTGATCTTGGAAAAGTCCCGGTTAAAAAAATCCTGTTCCATAGCCTGGAATTTTGAGGTCTTACCTAAACAGTTACCCAGGCACCTGATCAGAGCCCAAGGCTTCTGGAAGAATCTTTGTAGCTTGCTTCTCTGTGAGGTGCCAAAGGTATGTTCCAAAAGAAATTCTCTTTTTTCTTAATTAAATGCCAATCCTGCCTTTGTCTGTGTGTTGTCCTTCAATCAGAAACTCAGAACACTCAGAGTATAATCTCCTATTTGCTCTCTCCAGGCCTATCAGACATCTGGCTGCTAGAAGTGATATTTAATAGAGGTATGGGAAATGCTGTTCCTAGGTGGTCTGTGCTTCAGTCTCGTAGCAAGTCACATGATTGGAAAGATGTGTGAACTCTATGAGCTTCCCACTATAGAAGCACCTATGCAGAGTTGTGTTGTAATGTTAACGCAGGGACCTTTTTTTGGGGCAGAGTCAAGAAATGATTATACAAAAATTCTTCTGCACATTCTGTTGAAGTTACTATCTGCTGTGTTATTTAATGTCTCTTGTAAAATTCCCCCCCCCCACCCCCACCCATGATGAATTTCTTTTAGAGTGTGATACCTTGGAAAAACATCTCTCTTAAAGAAATGCTTCCTTTCACTGGAATGATAATTATGTAACTCAACAGTTTCCAAAATAGTTTTAAAAGAAAATTATTGTGGAGGATGTCATTACATAAGAAAAGCAAAAAAGTCTATACCTATGAAACTAAATTTGTTTAACAACTGAACTAAAATTAAAAAATTGAACAGGTTTCTTTTTAACTGTAGGACATCCTCAAGACTTCCATTTCCTAATGTGTATTGTGAATCTCAAGAAGGAGATTTAGCAGTCATATTTCCCAAGCTCACTTGAAGCTATAACCCCTTGTTTTCAGAACACTGATTAAAATGTCTCTGAACTAAAGAATGTGGTTTAGAACTCCAGGATTTAATTTTTTGTGTTCCCTGTTTTGACTTCACAGCTAAGAAGCACAAAGCTAAATGTACACTGAACGAGAATATCCAAAATATCCCTTAAGTTAATATACTAGTTCCTCTATTCCACTACAAATTGTATTATGATGCTTTTATTGTTATCCACTACAATATCTTGGAAGCAAATAAGGTATAAACACATGAAACTTGAACAACATAAAACATTACAATAAAATGTAAACCAAAACATGCTTAATGACAGTAGTTCTTTTCCCCAAAAGTACATTTAATCATCACTCTCAATACCATTTAAATTTATTTAAAATACAAATCTTCAAGAGTGTTTCCTTTCTTCAAATGATACAAAGAGTTTAATGCATCAAAACCAAATAAAAATTCCATGCATAATAAAAGACGACTCCCATATTTCAAAGGATTACGTTCATTTGAACACTGTTTGAAAAATAATCGGGCATTATTAGGTAAATCTTGCAGATTAATTCCATTTCTTTTTTTTTTAAGTTTAAAAATACAGTTTTCTAATCACCAAAGTCACTGTACTAATATCAATTCAATACAGCCACGATGTTCAGCTTCCAAAATAATATAAATATAACCAAAACCCACCGCCATCGAATATATTCAGAACCTATGTGGGGGGCGGGGTGATCATCATTCTGTTTCATTTCAGCTTCTTCACAAGGGGTTTCTCAAACCTAAGTGAATGAATGAATCATCAAAGAACTTGGTAACAATGCAGGCTTTCTGGGTCATTTCCCAGAGATTCTGATTCAGTAGGACTGTGTGGGGTCCTAGAATCTTCATCTTTAATAAGCACCCTAGATGATTTAGATGGTGGTCCACGGTCCAATCTTCAGAAATTGATGTTAAAGACCATGTTTCCAGGAAAGACCAACTGTAGTTGAATTTAAACTCAATTTCCCTCCTAGTCCAAGAGGACGTAGCCACTGGCATTGCTTGGGAAAGGATTTATGGGCCATTCGGGACTACAACAGAGAAATGCCCATCCTTCTTATTTCATTAGTGCCTCTAACTTCCATTTCAGACAAAGCATGCTTTGTTAAGCCTGGAAGTGTAAGCTCTATGACCAGCATTGCTATTAACTCGTTATATGTTCCAATTAGAAAACCGTAATTTCACTAACCTTCATGTTATTCAAATAAGGAGGTTGGATTACATTATTTCTAAAATCCTAATCAGCTTCAAAAATCCTGTGAATCTGGTATGAACCCTGAGTTTTCTTTTTCTATCCATGTTCTTTGATGCTATGTTTTCAAAATTAATTTTAAAAGCAGTTTTTCTGATGTCTCAAGACTTATATTTTTCACAGTACCATATATTGTCTCCATTCTTTTTCAAAGAAAAGATATAAACAATGTAAAAAATTAGAGAATCGTGACTTGAACCAGAATTCAATATTATTCCTCCTAATCCCACTTGGATTCATGAATGACTTGGTAAGAACACTAGTCTAGGAAAAAGGTTTACATTTTGAAACAGAGAAAAACAAATGTAGGAAGAAGTGATTGAATGCTTTGAGGGTCTCCCCACCCCTCCTTTTTCTTAAACAGGCAGAGTAAGTTGGAACGTTGGTGCAATCTCATAGTTGGCAATATAAAACTCCTGTGACAATGATGCCAACAAATAGATTTGATTCTTCCTTTCCAAGGATGAAATTTCAATAAACATTCTTCCTGGTCTCTGATCAAGCCAGTGATGTCTGTTTACGTGGAACAGAAAAGTAAGCAACATTCTTTTTTTGGGATGAGTTAAACCAACACGTGCCCTTTATCTCCCACACCAGCTACCTGAGGAAGAACTGCAGACACCTGTGGGCTTTGAGGTGGAGTGCTGTTCATGATCGTCTTGATAATCAGCATTGGAGCTCGGGCTAGAATACAGGATACTTTGCTCTTGTACTATACCCTCTATACCTTGTACTTGATCCTTTAATGAGAAGAAAGAAGAGGCTGCCCTGTGTGCTGCCAAATATTAGTTTGATCTTGAAACCCAAGATATAATGTTTTCCTGTTCTACTAAAATTTTTAGAGCCAAATAATTTAGATATTAAATAATATATAACAAACATAAAATTTCAATCAGGTAGAGTAATTTCCATTCTGTGGCCAAATATTTTATTATTTTGAATCAAGACAGTATGACTTTAGCTGAGAAGGTAAGCATATCTATAATGTTTTATTAGGAAAGTTGACATTCTTGGCAACAAAGAACACCCTGTTGGTCAAGTGTGTGTAATTTTGAAAAACATACAAAATAAAGTATTAAAATTAAAATGTCTTTGGTCACAGCTCATTTCTAAACTCACTTTACAATTTACTTTGTGGTATATGAACAGACTTAAAAAAAAAGAGTAGTGTATGTTCTACAGATAACTGGCTTGTATAGTCAGTAATTCTGGCAATACCAAATCAAACCAAACACGCTGGCGTTGAGTCTATTCCAACTCATAGGGTGTCCAAGGCTGTAAATCTTTACAGAATCAGACTGCCACATCTTTTTCCCACAGAGTGGCAGGTGGGTTCGAACTAATGATCGCTTTAACCACTGTATCAGCTGATCACTTTAACCACTGCGTCATCAGGGCTCCTTAATTTTGGCAATAGGTATATATTATTATTCTACGATGTAAAGGGATTTACCGTGGTTAGCCAAATGGCTTTGTTTTAAGGCTCTGGAATCACAGAGATCTAGAGTTGAACCCTGGCCTAAACTATCTGCTGTTTGACCAAGAGCCCACTTCCTCATTTCCTCAAGCCTTTTTACCTCTCTAAGCTTCATTTGTATAACAGGCATAATAACATTACCTACCTCCTAGGGTTATTGTGAAGATTAAATAAAATATTCCATTGCAGGAACCTGACACATAGTAAGGAGTAAATCAGTTCGTCCACAAGAGGACAATTACTATTTCTAAATAGCATCCTGAAGAGAAAGCATACTCAGAATGTTCATTCCTCCATGAAGTTACAATAAAGAAAAATTTCCCAACTAAGGGCATCACTGACTAGCGAAGACAAAGGACACATGGTCTGCCTCTTAGGTCTGTTTCTACCACTCTTTGGTGAATATTTCCTCATTGTCTTAGCTTCAAATTTTAATAAAGCAGTAGTTTCTTGAATTTAAACATCTTAATCAAAGTAAAGCCTTTTTAAAATCAAAATAAAGAAGATACATTTTTAAAAACAGTAGAATTTATAAAAGATTTTAAAAAGACATGCTTCTGCTACATTAATCTCCCCATGGTGTCCTTATATTACAGTTTTAATACTTCTGCTGGAATGCTTAAGAGTAATTGTGTACAAAAAAAAAACTTATACATTCCCACTATTGTCAACTATAGACAGATAAATAGATAAGTAGAACTTTTCCAAATTTAAATTTTTTAAAAGTGCTTTGTTCACTTCTTACAAGAGCGTTCAGCCTCTTCTATGCCAATGCCTCATTTGCACTAAATTTTAAGCACCATGATTAAATCAATATTCTTTCTTCTAATCTCTGAGTAGACAAATATTCCATAATTATAATTTTAAATATATTCTAGATAATGTTGCTGAATCCTTCCATATGGAGTGATTTCTTTTTTGTTATTGTCCCTCAGATTACCAACGAAAATGTGAAGCTTTATTGTATTATAATTGTAAAAATAACGGTTCACAAATAAGCAGCATTTGGCATTAATTTGTTCCAGGTTGTCCCTGGAATACATGGAATAATCCTTGGCGAATCCATCCTGTTGAAATAATTCATATTTGAATGAAGTCAGTAGCTAGAGAATGGTGCAATGTGCCGTCAGAGAGTCTGGTATTTCATTATCCTCACTGAGTCACTGTGCATGTTAGTATAATCAAAATCCATTCAGACTCAGATGATTATTCAATACAATTTTGAAGGATTCCATTCTCCTTTCCTCCTTTGTGCATTCCCCAAGGAAATAGGATATATCAACATACCATATGGTAAATGGAATCAGCCACAGCACCACATTGTATCTTCTGTCATATGCTATTTCACAACATGACATGCTCAAGTTCTTTTCTGAAGAACACTGTAACTCTTAATATAGATTTGGCAATATCACTTGCTTTTCTTCCCCCTTCACAGTCATCCCTGTCATTGACATTAGCCTATTTTTATGTCTGAATAAAAGCCTGTGTTTCTTCTTGGAATGCAGCTTTTATAACAGTGTGTAAAAGTAAAATGTAAGCAAAAAGCTGAAATTGCTCCAGATGTGGTAATTCAATGACAACTGGTTGAGCTATACACTGGCAAGAAGAAAATGCCCATAAAAATTGCATTTTACTTCATCCTAGAAACACAACATAGTGGATAAAACAAGGACTTTGCAGTTGTATCTCAGCTTATTACTAGTTGTAACCTGCAGGAAAGTTACTTGTGAACACGCTCTTCATGAGACTGGTGAGATTTATGTAACGTAATGTGTGCAAAATTCCCAGTGTATAGTGCCATGGCACAAAATTAGAGGGCAATATCTCCAATAATTGTCTGCCCCCATGCCTTCTGCAGTTACTTCCCTTAGATCTCCTCTATTAATTGGATAGGAACTATGACTTTGAAAACTGAGCCTCTACATAATAGGTTTTTTATGCATTGCCTTGGCATAGTTCAGTTAGCTGAATTATAAGTCTATTGTGCAAATCTGGATTTGTATGTTACTCAGTACATTGTCTTTTCTGTGTCATCTATTTTATTCTAGAAGATCCTGAAGGTAGGACCATGCGTTTCTTACCTTGCATTTGATTCAATGCCCAATATTGTGTTTACGGTAATTAATAATAAGTTAGATGATGAGTACTATGATCTTTTTTATGTTGATCAAATGGCAAGACATGTAAAGAAACACATGGAATTAACTCAGGTGATTAAAAGTACTAAGTAGTTTGCAAGTAATTAACAAATAATTTTGCTTAATTTGGCTAACTGCATAGTCTGATACTTTGGCAAGGAGAAAAAAACGAAAGGCTGAGGTAATCTTTAGGCAAATAAGCAAAAACTCTTTTGTGGAGGATCTTCTATAAGCTTTAAAGATTAGCAATAAAAATCACGTGTGGATTCTAAAATTCTAACATATTTTTTATTCTCATTTCATACACTAATTTTTCTTCATACCAGTCCTGTAATAGAAGAGGAGGAAAAATAAGAAAACTAAGAATATACATATTAGAAAGAAAGACAATAGGCAGATCATCTGCATAATATTGACTCATAAAAGAGTACGGGTTTTCAAATAATCCTTAGTGTTATCTTCGTCTGTTATTCAGCTATCTAACCATTAGTTCATTCAGCCACCACTTATTGAATACTTTATAAGTTGCCACAGGGTGAGGCTCTTAACGACTTGTATGGCATAACAATTAACCCGGCAGGATGGGCATTTCTAAAGTGTTTACTACATGATCAAGCACAATTTATATATATTATCATGGTTAACCCTCTTAACTATCTTGAGGTAAGTACTACTATTATCCACACTTCACAATGAGAAGGCTGAAGATTAACTAGCTCAAAGTCATATAGTTTTCAGGTGGAACACCTAGAATTAGGATCTAGGCCAGTGACCAGAGGTCTTGCTCTTACCTGATTTATGCTGTTACTTCCTAAGAAATATGGATCCCTTGAGCCAACTCAGTAATATGCTGAGCCGTAACGCAGTTGAGATACTTGATGGATGCTTTTATTCTCTGACATTTTGCCTGTATGGTTGTTGACTAAATGTACCATGTAATTATGCCTCTCATATCTGTCTTTTTACCTTCTTTTTAATCACCAGGAGAAGTGATTGCAAAATTTGTTTTCTCAATTTCTGAAAACTGCATCAGCTTAAGTGTTTAGAAAAAAAATTATTTGATAACTAAGAACCTCATATTCATAGTTATAGTTCCAAAATTACAAGTTCAAAATGTGCCCAAGAAAAAAACCTGACTTATATTACGAAGAAAAAGGAACCATGGCAGGAAATCAGGCTGATTTAAGGCTAAAGATCCAAGTCCTGGTTTGGTCCAGCCTAGCATGTTACAGATGAAGAGGCCCAGAAGAGTTCCTTTATTGTGCCCAGGTCACATCACTGGGTGGAGCTGGGACTGGGATGCAGGCCTATGATTCTGCATGTTTTCTTTGGATTATATGAAATAGAAAAAAACCAGGCCAGCAGTCAAACCCAAACCAAACCACTGCTAACTGAAAGGTTGGTAGTTTGGGTCCACCCATAGGCACCTTGGAAGAAAGCCTTGGTGATCTACTTCCAAAAGATCAGTCATTGAAAACCCCCTGACACACATGGGGTTGCCATGGCCAGTACTCAGGGGACTCCTAAATCCAAGTCCTGCTGCTCAACAGCTGTACTCTCATCAGGTATTCATTTAATGCTTCTGGGTCTCAATTTCCTTGCATGAAAGAAAGGACTTTTTTTTCTCTCCCTCTTTTTAAATGATTTGGTCTCTTAGTTTGTTTCTAACTCTACCATTTTATTATCCTTTTATATCACCATCAATTTGGATATGACAGATAGTCATTATTATTAATTCATTCATGTTTAAGCCTATCACCATTCTGTTTTAAAATACAGCCCTCGTTAGCTTTTCTGGTATGAATACTTTTAGGCTAAGATGTAAGTGTTGTTTTGTGTCAGGTATCTTTCAAGCATTTCTTAAAATCTAACATTCTCATCTAAAATTAGGGTAGCTTAAAAATTCTTTCTGCATAGGGATTAAACATCTTAATAATGATGACACAATAAATGTTTGATGATATGTTTTGGTCATATAATCAGGAGTAACATAATAAACCCCCGAAGATGTTTAACAACACATTCAAGTACTGAAGACTTGATTAAGACTGCTACTGAGGAATAAGAAATGAGGGATAAAGGTGACGAATTGAGGAATACAAGGACTTGAAACAACTTTAAAAATACAACAAAATGTTGGTGAATGGTGTCTGGGGTCTTAGAAGCTTGCAAGTGGCCATCTCAGATGCATCAATTGGTCCCCAAACACCTGGAGTAAAGGAGAATGAAGAACACCAAAGACACAGAGAAAGTATTAGCCCAAGAGACAGAAAGGGCCACATAAACCAGAGACTTCATCAGCCTGAGACCAAAAGAACTAGATGGTGCCCAGCTATCACCAATGACCACCCTGACAGGGAACACAACAGAGTCCCTAATAGAGCAGGAGAAAGGCAGGGTGCAGAACTCAGATTCTAGAAAGAAGACTAGACTTAATGGTCTGACTGAGACTGAAGGAACCCCAGAAGGCATGTCCCCTGGATTCTCTATCAGCCCAGAACTAAAACAATTTCTGAGGCCAACTCTTCTGACAGGGATCGGACTGGAATATGAGACATAAAGTGATACTCGTGAGAAGTGTGCCTCTTAGCTCAAGTAGATACAAGAGGCTAAACTGGCAGCTTCTGTCCGGAGGGGAGATGGGAAGGCAGAGAGGTTTAGGAGCTGGTTGAATGGACATGGGGAATCAGGGGTGGAAGGGAGGAGTGTGCTGTCACAGTGTGGGGAGAGCAATCAGAGTTACATAACAATGTATGTATAAATTTTTATATGGGAAAAAAATAAATAAAAAGAAAAAAAACAACAAAATGTGATACACTCTATGACTAAAAACATAAAGCAGATATCTTGCATTTAATACTCTTAGTCATTCCAAATGGTTTTCCCAGAGTGAAGAAATATTTCAGTAGAGGCACACTAGCTTCCTTGTAGAAGGTCAAAGTCATACTAGAATAAAACTTGGTCCCAGTGAGAAAAGACTATTAATAATAACAATAATGATAATAAAAATAATAGATAACTATACAATGTTTGGAAACCCTAGTGGCATAGCCTTGAAGAGCTACAGCTGCTAACCAAAAGGTCAGCAGTTCGAATCCACCAGGTGCTCCTTGGAAACCCTATGAGGCAATTCTACGCTGTCCTATAGGGTCGTAATGAGTTGGAATCAACTCAATGGCAATGGGTTTGGTTTTTGGTTTATGTAGTGTTTACCATGTGAAAAGCACTATTGTGGTTTATATTACATATAAACACACATCAAATTTGATGGTATAGAATTTATTTTAATATTTACCTGCTTAATAATAGTGCTATTAAATAGTTTACATAAGTTTTAAAAAGATATTTTACTTTTGCTATTCTTAGGTATTGCTGTAGGACAGCTTTGAGTCGGAATCAACTCGACGGTAACGAGTAATGAGTATTCTAAGTAAATATTTTTTGTTTATTTTGAAAAATGCAAGTTTGTGCATTCCTGGATTTCCTAAATTTTTATATGTAAGTATCTTTGTCTACCTGCTGCAAGTTAGATGTCAGACATGTAAGTATTGTTTTCAGTTGGTTATCTTTAAATCATTTCTTAAAATCTAACATTCTTACCTAAAACTAGGATAGCTTAAAAATTCTTCTCTGCATAGGGATTAAACATCTTAATAATGATGATACAATAAATATTTGATGATATATTTTGGTCATATAGGTCATCCAGCCAATTAGGGGTAAAGCTAGACCCACTTCTTACTTCCAGCCCTGAAAATTTTCCACTACAAACAAAATATATGTAGCTGCAAACTCTTAGCGATAACTAGCAGTGAAGGTTAGGTTCTAAGAAGAATAGTCTCCTTAGAATAAGTCCTTAAAACTGTAGAACATGACAGAAATGTTCCATAGTCTGTCTAAAATTATTTAAAAAAAAAAAAAAATGCAAGTTACAATGAAAGGACCCAGCTCTGGAACTCAAGAGCTCTTTTCCAATGTCCCTGTTAGTGTCTGCTCCCAGACACCCACACAGAGCAGGCATAGCAGCACTTCTCAGAGGTCTATTTTAGTATGGTCCAAGTGACCCCTACTCTTCAGCAGGGCCACTGCTGACCCATATGGTGCCTGTGTGTGAATTTAGAAACAGGTGCCCCCTCTGGGTAGTTGAATTAGAAAAAGGCACCCACTGGAGTGATTTGCAGCCTTGCAGACACAAGATGACTTTGTGCCAAGAAAAAAATGTGCCCTTTTTTCAGGAGGATGCAGAGGCCCCCAGAGCACTTAGCAAACCACTGGCTGATTTTCATCTCCGCCCGCTCTGTGGCAGGGCACTTTTGTGCAATATACAAACTGCACAACTCTATGTGGTGATCTGGCTTTTGAAAAGGCTGTTTGGTTCATGAGTTCTCCTGAGAACTAGAATGAAATGTTGCAGTTGCAGAATCCTTTACTGGGTAAAAATTAACACTTCCGTAGCCTTCCATCTAGCCTCAGAGGATGCGTTAGTTTTTCTATCCCTTCTTCAACGTCAACAACTCCTCCAGTGCCTTCTGTCTCATCTCCTCCAGCCTCAGTCAAGCAACAGATTTTGCTTATTTATCTTCACCTTTTTATGTATACTCCTTTCCAGCTTGTAGCTATCTTGTGGGAGAGGCTGATTAGCTCTTCATCAACACCTTTTCCTTTTCTTGCTGGGCATACAGATAAACCACATTTTCCGGTTTCCCTTACAGTTAAGCGGGTTTGATGACTAAGATGTGGCAGACTAAATACAAAATAATCCATCTTTTGAGTGCATGTCTCCCCATCCCCATCCTCCAGATGTCGCTTTCTCTTTCTCAACTGAATTTCTTAAAAAAAAAAAAAAAGTCACCACCAAAGCCCACTGCAGATTTACCACTTCTGAATAGCCCTGGTAGTGCAGTGGTTCAGAGCTTAGGCACCTAACCAAAAGGTTGGCAGTTCGAATTCACCAGTCACTCCTTGGAAACCTATGGGACAGTTCTACTCTGTCCTATAGGTTCGCTATGAGTTGGAATCAACTTGACAGCAGTGGGGTAGAGAGGAGAGGGGCAACCACTAGAGGCAGTTCTCCTTTACACGGCACAGGGATTCACTGAGGTCATGCCTTCCCTTCCCACCTCTTAAGACATCAAGGCTTCTGTAAAATAAAAAAGTGGCTCCAGCTTATGAAAATGTGTAAGACAATCCTGCAATTTCTACCTTTCCATGTTGATATCTTAGAATTGACTCAGATTCCTGGGTCTGAGATATCTTCCCTATTACTGAAAACGAATGCATGGAATTTGTTTATCATTCTTACTCATGCTCTACAAGCTTTTCCTGGAAAAAAAAATAAGTTTCCAGAGACTTACTGCATTTTACATCATAAAATGTACTATGTATGCTTTAAAACTCTACGACTTTCCCCTCAAGTGCCCAGACTTCCATCTAAAGGATAATAAATGTAGTTAATTTTTTTTTGAAAAATGTATGCTCTGCCCTAAAATATCTCATTATCTGAGATTAACTTGCACATCCCATCTGCTTTATCCCAGCCCCTTAGAGGATAGTAATGCAAAGAGATGGGAAGGATGTTTACTTTTGAGATTAGAACCACCTGTTATGATTAATTTTGAGTTGGTAGCAAGATAAGTCAGTTCACAACAAAGTAAAAAATTGACAGAAATACTACTGTAGACTATCAAACACTACAGTTGAAAATAGAGGCTTAAAAACCAAAAATCTTAAAAAATGTACAGTATCAAATTACAAGGTGTGTCTAGTTTAGCTGTTCATCGGATCAAAGATTAAGAGTATAGGAGAATATTTTGTAGGTAATTTTCTGTGGAACTACTTCTATTTTGAAATAAACTAATATAGACTTTAAAAGGAAAAATGAACTTATGAGCCTTTATTTTAATAATATTTGAGGCAAAAGTTAGGTTGGAAGAAAGTACTTAGTTTCGTAAATTTTTCCAACCATAGCTTCAGATTCTCTGACTATATAAAATATTCAGTGAATGAAACATAGGTCAATTGTGAAGTCCATTAAATCATTCAGACCACCAGACCACTTAGCTGTCAAATGGGACCCTAGTGACTGGATGATATCACAGGCAGGTAGAAAAGCTGGTTATCACCTGCAGTGATAACACCACACCATAGAAGGGGAAGTATGCTTGCTGTGCATAGCTAAACCACTTCTGCTACTGACCCCAGGAAAGTTGCTTAGAGTGGAACACAGCAAGGGAAAAGTATGATCACTTGTTAATATAAGGAAATTGTTATATTAATGATTCTAAGGGTGAGCCTCTAGATGGCAGAGAACCCATCTAGGGTAATACTATATAGAGTTAAGAGTATAATTTCATCCATGAATTTAAGGCAGCAGGGTGTAGTGGAAAATCTGTATGTGTTGTGGAGACCTGGGTTTGGTTCCTGGTTTTATCTCTTGAAAGATGAGCATCCGAAGAAGGTTATTGTACAAGTTATGAACTTCTTTGATTCTGTTTCCTTCCATGTAAAACAGAGTTGCTAACATCTGCCTCACAAGTTTGTGAGTTACATACAGATATGTTGTTTTTAAATCTTATAAATAACTTACATTGTAACAAACATTAAAAATTCATTTAATACATTTCTCTAAGTGATTGTTGACAGAATTTTGTGTTCTCAGTATAAAGATTGAAACCATAAGTGATTCTAAGATGTGGTTGACCCCTGATCTCAAGGAGATTACAATCTAACTGGGGAGTCAAGACATACGTAGGAAGCAATAAATATTACTATAAAATAATACATTTATAATAGTGAATGTGAGTTGGAGATGATGCATAATACAGAATGAGATGTAAGACATGAACAAAATCCAATACATTCTTGAACAGAAGATATTAAGTATTAGTTAAGAAGCAAAAAACAAATGATAGTCTATTTAAATTAAATCCTTTTAGATTTGCCTTAATCCTAGACTTATGATAGGTTTGGTTGCATGTTACAGAAAACCCAAAGTAAGAGTAACTTAATTTCTGACTTAAAATAAAAATATATTTCACTTTCACACACACACACACACACACACACACACACACACAATTTGGCTAGGCAATACAGGATTGTTATGCCATCTTCGCAGTGTCAGACCCCAGGTTCTTCCTATCTTGATGCTTCCATTTCCTTGGTCACCTCATTGTCTATAACAGCTGCTAGAGCTCCAACCATACATCTTCATTCCAGGCAGCAAGAAGGAAGAAAGGGGAAGAAAGGTCCACCACTATTAAAAGACCTTCTAGAAATAACATACTGTATTTCCACTTACATCCCATTGTCATAATTTAGTCATGTGGCCACACCTAGATATGATGCTTTTGGGAACGGGAGTCTTTAACTGTTTACTAGGGCAGAAGGGGAGAATGGATACTGAGGGCGGGGTCAAGTGGCAGCCAGAAGTCTCTGCAATGATTGATTTCTATTTCTTGTTTTTCTAGGCAGAAAACTAAAATATTCACATAAAAGATAATAGATGGGGAAAAAGCAGATCCGGGCTCGCAGTCTGGTTCTGCTACTAGTTAGATAAGGTTACTACATTTCTCTGCACTTCCTTTTTCTCATCAGTAAAATGAGGGCTAGATTTTTTCACTGATCTGGAACAGCCTGATAGAGCTGGACCCAGTGACTTTACGAAATGGTAAGTTCCAAGAATTTAACATTTAAAAATTAGATTAACTCATTGATCCAGTGTCATGAAGGGAGGCGTCATGGATTGAATTGCATCTCCCAAAAATATCTGTCAGCTTAGCTGGGTCATGATTCCCAGGATTGTATGATTGTGTACCATTTTGTAAATCTGATGTTATTTCCTTGTGTGTTGTAAACTCTATCACTATGATGAGGTTATATGTGACCTCCTTATGTGCTGTAAACTCTATCACTATGATGAGGTTATACTGATGAAGTTTACAAGATTAGATAGTGTCTTAATCCAATCTCTTTTGAGATATAAAAGAGAGAAGCAAGCAGAGACACATGGGAACCTTATACCGCCAAGAAAGCAGTGCCGAGAGCAGAGCGTGTCCTTTGGACATGAGGTTCCTGCGCATAGAAGCTCCCAGACCAAGGGAAGATTGATGACATGGACTTTCCTCCAGAGCCGACAGAGAAAGTCTTCTTCTGGAGCTAATGCCCTGAATTTGGACTTATAGCCTACTGGACTGTGAGAGAATAAACTTCTCTTTGTTGAAGCCATCTACTTGTGGTATCTCTGTTACAGCAGCACTAGATGACTAAGATAGGAGGGTTCTTCTTCCTCAGTGATTTTGGTCCTGGTTTACCATGCTAAGTTAGCCAGTGCAAACTGTCATTCAGAGATTGTTGATTTGATGCTTCTTGAGCCTCTACAAGCAGAAAATTTCATGCAGCAACGTCTGCTGATCTGATTCATTTTGGCAGGTGGGTTAGGTAAAGCAAAGGAAAGAGGTGAGAAAATCTTGATTCCTGTCTTGGTTTGGCCACTATCTCTGTGAATTTTAGCAAATCATTTAACTTCTTTGGATCTCAGTGTTTCCAAATGTATTTTTTTTTTTTTTAGGTATCCAACAAAATAATGTAACCCAGAGGTCTCTCTGCCTCTCAGGGATATTACAAAGATTTTAAATGTGCAAATATTATACTAAGCAGGCTGTCCATGTGTGAAATAAATGACCATTGAGTGATCTGGTGAAATATGTGGATTCTCCCCATGTGGAAGGTTCCAGTAGCAGCAGCAGGGCTGGCATCCAATGCTGAGCAACTCCAAATGGCGTTGAAAACACCAGCGATGTGCACCAGTGTGAGCCTGAGTCATTACCGTTAGGAATTCAACTTCCAGAGCTAGTGAGGGACTATTTCTAGCAGCCTGTGTGCCCAACCTATGGAGGCAGAATAGCAGAATCCAGGATGTGATGCTGGGTGCTGGGGAGTGGCCAGGGACCATGGTGGGCCATAGTAGAATGTGAAGGATAAAGATGGAACTTGGCCTTCAGCAGGTTTGGCTCAATTTGGAAAGTTTCTAGTGACGACAGTGCTTTCTGGTGTTAAGAATACTTCACACTCCTACGGGCTGGTATTGTTCGAAGATGCTGGATTGCTCACAGGGGAAGATATGTGTTGTAGGAAAAGTTCAAGGACAAAAAGAATTCTGGGGGTGAGTGTGGAGAAGCGTGTTTCTACATTAAGGAGGAACCTGACACTGTAAATTGGTGGTACATTTGGATGCCAGAATAATACGAGAACTACACCACATCTTCTTTTCAATTCCTCTTCTTTAAAATCTCCTTCCTCTTTAGGGTTCTAAGGATCATTGTGGTTGACACTATTAGATGCCCATCCAAAATCAAGTTTCCCTTTCTTTACACTTTTAAGGGTAGCAATGTACCTACCCAGGCCAGGTGTTGGATCAGAATTGGTCAAAGCCCATCATGACAATTCTGTTTTCTGCTCTCCCTTTGATCTATGTGTCTCCATCTGACCCAATTCTGGCCATTGTGGAAACTGACAGACTTCTGGAGGGAGAGGGGGAGTGTATATATTCTAGGAAAGCGTTTGCCTTCCTGATAAGAGTGTATACAGCTTTTCTCCTGTTGCTAGTCTGTCTGCCTTGAATGCCTGGAGGGCAGAGCACAAGCCTACAAGCCAACCTGTCATGATGATGGAGGGATGGATAGCTGGGTTGAGCCTGGGGCACTGATGGCATCTTTGAGCCACTACAGTAGCCTTGGGTTACCTATTTCCAGACTTGTTATGTGAGAAAAATAAACACTTGCATTTATTTAAAAGCCAGTGTATGTCTGGTTCTCTGTTGGTTGCAGCCAAAAGCACTTCTAACAGACAAAAGCCCCTACAGAAGGGATAAAGAGGGGAAGGAGCATGTTCAAGGTCATAGGTCACACCAAGGCTGTGCCCTATTCTTTTGGCTCTCATTTCAACACTTTTTCCAATGCTTTTTTTCTTTCTTTCTATTTTATCCCTTATCTTATTAATGATAATGAGCTACATACTCTTCTGTATAATAAATAAAATAACCTTTAAGTTACAGAAACATATTTAAAATTATATACACCTCAGCATTCCATTACACAACCCTCAAAACAACAATTTAACTTGAATGATCGGTTTGCTTTTTCCCTAATTTTTATTTTCTTATTTGTTTATATGTCTATCTCTCTTGACTTTTATCAGCACTCATCCCATTAAACCTTAAGCACTCGTATCTGGTGCATAGCCATGTCATATAAATTCACACTAACACCACTTAATGTATTTCATCCATCAAAGCATTAATACTTTCAAAGGACTTCAAAAAGTTTATTAATCTGATCTCAGCTGCCCAAATGAATCTATATAGTCCTTTTTTCAAAATGAAGTTGTTTTGTATTTTAAAACAAATATTAAATTCACTGCATTTCAGAGTAATTACTAAATAGGTTATCCTCCCCCCCACCCCATGTTCTGATTATTTACAAAAGCAGGCACCCTTTTCCTAGAGGATAAATCCCATAGCATAGATTAAAAATTTCACTTTGTTATTGATCCAGCTGTGAGCATAATTAATATATATTTTCTTTCTAAAATGGCTGAACTAACTTATAAATCACATTTCAGACTCTCTATTTCATAATATTAATGTTTAACTAGGAAACTTCCTATGAGAATATTCACAGCTTTCTTTTCTCACTCAGAACTTTGAGCTCATACTTTAAAATGTTCTACTCTGGGGTGTTTTTAAACATGTATTGCATAAAAACCTGTTGTCTTTGAGTCGATTCTGACTCATAGGAGCCCGGGTGGTGAAATGGTTAAGAGCTCAGGCTGCTAACCAAAACATCAGCAATTTGAATCCACTAGGAGCTCCTTAGAAACCCTATGGGGTCATTCTACTCTGTCGGTTGCTATGAGTCGGAATTGACTTGATGGCAGTGGGGTTTTTTTTTTTTTTTTGGTATGAGTGTGTGTTAGTCATCTAGTGCTGCTATAACATAAATACTACAAGTGGATGGCTTTAACGAAGAGAAATTTATTTTCTCACAGTCTAGTAAGCTACAAGTCCAAATTCAGGGCGTCAGCTCCAGGGGAATGCTTTCTCTGTCAGCCTTCTCATCAGTCTTCCCCCAGACTAGGAGCTTCTCTGTGCAGGGACCCCAGGTCCAAAGGACATGCTCTGCTCCTGGCACTGCCTTCTTGGTTGCTTCCCTTTCCTTTTATCTCTTGAGACAGAAAAAGTAGTGCAGGCCACATCCCAAGGAAACTCCCTTTACCTTGGATCAAGGATGTGACCTGGGTAAGGGTGGTGTTACAATCTCACCTTAATCCTCTTTAACATAAAATTGAAATCACAAAATGGAGGACAACCACACAATACCGGGAATCATGGCCTAGCCAAACTGATACACACATTTTTTGGAGGACATAATTCAATCCATGACAGAGTGTAAAGAATGTCAGTGTTAGAATCTACTTGACTATTTTGTCTTTCATCTTACAAAAGAAAAGACTTAATATGAAATTATATACACATATACAGAATATTATAATACTGAGAATAGTCTTTTCATCTTATGTAAACTATGCATTTCAAAAGAAGACAGGAAGAGCAGAATTCTACCAATCGGCTTTTGGCTTTTCCACCAATATCTTGTCCACAATTTTGAGAATAAACTGCATCTTATACAAGAAGATTACTAGAATCAGTAGGTTACTAGAGTCGTTCCAAATATTCTTCCATGTCTTTTGTGAAAGCATTCTGCTGAATTAATGTCTCATTTTATTGGCATAAAAACAATTAAAAGAATCTAAATCGATATATAGGAGTTCCTAGAGGGGTGCAAACCCTGAACATGCTCAGCTGCTAACCTAAAGTTTGGAAGTTTGAGTACACTCAGATGCCTCGAAAGAAAATCCTGATGTTCTATTTCCAAAAAACTTGCTGACTGAAAACCCTATGGAGCATAGTTCTACTCTGACACACTTGGGGTCACCATGAGTTGGTGTTGATTCAATTGGCAACTGGTTTTTAAATCACTATATATATATTTTTGTCCATAAGGAAGAAATTATGCCATTTTCCTTCTCTTTCTTCCAAATGCGGAGATTTTCAGGTGGAAAGATTGGCCCCGATGACCACAATTCAGAAGAACAAGCATACAGAAAAACCACCACCTGGGTACTACATCACTGAGAGTTACAGGTCTTGATGGATACCTCACAGCAGAGTACCTTCCTCAGCCTTACTTTAAATCTGGGAACTTATCTTAGAAAAGAAAATTGAATACAATTGAGACAAAAAAATCTCTGAAAACACGAATAGAATATAGATAAATTATGAAAGGGCAGATCCATTCCTTTCTATTTTATCAGAGCAGGCAGAAAAATCACCTTACATCATTTATATAACAAGTGAAATGTATGTTTGTCACACATTTTGAAAGGGTATGGAGAAACAGTGAATAGTCTGGATTTATTTAAACATTGGTTCAGGAGACCTTATCCAAATCGCTTAATGTCTTTTCAAAATCTCTCTGTAACTTCTGTTTCAGTCCTATTATTGTCATTAAAAAAACAGAGCTCAAGTAGCTCCTTCTACAGGACACACAGTCAGTTAATAGCATATTCAAGACCAAAAGCCTCCTGTTGTGACCTCTGAACCCAATTATGTTTTTACAAAATGATGTGCCTTTTAAGGGAATGGGTCATATTAAAAAGATTAACCATATCTAAATTCAAAGCATAGTTTAATGAGGAATAATGAGTTAAATAATTACAGCCTTACTTAGCCACAACTAGGATGAGGTAAGCTGGAGGACAGTCATGGAGGATGATAAAATCATCACATATGAAAATCAAACAGGCCCTCAGTAAGGGTTTTGCTAGAAAAAATCCAGAAAAAATCTGTCTACGGGGATAAAAAGGATGTAGAGAATGAAGGTCATTCCTATACATTTCAAGCTTTTTCAAAAGTCAAAACTGAAATAAGTACTCTAAAAGAACTATAATTACTTAAAATCTTTTATCTGTTTGACTGTGCATAGCTAGCTTAAATACATGTCTGAGACAACTTCAAATATCTACTAGGGAGGACGGAAACAAGGAAAAAGTCATTCACAAAACTTTCATAATTTCAATTTACCTAAAAAGAGGTTCTAACTCTCATCTGATATCATTTATCTCTACATTCGTTGCTATAAAATATAGTGCTTATGGGTGAGGCAGAGAATGGAAATGAAAAAAACATGGGCTGGGAAAGCAGCAGCAGTGTCTTTAATAAAAGTGAGTCAGAAACACTAAAACTGACAGTCTATCCTCTTGATCGTATAAGTGGAGTGAAATCAGAAAGGGGAATACACCTTGTTCCACCCCAAAGGGTAGGGTGAAGTGGTCAAAAAGGGAAACAAATTGTATGTTTGAGAACTCAATCGTCAGAACTTACTCTTCAGTAAAAAAGCATATGCATGAAGAACCTTGAAAAGAAACTAGACAGAGCCATAAATTACAAAAATGCCACCACTTGGCAAGAATAAATAATTTTGTTTTAAAGTAATTTCAAATTTTCACCCAAACAAAGCATGACTAATGCTTTTATTTTGAGTCGTTTTAATGATTGATTTATATGTGCCAGGACTGGAAAGTGGTAATTTCAATTATTTGATATTAATATCCATTGTCACCATCTGGTTAGTAACCTTGTTTGAATGAGGTCACTTTTATACTCCCAATATCCCTGACTCCTCTCAGGGCTTGATAGACAAAATAACTTAATTCTTCAGAACAGGATTTAATGGGAAATGGGGGAATGATATAAAACATAAACGTAGTTTTAATGGCGGTGCAGTAGTTAAAGCCCTTGGCTGCTAACCAAAATGGCTGGCAGCGGCAGTTCGAACCCACCAGCTGCTCTGTGGGAGAAAGATGTGGCAGTTTGCTTCTGGAAACCCTATGAGGCAGTTCTACCCTGTCCTATAGGGTCCCTATGAGTCGGAATTGGCTTGACGGCAGTGGGTTTTTTTGTTTTTTAGAAATAAGTAGACATATGGGAATTGAGACAAGGTTGCCCTCCAAATAGAACGAATATATAAAGACAATAAAATCAACAACAAAAACCAGATAGGTCACTTTAACATCAGTTGACATGTCTAAGATATAGCAGAAAGTAAGCGCCTGATTTTTGGCATAACTTAGAGAAAAGAAGCCTATTACATGGTTTTCAATACTTAAAACCAATGAGCATTAGAATTAATACCAGGAGGGAGTGCTTGGGCATCAAACACGTAGCTGTGAGTAGCTTTTCTCAAACATTAATAAGCATATGAATCATCTGGGGATCCTGATTCTAGGTGGGGCCTGAGACTTTGTGTTTCCCACAATCTCCCAGGAGACGTGGAAGTTGCTGGTCTGGGAACCACATTCTGAGTAGCAGAGCACTAGTGCATGGAGTAGGAACCGGTGCAGGTGCTCTTTTGGTGCCTGGGTGGAATGAGCTGACCCAGGATTGTGGCAGTCTGGGCAACCTCTTGTCTAAATGTTGTTCTTTTCCATTGAGATCGCCCTATAGTGACTGGAATGCCCAGAAGGGAGACAAGAACAGAATCAATAAAATCCTTTTGGATATACAGAATAAGTTGAATAGTGTTCTACTAAAACATAAAACTGGGACAAATGACTGATTAGTAATTGCTTTAGACTAATTTATTTTAATGGATTCTACCTGTCCCTAATAAATAAAATCTCTATCATATTCAATATGATCCTTTCTCCTGCAAGGAATAGAGTTGTTTTTTAACCAGCTGGAGAAAGAGCAATTCATTATTGATTTGCTTATTAGCTAAGGTTGGGAAAACAGAAAATAATTAAAGACTTTTAGAACAGCATCTTCAATTTAATTTAAATTTAAATTATATCTGATTATTTCCTATTTTCATTAATATTGTGCATGAACTAGATCATATTATCTTTGCTTCATCCTACCCTCTAATAATCTCAAAAATAAAGCTGTAAAAATATAATGAAAGCTATTTTTGGTTACTTATGAAAAGAGTTATATGAGAATGAGACAAGAATAAGTTTAACTTCGCCAGCGATTTTACTATAATTCAATTTCTGAGTGTTTATATGACCTCTAATTTATGCTGTAATGTCACAGAATAACCCGCACTAACTGATTATACCAACTTCTCATGAAATATATCAGTACCATAAATCATATCAGGTTGAGGTTCAAAATTTATCACTTTGTTTAAAAAGGACAACCCGTTTTTGCAAAGTAATGCATTGTACTGGGTTTACTTGGGATAATGAACAATTTTTGTCTAACCTTTGCTTCAAATGTATACCTGTACTACTCTGGGAAACTATAAATATTTGCATTTTTGGATTTTTTTTTTTTTTTTTCGGTCCTTGGCAGTCTCATTTGTCTACTTTTGTACTGAATTACAAAGATTTTTTTTCAATGATAAAGCTAAGTCTGTTCTCGTTCAAATCTTTTTTAAATAGAGAAATGACTATATTCTGCTAAAGCTCTTTTTAAAAATTCTAATCATGTTTATACTATTGGAAAAAGAATAGAAGCTGACATAATTTGTGTGAGATTAAGAAGATTAACCTACTTTCATTCTTATTGGACTGCTTTCGTTTGTCATTAATTTTTAGCAGCGTGTCTTCAACAGTTAACAGAAAAGGTATATTTATCTTTTTTTATTTTTATATTACCTATTATAAACTAAGTATACTCAATCTGTTTCCTTTGGATTCTTTTTACAAGTAAAAATTCAAGAAATATTTATCACATAGATTTTGAGGTACAATAGACCTGACAGAAAATTATATTTTTTCACACCCTTTGGTCTAATATCAATGTATTATCTATTAGTGCCCTAGAAGCAGGTGTAGATCTTTTGTGAGAGCTGAATTTTACAGAAGTTCATACTAAAAAAAGAAAAAATCTGTTTTTAGTTTCATACTAACTATGATTTACATAATATTCTAGAATACTATTTGGGTAATACAAAGATGAAGTGGAGTAATTTTCTTTTTTTAATTTTGCATTTTGGTGAGCAAAGCAAATCCAGTGTGGAGAATAAGGAAAGCAGTCTGCTGAGAACAGTGTGATAAGATCACTGCTCCACCCCGGCTGCCTGTAGGGATACGTGCTCCCTAATGTTTTAGAGTCAAAACAATCAACTGTGTTATATACCATGTTGTTGTTGTTGTTAGGTGCCATCGAGTCAATTCTGACTCATAGCGAACCTATGTACAACAGAACGAAACACTGCCCGGCCCTGTGCCATGCTCACAATCATTATGCTTGAGCCCATCGTTGCAGCCACTGTGTCAATCCAGCTGGTTGAGGGTCTTCCTCTTTTTCGCTGACCCTCTACTTTACCAAGCATGATGTCCTTCTCCAGAGACTGATCCCTCCTGATAACATGTCCAAAGTATGTGAGATGTAGTGTCACTATCCTTCCTTCTAAGGAGCATTCTGGTTGTACTTCTTCCAAGACAGATTTTTCTGTTGTTGTTGTAAAAAAAAAGAAAAAAAAATTGGCATAGTGGGAGTTATGAAAATAACTGAGAGGGGAGGGCTCAGCTGGCACACAAAGGTAGAAAATGTGTGTTATTTGTGTACAAATATGGTTATATACCATATATTATATACATATATATTACATATGTATACATATATATTACATATGTATATATACACATATGTTATATACCATATATATTATATGGTTATATTCCATATTTGTAAGAAAATAATGCACACCTTCTATGTTTGTGTGCCAACCAAGCCCTCCCCCCTCGAGTTATTTTCATAAGCGCTGCTACGTCAATTTTTTTTTTTTTAATAAATCATGGAGGGAGGGCATGGTTGGCAAACAAATGCAGAGGGCTGCAATTATTTGTGGGAAAATACTGTAGCAGTGAAAGAGTGAAACAATACTTACAAAAATTAAACTGATGTGTTCTAAACAATATTGCAGGTTTATATCCTCAACCACCCCTATTATTACTAGAACTTTTAAACCAAATATATATAGACATGTATATAACAGTTACTGTCTATTTGATTCTAACTCACGGAGACCCAATCTGTATCGAGTAGAATTGTGCTCCGTTTGATTCTCAGTGACTGATTTTTCAGAAGTAGATCACCAGGCCTTTCTTCTGATGTGCCTCTGGGTGGACTTGAACCTACAACATTTTGGTTGGCAGCCTGGTGAATTAACCATTTGCAAATACAGGGACTCCATATGTACAGGTATGTGTGTATATATGTCTGCATATTGTATATTTGCTTGTGTGGTTTACTCAACTAAATCAAGTTTTTTTTTTTCCAATTTACAGTGTTTAAATCCTGTTAATTAGCTCCCTAGTACACAAATATAGCATAAATCTTAGTATATCTGAGTTAATATGATGCAGATCAGAGGAAGCATTCACAAACGCAAGAAGCTGGGGGCATAGGTGACTTCAGAACAAGCATTCAGAAAATAAAGGAAAAATGTCTGGAAAGAGTTTTAGACTTCTCAACATCAAAGATTTAGGATTACTTTTGGACCTGCAATAAAAGCAGAAGCAGGAAACAGTTTCGATAGGTGGAGAGAAAAGGCCAGCCAAGTTTTTGAGGCAGACTTGACAGAATTTTCTCATGCTTTGTAATGGGGATGTGGGAGGGATGACTGAAGGAGCTGGGGTACTGAAAAAAGAAATCTCCCTTCTCTAGATTTTAAGTGTCTCTTCTGATTGTATCCTTCCTGTTCTGTCTTCATTTGCTTCTCTCAAGACACAATGCATGTGTAGATATTGTAATTATTGCCCTGTCTTCTTGATCATCAAGTTAGGCTTCAGAATTCATTGGTCAAGGGATCTTCGACTTTTAGCAGGCTTTCACAGACCCAGATTGGGTAGGATGTGGGCATATCAAATCTGCCTTTCAAAATAGGGTACTGGGGTGAAAGGACAGCTAAAATTTGCATTCTTTCCTACAACTTTACTGGGTCAGTTTCCGGTTTCTTAGTCAATCCGTGCCCCTCATCCCGCAGACTGTCAGGAGGTCTTTTCCCTTTCCCAGGGTTGCAGCCCCTGAAGTTAGGGTAGCAGAGCAGAAGGACCTGAGTGTGCTGGTTCCTACAAGACTTAGCTCTCCTGGAGTCTTCACGGGAACAAATCCTGTTTGTAATGTTTTCTGCCTTTCTTATACATTCTCCTTTCTCCTCTGCCTCCTCTCAACACACAAACACATCCTTGTCTCTAACAGTAGAATTGTTTTACGAGAAGGCTGAAGGGTCAGAGAGGCAGGAAGGGAAGGGTACTGTGTCACCCTGAGGGGCATTTAAATAAAAGCTGGAAGACGTTATAGGGCAGTGATGAGTGAGTGTATACATTTATTTTTCTTTTTGCACATTTACTACTTCAGGACAAATAAAATATTTTGCAGTTTCTTTACAAAAAGGAATTATATCTTTTTTTATGTGTCTTTGTTTGCGAAGGCTGCTGTCATGGATTGAATTTTGTCACCCAAAAATATCTGTTAACTTGGCTAGGTCATGATTCCCAGTATTGTATGATTGTGTACCATTTTGTAATCTGATATGATTTCCTTATGTGTTGTAAACTCTATCACTATGATGTAATGAGATGGATTAGCAGCAGTTATACTGATGAGGTCTACAAGATTAGATGGTGCCTTAAGCCAATCTCTTTTGAGATATAAAAGAGAGAAGTGAGCAGAGACACATGGGAACCTCACACCACCAAGAAAGCAGTGCCAGGAGCAGAGTGCGTCCTTTCGACCTGAGGTTCCAGCGCTGAGATGTTCCCAGACCAAAGGAAGACTGACGCATCACAAGGCCCTTTCTCCAGAACCGACAGAGACAGAAAGCCTTCCTCTGGAGCTGATGCCTTGAATTTGGACTTGTAGCATACTAGACTGTGAAAGAATAAATTTCTCTTTGTTAAAAGCCATCCGCTTGTGGTATTTTTGTTATAGGAGCACTAGATGACTAAGACAGCTGCCATCAAAAAATACCACAAACAGGTGGCTTTAAAGAGCTGAAATTTACTGTCTCACAGTTTTGGAAGACTAGAAGTCCAAATCAGGGCACTGGCTCCAGGGGAAGGCCCTTCTTTGTCTCTTTAGCTTGTAGCAGCTGCCTGCGATCCTGGGCTTTCCTGGGCTTGTAGATGCATCTGCCTCCACCTTCAAATGGTGTTTGTCTTCCCAGTGTGCATGTGTCTCTGTACTCCCCTTTATAAAAGACGACTCAGAAAGGATTGGGTTTAGGACCTACTTTATTCCCATCTAACTTCATTAAAATAACAAAAGAAATACTAAACAGATTACATTCACAGGTAAAGGAGTTAAGACTTCATATCTTTCTGGGGGAACAGACACAATTGAATCTGTTACAAACAGCAAATGCTTCAATGTCATCTAAAAATTCTTTTATTATTACCATGCCACTCTTTCTTTCTTTCCTCCTAACATTTAAGAAACTGCATATATGGCATTAACTGCAATATCTAATTGTAATGCTGCAATGCTGAACAAATTTTGTTGAGTAAGACACTTTTAAGACTGGGCTTTTTAACCTTATAAACTACTTAACTACAAAATATAGTTTGACTTACAATGGCTTTCATTATTGTATTCTATATAGTAAGAGTGGTCCAATAGAAATGAGACAAAAATCATCTTTTTTTTTAAATACAAAAGAAAATATTCCTAATGTAATTGCTTTGAAAACACAATTTATGCTAATCACTTATTTCCTAGGCAGTAACATAGCATTAGTTAGATTTGGAGAGTAAACAAGGTATGCCTTTCCTTTATATCACCAGCTTTTTGTCTGTTATTTAAATTTTTTTTTCTTTTTTTTTTTTATTGTACTTCAGGTGAAGGCTTACAGAACAAATAGTTTTCTCGTGAAACAGTAGTACACATATTATTTTATGACATTGGTTAACAACCCCACAACCTATCAACCCTCTCCCTTCTCAACCTTTTTTTTTTGGTGGAAATATACATAGCCAAAGATATACCATTTCAAAAATTTCTACATGCACAGTTCAGAGACATGGACTACGCTCTTCCAATTGTACTGCTATTCTCGCTTTAGATGAAGGCTTAGAGAACAAAATAGTTTCTTATTTAACAGTTACTACAAATGTTGCCCTATGACAATGGTTAACAACCTCACAACACATCAACACCATCCTTACTCAACCTTGGGTTCCTTATCACCAGCTTTCCTGTCCCCTTTCTGCCTTCTGGCCCTTGTCACTGGACTGCTGTGCCTCATTAGTCCCATTTGGTTTTATGGGGCTGTCCACTCCCTAGCTGAACGGTTGAACCTCGGAAATGACTTCACCACTGAGCTAAAAGGGTGTCTGGGGGCCATACTCTTGGGGTTCCTCCAGTCTCCTTTAGGCCAGTAAATCTGGTCTTTTTTTTTCTGAGTTAGAATTACGTTCTATATCCTTCTCCAGCTCTGTCCAGAACCCTCTGTTGTGATCCTGGTCAGAGCAGTCAGGGTGGTAGCCGGGCACCATCTAGCTGTACTGGACTCAGTCCGGTGGAGGCCTTGGTAGCTGTGGACAATTAGTCCTTCGGACTAATCTTTTCCTTGTATCCTGTTCTCTTCATTCTCCCTTGCTCCCGAAGGGATGAGACCAGCAGAGTATCTTAGATGGCCACTCAAAGGCTTTTAAGACCCCAGACACTACTCACCAAGGTAGAATGCAGAGCATTGTCTTTATAAGCTGTGTTATGCCAATTGAGCTAGATGTTCCCTGAGACCATGGTCCCCACAGCCCTCAGCCCAGCAATTCAGTCCCTCAGGGAGTTTGGATGTGTCTATGGAGCTTCCATGACCTTTCCTTGTACAAGTTGTGCTGGTTTCCCCTGTATTGTGTATTGTCTCACCCTTCACCCAAGATACCACTTATCTATTGCCTATTTAATATTCCCCCCCCCACCCCTCCCATCCCTGGTAACCAACAAAGATTGTTACATTTTGTGTGTAAACTTTTTCATGAGTTTTTACAATAGAGGTCTCATACAATATTTGTCCTTTTGTGATTGACTTATTTCACTCAGCATAATGTCCTCCAGTTTCATCCATGTTATGAGATGCTTCATAGATTCATAATTGTTCTTTCTCGCTGCATAGTACTCCATTGTGTGTATGTACCATAGTTTGTTTATCCATTCATCTATTGATGGGCATCTAGGTTGTTTCCATCGTTTTGCTATTGTGAACAACGGTGCCATGAACATAGGTGTGCATATGTCTATTTGAGTGACGACTCTTATTTCTCTAGGATATATTCTTAGGAGTGGGATGTTTTGATTTTTTGCCTTCTTTCTAGAGTGAACAAGCTCAAAGGATTTAGCTGCCTCTTTTTTGCAAGGACTGGCCAGTAAGACGCTGAAGCACTAGCTTGATTCTGTCAGCTGACTAAGCTTGATTTTTCCTCTCAGTTTCCCCACCTATGAGATAGTCCTGAAATTAGATTGTAGGCTGTATCTGAAAGCTAGGAAGACCACATGGCCATGGTTTGCCCGCAATGGGCTGCTGCATTGTTAGGTTTTACACTAGAAGACTCTGGGGGCAACATTTTCTTCCCAACCCTAGAGTTGTACAGAGGGTTGTACGTGACCTGTGTAGCCATGCTCCTTGGCCTTGTGGCCAACTGATCCCGAACATAAACGGAAGTCTATGCAAAGAAAGAAAAAAAAAGAAAAACTTCATAATTCTATCATTCCATTTTACACTCTCTAGCAACTTTACTGTAGTATAATTTTTTTTTCCTATTCTTGGTGATTTGGGAAATAGAATTTGTGATAAAACAGCATGGTTTTGTGAAAGATCATGGTCCTTGGAGCCAGTCTTGGGTTTGAATCCTGACTCTGCCAATTGCTAGCTCTGTAATTCTAAGTAGCTATACCTCCAAGCTGAGTTTCTTCTTTTGTAAAGTGGGAATAACAAAATCTTCCCCTTAGGACCATTGTAAGGATAAAGTAAGGTAATACATGTATAGTGCCTAACACAGAACATAATACATGCATAATAAGTACTGGTTTCCTTCTCCTTCATATATGCCAGTTTAGATTTGATTACCAGAGTTGTAGAAAAAGGAGGACTAATAACACTTCACGAATTTAGACAAGATCACCCAATATAACTATAGCCAAGCCAACAAAATATAAATATCTACAAGCACATATATTTTCTCTGTGTATCTGTGTTCCTAGGTCACTAAACAGGAAAACTAAAGGTCCGCAGGGTAGCTCATAGGTCAACTCTATTAAAATCTTGAGGTCTCTTTTTGATTCATTACCTATGTTTTTTATAATGATATTCATTACATTTTTTATCTTCTTGATTTAGAACAAAAATTTTCATTTTCCTAAAGCTTACAAAGTTCTTTCATTAAAAATAGTCACCCACGTCAGTTCCGGCCAAATGGCGCTCTAGGCAGAAGCACCACGCC
>NW_004443973.1:16804020-16820436 GCF_000243295.1 Trichechus manatus latirostris
ATGTGTACTACTGTTTCATGAGAAGCTATTTGTTCTGTAAGCCTTCACCTGAAGTAGAATAAAAAAACAAATAAATAAATAAATAAAAAATAGTCAACCCACACAAATATTTCCAACTGATGCATCTAAAACTGATGCATCTAAAAACAAGGCAAATTCTGGACATATCCTCTTCTATACTCTAGTACCCAAATGTTCAACGTCTCTACCTCTATTTCCTATTTTCCCCGAATTATCTCCATCATTTTTCATTTCAAAAAGATCACTGAACATGTACATGTTGTATGTGTGAGCATGAATATTATTTTTCCCTTTTCCAAAGAGTAAGGGAAGTGGATGAATGGTATTATGTGTGTGTGTATGAGAAAAGAGTGGAGTAAGAAAATATATGAAAGACCAGATGCCTATACATTTCAGTAGTCTAATGCATTATGAAATGTAAAACGACAGAGTTATAAAGAGGTCTGACCTTCCCCTTAATTCTTTTCAAGATAACAAGCATAGAAAATGACCATCAACTTCCAGACGTGCTCTTCCTTTCTGATCTGTTCCCCTTCCTTTTTCCTGCCACCTCTACCCTAACCATCCCTCAAACAGATTTCTGGTGAACACCCCTATGAGCCAAGCAGAAATGTTATTTTTAAAAATTATAACATGACATTCAGATGAGTTAATTACTACTTAGACTTCAAGATCCTAGGATTAACATTTTAAAGTTGTTGTTGCTAATTTGCTGCGTGAACTGCGATGTCTTTGTTTTGGTAGTAGAATGAAACACAGAATATTCAAAGCTGAACAACAAAAATAATTAAATGGTTAAAAACAGGTTTTATGGTGACAATCCTGATGTACTTGAAATGACTACAATTTACTTTCTTGTTTTCCAATATTCAACAACACTCAACAAGCATTAGTGCCCCTACTAGGCATTCCTGTACTGAACATTTAGACTAATCTAGCTAAGCATTTTGCATGCAGAATTAATTTTCCATTTCTTCCAAAGATCTACAAAAGAGATTAGGTTAAACTGTTGTGAGCAGATATGATTTGACTTAGGAAAAAAATAGGAGTTCAGTGTAAGTATAATTAAATATTGGAAACGTTTTCCCATCAAGGCTGCGAAATTCGTAAGAGTTGTAAAAATAAGACAAATATTCAATAAAGATGAACAGTTGCTTAAGTGCTATGCTGGTTAGAGGGTGGTAGCTGATGCAGATGAGCTTTTGGGGTCATTTCCATCTCTGATTCTCACGTTTTTTATGAGCTATTTATTTAAAATGGCCTCACTTAAGGCAAACATCAAACACCAAGAAAATGGATCACTCGGCCCAATCTAACACAAAGGAAAAGGAATGCTACATTTGTGCTACATTTGTAAAGAGACCATTCACTCATTTCATTCTTTTCTTTAGAAGACGTTTAGTGAGCACCTGTTCAATTCCAGGCACTAATCTTCTGGGAACTGGAAAATCATACAAAGCATATATCCTCATGAAACGGATTCTAGTGGAGAAAAAAGACAAAAAGTAGATAAACAAAAATGTATATCAGGTATGATAAGTGCAATAAAGAAAAAAACACACAGGTAAGAGATGAGGGGGACTTGAGTGCCATTTTAGTTAGCACTGGAAGGGAAGGAGGTAAAACCTGTTGGAGGCAGTGATATTTGAGCACAGACCTGAATAAAGTGAGGGAATAAGTTATGCAAATATCTGAAGGAAGACAGTTCCAAGCAGAGAGAAGAGCAAAGTCAATGTCACAGAGACCAGAATGGGCTTTCATGTTCAAGGAAGCAATGAGCAGTGAAGAAATTGGTAGAAAATGAGCTCAGAGAAGTAAACGGGATAGATCAAGTAAAGTCTTATGTTCTATAATAAAGATTTTGGATATAATTTTAAGTATAATGGGATCTCACTAGACAGTTGAGAGAAGAAGAATTATATGATCTGATTTAAGATTTTAAAGAATTGTTTTGGCCATTGGATGAAAAACAGACTGAGGTGCAAAAGTTGGACAGGGAGACCACATATGAAGCTTTTGAAATAATCCAGGTGAGAAATGGTGGTGGCCTGTGCCAGAGTGGCAGTGGTCAGAGTGAGAATTGGTTGGGTTCTGGATATAGTTTAAGATAAAATGAACAGGATTTACTAAAAGATGGAATGAGGGCTACGAGAAAAAAAAAGAAACCAAAGATGATTCCAAGTGTTTCGGCCTGAGTAACTGGAAGGATGTAGTTGCTATCAACTGAGATGGGGATGGCTCTTGGTGGTTCTCATTTGGGAGGATCATGAAACCAGGAACAAAGTTTGGATAGGCTGAGTCTGAGAACTCTTAGATGTCCAATTGGTGATGCCAAGGAGGTAGGTGGCAAGAGGGTGGCATCATTGTGGAAGTTTGGTCTGAAAATATCAATCTGGGAGTTTTCACTGTATAGATGTTATTTTAGGACGTACGACTGAAGGGAATCCCTAGCAAGTTAGTATAAATATGGAAGGAATCAAAGGTTTAGCCTTGAGATATGCCAATATTAAGAACTAGTCTGATGAAGTGAGATGTATAATAAAAACCAAGAGTGAAAAGCCAGTGAGATAGGAGGAAAACCAGAAGGTATGTGTCCTGGGGGTAGGCTGTTCAATAAAGAACAAGTGATGAATATGTCAATCCTTTTGACAGATCAAATAAGATGAAAACTGAGAAAAGATATTGGTTTTAATGAGGTGGAGGACACTAAAGACCTTGACAACAGCAGTTTCAGTGAAGAAGTAGGAAAGAAAATCCAACCAGGGTGGGATCAAGAGATAGTGGTAGGTGAAAGTAGCGTCGACAACCCTTTAGAAGAGCTTTACTATAAAAGCGGACACAGAAGAGAAAATTGAATTAGGGTCGAGAGCAAAGAGCTGCAAAAGAGATCTTTAAGGAACCTAAGACTACTATGTTTAGAAAGTAATTTTTTTAAAAAAAGCTATTTCAACAATTACTGCCTTATTTGATGTAAAATAGAATAAGATTTCTCTTTTGTACTTTCTCAATATTCCACAGACCTGCCATAGAAGAATTAACCACAACAACATAAACTGTATAAAGTATGCAATTCTATTTAGTATAGGGGTATTTTATATTTTTATATTTTAGTTAAGGGCATTTTATATATAAATAAACTGAGGCAGTGAGAGGGTAAATGACTTGCCTAATGTCATTTGACTGAAAGTAGCAAAGTAGAATTCAGTTTAGGTTATCTGGCTACAGAGTACAGTCGACACTAAACAGTTTTGTCTTTTTGAATGAGATGAACTTGGGCCCTGTCCTACTGAGTGGGAAAAGTGCTGGGAAGGAAATAAACAGAATAGAATGATAATGAATAAATGGAGGAGGGTTAGCTCCCTAAGACAGGGTGGCCAGGGACTCCAGGGTGGCAAAACAGACCTAAACTAGAAAAAGGAACCAAAGTGCAGGGATTTGAGGGTAGAATTTTCTTGGTAGAAGAAATGCAAATGCAAAATCTCTGACATAGGAAAAAAGGTGATGTTTTCAAGGAATGAGGAGGCCAGCTGCTTGGGGCACAATGAAAGAGCAAGAGAGTCGAACAAATGAGGTTTAGAGAGATAGGAGGGGCCAGATCATGCCTGGATTTACAGGGCACAGGAAGGAATGTGGCTTTTATTGTAAACACAGGTGAAAGACCGTGTTTACTTCTTTGTGCTGCTGCTAGAAAGCTGAAAACAAAAATGTGTAGCCCATGTCTTGAAGGCATATAGCATTTTATAACATGCTCTTTCTGTTCTAACCTCACATGTTACTTAATCTTATCTTTTATATGCTTAACCAATTTCTTCCAAGGGAAAAAAAAGTACAAGCAATGTAAACATCACATCACAGGTATATGGCTAAACAAATTATGATAAATTCATAGCATGAAATAAGATGCAGATGTTAAAGAAATGTATTTGAAGAAAATGAGAAAATGCTTTTTATACTAGTTGCTGTCAAGTCAACTCCAACTCATGGTAACACCCCATGTGTGTCAGAATAAAACTGTGTTCTAAAGGTTTACAATGGCTGAATTTTTGGAAGTATATTGCCAGATATTTCTTTTGAGGTGCTTCTGGGTGTACTCAAACTTCCAACTTTTCAGTTAGCAGTCAAATGTGCTAGAAACAGTAGGTACAAAGTATACATATGAAATGTATATACAAGTTGTACATATAGTTTGATGCAAAGTATGTAATAAAATAAAATACAACCAAATGTATATTCATAGAAAAAATTCTAAAATGAAATACAACAAATTGTTAATAATGGCTACCTGTGTTGTTGATGTTAGGTGCCGTTGAGTTGGTTCCGATTCGTAATGACCCTATGAACAACAGAAGGAAACGCTGGGTGGTCCTGTGCCATCCTCACAATCATTGCTATGTTTGACCCCATCGTTGCAGAGACTGTGTCAATCCATCTCGTCGAGGGTCTTCCTCTTTTTTGTTGACCCTCTACTTTTCCAATTATGATGTCCTTCTCCAGGGACTAGTCCCTCCTGATAATATGTCCAAAGTGAGACAAAGTCTCACTATCCTCATTTCCAAGTGGCACTATGGTTGTTATTTCTTCCAAGATGGACTTGTTTGTTCTTCTGACAGTCCATGGTGTATTCAATATTCTTTGCCAACACCATAATTCAAAGGCTTCGATTCTTCTGTCTTCCTTATTCATCATTCAGCTTTCGCATGCATATAAGGCAATTGAAAATACCATGGCTTAGGTGAGTTGTGCCTCAGTCCTCAAAGTGGCATCTTTGCCTTTTAACACTTTAAAGAGGTCTTTTGCAGCAGATCTGCCCAATGCAATATGTCACTCGATTTCCTGACTGCTGCTTCCGTGGGCGTTGATTGTGGATCCAAGTAAAATGAAGGGTACAACTTCTGTAGTGGTGGAAATATTGGTAATCTATATTACCTTTTTTTTTGCTTTATTTTCTAAAATATTAACAATGACCATAAACTGATTTTATAGTCAATAGGGGGGAAAAAGCCAAGTTTTGAGACATAAAGTGGCCACAATTGAATTCTTTCACTGAAAGCATCCTAGAGATAAAAATGCAAATGATGTTTGTGTGTGCATTACCACGTGCATGTGTTCTTGGGCACTTACCACACCCACACAAACACACACACACACACAGAATGTGTGACACAATGACACAGAATGACAAAATGAATAGGATTTTTTTTGTAAGCATGTATGTATCATCATCTGTTTACTGAGTTTTTCTAATATCTAATATAAGGGTTGGCAATCCACAGCCCATGATGCTAAATCTTACCCACAATCTGTTTATCTGTGGCTGCTTTCACACTACAACAGCAGAGTTGATGAATTTTGTGTGTGTGTGTGTGTGTGTGATCGAGAATTTACAGCCCATAAAGCCTAAAATATTTACTATCTGTCCCTTTACAGAAAGTTGGCCAACCCCTGATCTAAGAGTTTAACAGATCCACATATCTTTGTAAGTAAAAATAAATAATATTAAATAAGATAAAATACATATTTTCATATTATTTTTATTAAATGTACATTAAAGTTACAGATAGTTAGAACATGAGAAATATTGATATAATAATATTAATAATATAAAATTGCATATATAACAAGATCAAAAGAAAACTAACAATTAACTCTATAGAAAATACATCAACCTAGTAATAGTAGTGATATTTTTTAAGTTTAGGGTATTTTTCTCAAATATATCATAATACAAATTTTTTGCTTTTACAGTAGAAACAATTGTTAAATGAACTCATTATAAATATATAATTCAAGGGAAAAAGCATCAAAAACATCTATTTTGGAACATACCCATGAATTTGTAAAGTAAAGCTAGTTTTTAACAGTTAAAAAGTAAACTAAAAAATGAAACAGCTGAACATTAAATAACTAGTATAGAGAATTAAATGCCTGCAAGCTAGCTACTTTTTTGATAGATTTTATTTTTGCAGGGAAATAGAACAATTTAAATTAAGTGTGTATCCTGGGACTCTTTAAGGACTGTGTACTGTGTAAGGTCATGTTTAAAAAAAGTCAAGGAAAAGAAAGAAAATAGATAATTCATCTTCAGCAATTAACCTTCTAATTATTTACCTATATTCCAAAGTTCAGTATTTATGTCATAATTGAATCCCTGACAGAAGCACAGCTTTGTTGCCTGAGATAAAAACAAAACAGATAAAGTATGTATTTCATGTAGAACAATAGAGATTTCCTTATTACTATAAAATAAATTCACAAATCTAATATAGTTATGGGAGTGAAAGATATGAAGATATATCCTTAATATGATGAGCCTAGTCAAACAAAGAATCTCCCAATTATTCACCACATCTTTAGTCTTGTTGTAATAAAAATTCAGTGCCCAAACAGGTGTGGAACTTGTGCTGTAAAGGGTAGAAATAGTAGTATGTGTTTGAGGAGCAACTGATTTTCAGAAGACACTGTGGTCAGTCCTGAGAATTAAGTAATTATGTGTAAAAGAAAACTTTATAATAGTAGGCTATTAAATGTTTTCCCTCTATTAATGAACCATTAGTTCAGTTATAATGTTGGTTAAATGTTATCTAAAAGAGGTTTGCCATGATTCACATTCTTACTAGGCCAAATTCTTCTAGAAGCAGAGTCAATAAAACCCAAAATACAAATTGGGCAAACACCGATTCTCACTTATATAAGTGGGATTTATGGACACCTCTAAAATTTAGGTATATGAAAGAGTGTGAAACTTTTCTTAAATGCAATTTGGTTTTGACAAAAAATCATTACATGTAATTGTTGCTCAACCATTCAGGGTAATGTGTTAAACTATACTCCAAGTGAACAAAAAAAATTAGGTGATTTAAAAAAATATTTATCCAGAAGATATAAAAGAATAGATTGATATATTAAACTTCATAAAATAAAAAAAAATAAGACAATAACAGTCAAATAATAAAACTGGGAAAAAACATTTATAACTCACACCATGCAGCACAATTTCCTTAATGTAAAAAGTACTGACAAATGAATAACAACTGGCCAATAACCCAATTTTCAAATGGGCAAAGAACAGAAAAGCAAAATCAAAGTTTTCTTAAACATACGAAAAGATAATCTCATAGATAATATGATACATAAATTAGAACTACAACAAAAACTCTAGTTGGTAAATTTGTTTTTCACAGTGATACAGGTTAACTATTCTGAAACTGTTTTACATGTATTCTGGAACTGAACAAATAAATAAATGGATGGAGGATGCTGGGAGCCAGGATTCACACAGTTAGGAGAAGTTACAGATAACTGGATTAGAATTGGAGACATAAGTATGAATTAATTTTACTTTAGAATTGCGTGCGATGGATCACTTTTGTGTAGCCTTGCTCACCATAGTCTTGTAACTCCCACCCAAGTGACTGGGTGGGACCATGCTAATATATGGAACCCTAACGAGGAGATTGGTCAGTTTTGTCATCCTGCTAGGTTTAGAAGAGGGCCAATTTCAGAGCAAGGAGGTGATCTCACCACCACCAAGGAAGAAGGGCCAAGAGCGGAGCGCGTCTTTTGGATCCAAGATCCCTGCACTGAGAAGCTCCTGGAACTAGAAGACCGAGAGAGAGAGAGAGAGAGAGAGAGAGAGAGAGAGAGAGAGAGAGAGAGAGAACTGTAACACTGAAGACGGTAAGAAGCGGTGGTAGAGAAATGGTGGCAGGAAAAATGGGCAGGAAAGACCAACAGGAGATGGCACAGTGGGCTTCCTGGCCTATGGAGTGAGAATGCTGAGTGCCTTTAGGCAGGAGCATTGCTGGCTGAGTAGGGTGCCTCTGGGCAGTTGGTGGAACTTGGTTTGCCGTCTCACAGAGCTAGAGCTGAGCTCCTTTGGTCGAGGCTTACTGGTGGAGTGGGGTGCCCCTGGGCATTTATTGGCAGAGCTAAAAGAGCTTTGCAACACTTGCCTGAGCAGGTCAGAGAGGCATGCCAGCGAGCACAGCTGGGAAGAAGCTGTCCTGATGGAAGAACCGTATCCTGAACATCCTTGAACTTGAATTATAACCTGTTACTTCCCTAATAAACCCCATAATCATGAGTATTGTCTGTGAGGTCTGTGTGGCCATTGCAATGAACTATCAAACCCAGCAGAGAAGTAGAGTGTACCATGGGAGAGACGGTTGGTATCAGAGTTGGTAAAGATGGTGGAAAGAGGAGGCATATCTGACCTCCGTCTCATAGTAATCAGCCTTGGGCTGTTGATCTTGATTCTCCTTCCTTCTTATGAAGTTACAGGAGGTCAGACACTGCCTCTATGCTGCCTCCAAAAATATATGTATGCATATTTCTACAAGTATATACACAGTGGGAAAAATCAGAAACATTTATAGATATCTGAGTATACATGGGTACGTGTACATACATATATTACCTAACTCTGCCCACTGAGGGCCTAGAAGCAATGGCTCTCCAGTAGCAACAAATATACTCAATGCCCAGATTTTGGTTTCTAAAAACTATTCTCCAATAAAAGGAGCCCTGGTTGCGCAGTGGTTAAGTGCTGGTTGCTAACCAAAAGGTCAATGGTTCAAATCCAAGAGCTGCTCCATGGAAGAAAGATGTGGCAATCTGCTTCCGTAAAGATTACAGCCTTGGAAACCCCATGAGGGTAGTTCTACCCTATCCTATAGGGTCACTATGGGTTGGAATTGACTCGATGGCAAAGGGCTTGGAATCTCCAGTAAAGGAACTGTGGCTCCTTGGAGAAACGGCTGGCATTAGGGCTGGGGCAAAGAAAACGCAAGATGGTCCTGCAGCATCTTGTACCAGAAAGTAAGGAACAGCTCAAATAACAAAAAGTTCGGGGCATGCAAAAGCGACACAGAAGCCAACCTGAAAGAGCTCGCAATGGCTAAATTTGCAACAATTTGAACAAAATAAATAACATAGTATTACAGTACAATCATAGTATAAAATAAGCATACGTGAGTCCACACTGACATAAATAAATGACTGAATAAATAAAAAATGGGGGAGGAGAACTTCATCTTTTCTTACAGAAAAATTCCAAATAATACATTTAGATACGATCTTCTCCAGGAGCTGGAGATTAATCCCTGTCCTCCCCACTTCCCCCATACAAACTGAGAGTGGGCTAGACTTAGAGAACAGCTTTAAAAGAATAGAATACAGAAAGCGAAAAGTAGAAACTTTACAATGAAGAAACCTGGCAAATACTACCTTAACCACATGATGAAGGTTAACATCACAAGTGTTTCATATGAGTAACATGTACCCACTGCTATGGTATGACAAGAAGGGTACTTCATCTCTGTGGTATCATTTCAAAAACTATAACCCCAGTCTAATCATGAGAAAAAGAACAGACAAACTCAGATTGGGGGACATTATTCAGAATACTTGGCTAGTACTCCTCAAAGCATGGAAAGAAGAAAAAATTGAGAAACTGTCACAAACCAGAAGAAACTGAGGAGATAACGACAATTAAATGCAGTGTGATACCCTTTATTGGACCTGAGAACAGAAAAAGAACATTAATGGAGAAATTAATGAAATTCAAATACACTCCAGGATTTGGTTATTAATAATATACCAGTAAGGAGCCCTGGTGGCACAATCGTTAAGCACTTGACTGCTAACCAAAAAGTCAGTGGTTTGAACCCACCAGCTGCTCTGCAGAAGTAAAGATTTGTTGATCTATTCTCATAAAGACTACAGACTAGGAAACACTATGGGGCAGTTCTACTCTGTCATACAGGGTTGCTATGAGTCAGAATACGACACGCAACAACAGTAAACCAGTGCCAGTTTCTTAAGTTTTGACAAATGTACTATGGTAATGAAGGAGCCCTGGTGGTGCAGTGGTTAAGCACTCAACTGCTAACCAAAAGGTCAGCAGTTCAAACCCACCAACCGCTCCACAGGAGAAAGATGTAACAGTCTGTTTCAGTAAAGATTTACAGCCTTGGAAACCCTATGGGCAATTCTACTCTGTCCTATAGGGTCACTATGAATTGGAATCAACTTAAAGGCAGTGGGTTTGATTTTTGGTTTGCTATGGTAATGTTTTTCCAGAGCTCTGGTGGCGCAGTGGTTCAGAGCTCGGCCGTTAACCCAAGGGTCAGCAGTTCGAATCCACCAGCCACTACTTGGAAATCCTATGGGGCAGCTCTACTCTGTCCTATAGGGTCACTATGAGTTGGAATTGACTTGACAGTAACAGGTTTGGGTTTGGTTTTATGGTAATATTAGATGTTAATAATGGGAGAAACTGGTGACCAATATATAGGGATTCTCTGTTCTACCTTTGCAATGTTTCCAAAAATCTAAATTTATTAAAGATAATAAATTTATTAAATATAATGTTTATAAAGAATGTTTAATTACATGATAAATATTCTCAATGTTTTCTAAATGAATAAAACCAGACTACAAAACTGAATAAACTATGTAATTCTGTTCATAAAATAAAAATGAAACTAAAACAAAACAAAAAGCAAACAACCAACCAAAAAAAATTACAAAAAAACACAACATCCTACCTCTATTTGACAAGTATGAAAATATTAATAAGAGATTGTCCAAGAGAAATGGGCATTCTCATACAGAGACATGTTGGAAAGGAAGTATATTTGGCACAAGTAACACAGATCAACTGAAAATGTGCCTACTCCTTCACCTAGGGATTTTCCTAATAATTTATCCCACTGATACCCTTGTGCATGTGGAAAATGGCACACGTACATGAAAATTTGCCGCATTTTTCGCAACATACAATGTTTGGAAATAACCTAAATGTCCACAATTATGAACTATAGTATATCCAACTAATAGAATTCCATATAGTTGCTAAAACGAAAGATACGACTTTATATACAACGATAAGAAAAATTCTCCAAAATTTACTGTCCAGAGGAACAAAATCAAGTTACTGACAGAATTTTTCAGATTAAAGAATGAGTTTCATTTACCAACAATAGCATTCACTGGCTTGTTAACACTACATACACATACACAAACAGTTGTACAAGAAACTGGTTACAAGTGTTTGTCTCTGGGGAGAAGAACCGGTTGATGAGGAATTGAGGAGAACAGGCAAGTTACTTTCACTATACATTGCTTTATACTTAAATTTTGTACCATGTGCATGGATTACCTATTTAAAAAAACTTAAAACCTCAGATTGTTTCCAACACAATCCTTCCAAAAATGCAAGAAATTTACTCAGTAAAGTAAATAACGTTTTGATTAGGTTCTGTTAACAAATTAAACCATTGAATAGACATTTGTGTATATTAGTAAGAGGTTTTAACAACCTTAAGTAATTAGCTCTGAACTGGATTAATTCAGCAGTTTATAGCTGTGGGCAAAAGAACTATTTACCCTGGAGAAGAAAATGTTGGGACATTGTTTTCATGCATATAACAGTTACTGAACAGATGTTACGCCTGCTATGCATGAAAGACCTGCATTCTTTCTATATTGGTTGACGGTTGACCTGGATTCTAAAATAGGTCATGGAATTGAATTTTCTTCTTAGGGGTTCATAGACAAGGTCAGTTTAAAAATAGATGTGATCTGATGGAAAAAATATATCACAAAAGTATGTCTAACCTCTGATAAAAAATAAGTTCATCATTAAAATATAAGATATAATTTTTCCTTCTCAGTTGCAAAGATAAAAATGTTCAACATGCTGTGTTGGTGAGGGTAAAGACAAACTTTGAATGCCCCCACATATCGGTGATATATTGGTGCAATCTCTATGAGGGCAATTTGGGGAGATATGACAATTACATCTCAAGAATTTAAAAAATATTTATATCCTGTGACCCAGAAAATTCCACAAATATACAAAGGCTTTGAGTATTGTTTATAGGAGTAAATTTTTAAAACACTCTAAATGCTCTCTAATACTGACTGATTAAATAAAAAGATGTTTCACGTATCCAATGGACTATGAAACCATCAGAAAGAATGAGGAAGTACAATATGTAAAATATCTTCATAATAGTGTCACATACTTAATAGCAAAATGCAGAACACTGTGTATTTGCTGTTCTCATTTGCATAAAAAATAAAAGAAGTTCACATAAACGCTTACAAATGAATGTGAATATCTTTTGAAGCACAGACAAAAAACTGGTAATACTGGCTGTTCTTGAGGAGGGGGACTGGGTTACTGGGGGACAACAGTGAGAGAGAGAGAATCACTTTTCAATTATACACCCATTGTAGTTTTGGATTTTTTCCCTACTAAATTTTTGAATAATAAAGCAGGTGTGATTTTAAGCATTGGTCCAAAACATACCTTCAACTATGAGATTGTGATTTCATAGAAGTCATTCTTTTGGATATTCTCTCAAAAAATCTGAGATAGGAAATTGATAGGAAATCTCAGATTTTAATAGCACTGAACGGTCAGCATAAATAGGAAGTAGGATTTAGGCTGGGGCAAATAGAAAAGATGTGGAATGCAAGGGCTGGTGGTCACCAGGCGCTTTTCCAGGGAGTGGTGGGCATCCAGTGGCATCTAAAGGGAGGAAGAGCCAAGAATACCAAGATGAACATCCCCTAGTTTACCATTACACCTGAGGCTCATCCTAGGCTCTAAAATACTGTAGGGCTCTTTCTGCTTGAAAACACTTAAGGGCTCTTGTAGAAATGTAGAGGGACAGCTGAAGGACTCCAAAGAATGCTGTTTTTGGTAAATGAAACTCATTCTTTCATCTAAAAAATTCTAGAAACCATTTAAAATCTCATATTGGTAACAATTTAAGGAAAAGCATTAAGATTTGAATTTAGGAAGGTTAGGTAAGGACTCAATCTGCTCTTTTTTTAATTGTACTTTTAGGTGAAAGTTTACAGCTCAAGTTAATCTCTCATACAAAATTTTATACACATACATCATGTGACACTAGTTGCAATCCCTACAATGTGACAGCACACTCCCTCTTTCCACCCTGGGTTTCCTGTGTCCATCCAACCAACTCCTGTCCATTCCTGCCTTCTTATACTGCCTCCAGAAAGGAGCTGCCCATTTGGTCCTGTGTATCTGCCTGAACTAAAAAGCACACTCTTCACAAGTATTATTTTATGTTTTGTAGTCCAGTCTAATCTTTGTCTGAAGAGCGGTGTCATGGATTGAATTGAGTCTTCCAAAAAATGTGTGTAGCAGCTTGGCTAAGTCACGATTCCCAGTATTGTATGATTGTGTTATCTGATGTGATTTCCTTATGTGTTGTAAACTCTATCACTATGATATTATATGTGACCTCCTTATGTGTTGAAAATTCTATCACTGTGATGAAGTTATACTGATGAGGTTGACAAGATTAGATAGTGTCTTAACGCAATCTCTTTTGAGATATAAAAGAGAGAAGTGAGCAGAGACACATGGAAACCTCATACCACCAAGGAAGCAGTGCCGGGAGCAGAGCATGTCCTTCGGACCTGAGGTTCCTGTGCAAAGAAGCTCCCAGACCAAGGGAAGACTGATGCATCACAAGGACCTTTCTCCAGAGCCAACAGAGAGAGAAAGCCTTTTCCTGGATCTGATGCCCTGAATTTGGACTTGTAGCGTACTGAACTGTAACAGAATAAATTTCTCTTTGTTAAAACCATCCACTAGTGGTATTTCTGTTGGAGCAGCACTAGATGACTAAGACAAGTGGTCTTAGGGAATGGTTTTAGTTCTGGGTTAACACAGCACCCAGGGGTCATGGCTTCGAGGGTTCCTTCAGTCTTAGTCAGACCATTAAGTCTGGTCTTGTTTGTGTGAGTTTGAGTTCTGTACCATGCTTTTTTCCCAGTCAGTCAGGGACTCTGTTGTGTTACCTGTCAGGGCAGTCACTGGTGGTAGCTGAGCACCATCTAGTTCTTCTGGTCTCAGGTTGATGGAATCTCTGGTTTATGTGGCCCTTTTGTCTCTTAGGCTAATATTTTCCTTGTATCTTTGGTGTTCTTCATTTTCTTTTGCTCCAAGTGGGCTGGGACCGATTGATATATCTTAGATGGCCACTTGCAAGCTTTTAAGATCCCAGAAACCACTCACCAAAGTGAGATGCAGAACATTTTCTTAATAAACTTTGTTATGCCAATTGACCTAGATGTCCCCCAAAACCATGGTCCCTAGACCCCAGCCCCAGCTACTCTGTCCTGGAAACTTCTTAGCTTTTGGTTAGTCCAGTTGTGCTGACTTTCCCTGTATTGTGTGTTGTCCTTCCCTTATCCAAGATGATTCTTATCTACTATCTGTCAGTGAATTCCCCTCTCCCTCCCTTCCCACCCTCGTAACCATCAAAGAATAGATATATGCACACCCATGCTCATTGCAGCACTGTTCACAACAGCAAAAAGATGAAAACAACCTAGGTGCCCATCAACAGACAAATGGATAAACAAATTATAGTACATACACACAATGGAATACTATGCAACTATAAAGAACAATGAAGAATCTGAGAAACATCTCACAACATGAATGAATCTGGAGGACATTATGCTGAGTGAAATTGGTCAGTTGCAAAAGGATAAATATTGTATGAGACCACTATTATAAGAACTCAAGAAAACGTTTAGACTTCCGTGCAACATGGCACTATAGTCAGAAGCACCATATCGTCCCTCCACAGCAAAGATCAGAAAAACTAAGCCAGAGTCACACGTCAATCCTGAAACTCTAGCTATCAAATGAAAAGATAAAGAACTTAGTCAAGCACTGAATGGAATAAAAAACTGACCAAGAACAGAGCGCGAGGAGAGATACATGCAGAGGTCCCCTATCAGCTACCGTAGCACGGATCCGCCATCTTGGACTCCTATCGGAGATCAGTGAACAGGAGGTACGAGAAAGCAGCTTCATGGAGCTTCCAGAAGGAAACAGAACAATTGGTAACCCACGATATAGGATTTCCCACCTCCCACCCTTCTTCACCCCCATTTAGCTTCTTCTGCTTCCTGCAGCCACAGTCTATTGGCCAGGAAGCACGAGATTCCCTCCAGTGCCACTTGGATTCCACCCGCCTGCCCTGGCCAGCTCCCTGAGTGCCATTTGTTGGCTGCTGGTGTTGCTTTTTTCCATTTCTTTAGATTTCTTCCTTACCTCTCACCACCTCCCCCTCCTTTCTCTCAAATACCTGGCTCTGTGCACCATCTTTTCTTCTTCCTGAAAGGCTGCGAAATACCACTTGACTATGAAACTGCTTCCAGGCCTGTGTCGCCACACTGGTGGGACCCCTGGGGCTTTTTGTTTGTTTGTTTGCTCTGATTTGTTCTGTTTTGATTTGTTTGTTTTCTTTTTCTTTTCTCAGCTTGGGAGCCCCTTCTAGCCAGGCAGTACCACGTGGCTTGGAAGCTAGTCCCTTACTCTGTGCAGATGCACAGGCACATCCCTGGGGGCTTTTCTTTTTTCTTGTTTGTTTTTGTTGTTTTTTTTTTTCCCACTTCTTTGTTTAGTTTTCTTCTCTCTCTTATTCCCTTTTTGTCTTTCTTCGTTTCCAGTTTCTCAATTTATTCATTTATTTCTTTTACCCTTTTTATCACTTTTGTTTTTCCCATTTCTCAGTCTCTCATCTCTCCACTCCAATAGCAAGCTCCCTTAGCACTCTTCTTTGTTTGTGTGTACGTCTTTGGCTCCTGTTCCTCTCTCCTCTCTCTCATCTTTCCCATACCCATCTTAGCTCCACACATCACAATCTACCCCCTCCTTCCTGCCTACCTGCACCGTGTGCTGAACATCACACTCCCAAGAAACACAGACACGGCCTACTGGAACCTGCTCTGCACTGATTCCCAGTCCACACAGTCAGCCCTACTATGTGCCACAAAAAACCTATTCTAGCAACTCCCCTTCAACTGGACCTGCCCTGATGTACCATATCTGAGTGACTGACCCTGCCAACTGGAGAAGGAAGTGAAAAGTATCGTGCCCACAGATGAGCAAACAACAAAGAACGCACAGCCCGCCTGCTCAGACATAACCAAATAAAACAAAAAAGCAGGATGAAACAAACAAATCTACAATCAATAAATAAGGAAAATAACCACTGACTGCCCCGAAGACAGCAGACAATATGAAAACATTTACAAAAACAAGACAGGATGGTTCCAGCAGGCATCCAAAATAAAACACCAGATGACCTTCCAGTACAAGAAAAGGCACTAGACCTAACTGATAGGGAACTGAAATCTCTAATACTCAGAATTATCCAAGAGTTGAAGCAAAAAACATACAAAAATGAGGAAAAAATAGACAAATTCATGGAAAAGGCAGACAAATTCATGGAAAATACAGACAAAAAAATGGAAGAATTCAAGAAAATAATACAGGAACAAAATGCTAAAATATATTCACAACTAGAAATCATACAAAAACAACAATTAGAAATG
>NW_004443973.1:16820536-16850878 GCF_000243295.1 Trichechus manatus latirostris
CTGCAGAAACCATGCAGGCAAGAAGGCAATGGGATGACATATATAAAACCTTGAAAGAAAAAAATTGCCAGCCAAGAATAATATATCCTGCAAAACACTTGTTCAAATATGATGGTGAAATTAGGTCATTTCCAGATAAACAAAAATTAAGGGACTATATAAAAACCAAACTGAACTTACATGACTTATTAAAGGAAGTCCTTCGATCTGAGAACAAATAATATCAGACCACAGGCTCAATATAGGACACAGGATTGTACTAGCCAGATTCCAACCTAGGAAATGAACTCTTAAGGACTATGCAAAACCAAAAGAATTATGAAAGGGAACCAGAGAGGTTAATCTGTAAATGACAACAGCATCAGAACAATAAAAGAGGGAATAAACGGTGTAGGTATAGAACCTTCTAATGGAGAGGAAGTCAAGCGATACCAAGTAATAATAGACTAGTACAAATCTAGGAAGATAAGGGTAAATTTCAAGGTAAACACAAAGAAAGTTAACAAACTTACTCATCAAAATAAAGAATAAAAACATAAAGTCTCTGTAAAAACAAAACCTACAAAAACAAAAGAAATGAAAAAAAAAATCCACAAACAAAAGGAACTCAGCACAGGAGGGTAAGAGGAACAATGAAAACGTCAGCATCACAAAAGAAAAGCACTACAAAATGCAATCCCACTCCTAGGAATACACGTCGTGGGGTTCTTAACCAATGTCATAAAACAATATGTGTACTGACTGTTTAATGTGAAACTATTTGTTCTGTAAACCTTCATCTAAAGTACAATAAAAAAATTAAATAAAAAAAAAAGAAAAGGTTTAAACACAGAAGAAAACATCAGTCTGCTGTTTTTAAAGTGCAGTCATGTTTTGTAGTTTGGCTTCTAAAACACTGTTTAAGTTTCATTTGAAAGAAAATTTTAAAGATTGCTAATTAGCAGTGTATTTTAATTTGTGTATTTAATATACAACTATCACTAGAATACATATTACTGAGGAATGTTTCTTCCTTCTAATCATATATATATTTGCCTGGAAAAAAAATTAGCCTGACATTGAAACTGAAACGTTCACGAACATTTTGGGATGTAGTTACTGAAAATTCTAGAAAAACCTGGAAAATTTGCCAATCTGTTGCTAATTAAGCATTTTTAATGGAGTATGATTCTAATCACAAGTGAAATATTTCTCTAAAGAATAGGATTAATAATTGTTGAGAAAAAAGTCAAAGAACCAAGTTATGAGAAGAAAAGGCAAACACAAGGAGGATGTGAAGGACTAACTATGGAAAATAATTTATACATTTAGTTTGCCTCCTCAAAAAATTCTAGTAGATATTTCAGATCTTTCTTCCAATAGACTCAGTATTTAATAACTCCACACTTAAGATACCAAAAGCAAGTCTCATAAAAGTTAGATTGCCGCTTCCTTTCTCGAAATCTTCTATGGCAGAGGTCACATTACAATCTGTCATTTTTTGGTACAGTGGCCATATTAATAATCATTAATACATTTTGGTCAACAGTTAGACAATTTTACCTTTTAAAACTCATTGATATAAATATCTATGTTGATAATTTATCTATATTTATTAATTTACAAATAAATCCAATGTTGTTTTGTGGCTAGAATAGATCTTTCTAAATAATATCTGTATAATTTTGTTGTAATGGAATATAAATACATGGATTAAATGTCCTTTAAAACATAAATTGACCTGGAAATAAAGAGGAACTACAGAAAGTAAATTCTAGGAATTATATAAAGCTTCAGTGTTTATGGTTTTAAAATAATAAAACTAGAGGTGGTAAGACTGTGAAGAGTTGATAGTACCTGTATTCTGATGGTGGCAGAATAAATTGGGACAGTATACATGTAAAACCAAACACGTTGCCATCGAGTTGATTCTGACTCATAGTGACTCTATAGGACAGAGTACTACTGCCCCATAGGGTTTCCATGGAGTGGCTGATGGATTCGAACTGCCAACCTTTTGGTTGGCAGCTGAATGCTTAACCACTGGGCCACCAGGGCTCCTGGGACAGTATAGGAAGAAAGAAAGATACTTAGTAATTTGTGATAAAAACTTTGAAAATGTTCAAACCTTTTAATCCAACAACCTCAGTTTTAAGACTATCTGAAGATCCAATGAGAAATTTGTACAGGTTTCTAGACAAAGATGTTCATTAAAGCATTACTTCCAATAATAAATAAACATAAACAAACACAGATTCTAAGATTTGGATAATACTTAAGCAAATAATAGTATATGCCTAAAATGGAATATTATACATTCATTAGAGTAGTGTTTTTGAAGGACAACTAATAGGAAAAGAATAATGGAGTAGAGGAAGAAGCAGGCTAGAATTTTGCATATACATTGGAATCCATTTTTCTTATTATTATATTTTGCATATACATTGGAATCCATCTTCTTATTACTTATTGCTTATGAAAAAAGCATAAAAGGAAATACGTTATTAACATGATTATGCTTGGCTGAGATTTTGCAAGGATTATATTATTCTTTTTTTTTTTTGTCCTTTCATATATTTTCAAAATTTGCTTATAATTACTATGCATTTGTGTTAAATAAAACTATAGACTTTTTAAATAAAAAATACTTGCAAAGTAATTTAATATATTCAACAAGCCTAAAATGAGGTTGGGGTTTCAACTCTACTTTTAATACCCCAACATCTGGCTAATATACAGAAAATATATAAAATATACTTACAATATTCGTGTTGATAAGTTTAACATATCAGAAACAAACAGGGTAAACGTACATTTAATTTAATTACTTATCTTAGTGTGTGTGTATATATATAATAAGAAATATAAATATGCTTCAAGTTGGTACTCAGTTTGACAGAACACTGCAAATAAAGAATAATTCTTAATTATTGTTCCAGCGGGAGGCCATTTCTCAAATATTGCTTGCATTCTGAAGCTTTGATCTATACTCAGTATTCCCACTGATTTCTGTACGATTTCCAATGGTGTGGAGCTAAGGGAGAAATGAGCTGAGTCTATACTCCATTTAAGCGCATGTTTAAATAGTGATATGCAGCCTGATAAAATGATGATGCGACTGGCCAGTTGTGAAGCTACAGGCTCTAAATTTGTTCTAATTTTTTTTATTTGTTTTTTTCCCCCAAGAGTAAAGGGTGATTTTCCCTGAGCCTTATATACCTCATATCCTGGCCCTTCTTTCATAAGAATTCCTTTGGGGATCTAAATTATGGCTTTAGACTAATTGCCTTATACAGGAATCAAACCTGCAATTTTAATCTCATTAGCCCCATATTCTAACCAGCCTAGCTGATGCCTATTTACTTATTCAAAAACCAGCAAATGAAAAATTATTTTCTTTAGCTTAATGTAAATTCATACTACTCATTTTATTCTTTCCAGTCAAAGCTTACAATAATGAAAGATATGGAAAGTTACTAGACTCTTTCACAAGCAGTTTGGAGACTTAAACAAGAAATAAATGTAAAAACTGATTTAAAGAGTAACTGAATTAAAAAGAAAAATCTTTGGGGTATTAAGGCAAAATGTGAGAGGGGTAAAACAAATAAGTACTGAATACTGAATATTTGCTCTATTGAGGCAGCAGAAAACATATGATTTGTTAAGAATTCAGCGTTCATTTGCTGATATCAACATCAACTTGGGAACTGTTCTCGCCATGTTTAATCTCCCTTTGAAAAGATGGTGACTGTTATATTCAGATAAAAACTTAGGACAAAATCCCATGATTTGCAGTCAGTCAGCTTCCCATTCTCCATTTCTTTAGGATTTCCCAGGTGTGCTAACTTGCTCCAAGGCACTTGAAGGAAAATAGTTAATGACAAATCCTTTCCCTCCTTCCAGCTTTACACTTGCTCCTGGCCCCAGGACTGATGTTTTCATTGAAATCCACTTTTGACCGTATTTCCAGGGGCGGAAACCCCATGGCAGGGAATGTTCATATTCTCAGCAAATGAGATTAAATGGTATATATATATATATACATATTTTTTGGTATATTTGAGTGCCACATCATCAGAGGTATGGTTCATAAAATTAGAGACAAAGATCTTATTTTAGGATTGTATGGGACTAGACAATAGATTGACACTTGGAAATACCTGCTTTGCTTATGTAAATCCAGCAATGTGATGTCTGTGGAATTATTCATAAACCCCTGTCAAGGAATGTAAGAGTGGATGATGATGGCAAATGGCAGAAGCTTATGTCCATTACAAAGTTAGTTTAAAGTTTCATTTTTAGCTGTCTGCTGACTGTTGAGTCTGTAAAGAAACTTCCAGTTCCCCTTAATTAAATTACATAATGCAATTAATGGGTTGTTTCTGGACCACTGCTCTTCTCACTCTAATGGAAATCAATAAAAAAGAGGCTTACTTATAAAAGAGAAAATAAAAAGTGCATATAAAATTAAAGAAAAAGCAATTCTTGATTACATGGGCAGTGTACTAACTGGCTAGAATTGGTTAACAGTGGGAAATACTTCTGTATAATCTACTTTGCTACATTTTTAACTCTTTTCAGACTGAAAACTACTTTGTTATGAGAAGATTTTCTCATAATCCCTATAAACAATAGTATCTCCATTAGCAAATACAAAAGGTTGCTCTATAGATGATCTAGAGTTGAAGCTACTAGTCTGTTAACACTAAAGAGAAAGACATTTTTGAGTATTGAGCTTTTTATTTTCTCTTTAGATGCATAAAAGAAAACCATTAAAAATCACACGTCAAAGTAGAAAGTGATAATTTCCTTCATGTTATATCCAAGAGAAAGAAAACCAGTTGAGGAGGGTCAGCATCTTTGTCTACATTTCATACAAACAATTTTTCAAATATTAATCAAGCACCTATTATACGCTGGCCTATGTTCTAGCTGTTTCAGACACAGGAATTTTAAAAAAACAGACAAACCAATCCCTGTCCTTATAATATTTATAATTGTGTAGTACAGACAGAGAAGAAGATTAAATGTTGTATGTATAAAGAAGTACTTACATGGCATCTAGGACAAGCAGTGAACCCACTTGGAGAGTGGTCATGAGATTGAAAAATTAAGTTAATCTTGAAGAGCAAGCAGGAGTTATGGAGACGGGAAAAGAGCATTCCTGGTACAGTGAGTATGAGGCAAGGCACAGAAGTCATGCCAAGGCACAGATTACATGCTTGAAGAACCATAAGCAAATTGTTATGGCTACAGAATTACATGTGTTTGAACATTGGCTTGGAGGGCTCTGACAGGATTAGTAATAATAATAACAATAACAATGAAAATAATAGCTAAGCTTATAGTTTCTAGTTTGTGTCAGGCATTGTTCAAAGCACTTTACATATATTAACTCATTTAATCTTTGCAACAATACTAACTTCTCAATAATAGAACAATAATTTCCCCTTTTGACTAATGAGAAAATAGAGGCAGAGAGAGATTAAGTGACTTGGCAAAGACCATCCAGCTAACTAATGACTGAGTTGGAATTTTAATTCAGAAATTTTGGCTCAGATGCTGAGGATTAGCATGTAAGCAATGTACAAATCAATCATGGCCTTGTATATCATAGTAAAGTTTCAAATTAATTCTGAGGGCAATGCGGAGCCACCAGTAATTTCTAAGCAAAAAGGAAACATCAGATTTATATTTTAGAAAGATCTCTCAGGTAGAAGTTTTGAGGATGGTTTGGAAGGAAGCAAGACAGGCAGCAGGGCAATCATTAGGGAAGTTCCTGTATCTGTTTAAACAAGAAATAATAAGAGCCTGATAGAAGACAGAAATTTTCATAGGCAGGAAAAAAAAATTCTGTTGACTTTCTCAGCATATCTAATAGAATCTTCTTGCCAAGTACAGTATATCACAGGCAGTTATATGAATGGTCTAAAAAGTAAGTAGAACAAAAAGAAAAATATAATTTTTAAAAATGGTAAAGAGAAGATAAAGTCCATTCTGCCTAATCTTTGTTTCAGAATAGATATTGCTAGAATACATTGAAAACACTTGCTGGCCTTGGAAATTTATGTAGGTTTATCTTGTGTCCTAATAAAGTTGATTTTCAAAACTAATTTGTTTGGCTAGAATGTTCTTTAAGCATATAACTTAAAGGTTACTTTATAAAAAATGTATCCTGATAGTCCATAAATTCGAGGACATTTACTAGGTAACTTTGTGCTGAAGGGGGCCCAAAATTTAACCCATGACATCATGAATTTTGGAATAAACTTTTTAGATAACCTGGGACACACTGCATTGCTTTATGATGGGTTTAATTTCCTTAGGAAAATAAAGTAATCGAAGGTAGTTTTATAAGATCAAGAACAAAGCCAACATATTCAATATTAATAAACAATAATGGAGACCGTTTTACGTTCATGTAAAGACAAAACAATAAATTGATGCACATCATCCTTGAAGTGGTAATCAGTTTGTAAAGGTACTTTAGAGTATTTCAATTTATGCTTCAGTATAATTTTATGGTTTATCAGCTGATGCCTAATCAGTACGACTAGGTTAAATAACACTATTCAGGGGCACCTCGTTCAGAATTATTTTGTAAACTCCAACCTAAAAGTGAGGACAATTTGAAGGGAACACCTTCTCCATCTCAAGTGTTTGCTTCTTGAAGGATGCTTGATTGGCTTTAAGAATACTGAATGCAATAACATTTGAAGTAAATAAGTGCATCAATTCTAAAAGTTTCTAGTGAAAGCTATATTCCACCTTACCCCCAAAGGAAAAAATGATTTAATGCTTCTCTGAAATTTTCAAGACCCAATGTCTTTGAGTCAATTCTGACTCATAGCAAGCTTATAGGACAGAGTAGAACAGCCCCATAGGTTTCCAAGGCTGTAATCTTTACAGAAGCAGACTGCCACATCCTTCTCCCATAGAAAGGCTCAGGGGTTTGAACCACGGACCTTTCAGTTAGCAGCTGAGAGCTTAACCACTGCGCCACCAGCTCTTCTTCAAAACATACTACGTTAGTGCAACCTGAAGACATTAATTATTTTTGTTCCTTAATATTATTTTGATTATTAAATTTAGTATCATTAAAGTTAATCACTTGTAAAATGAATGTGTGAATAACAATATTAAAAATAATCAAATTAGTCTCTAAATTGTAAAAATAGTCATGTTATTTTTTTAGATAAACTTTTGGCATACTTCTAAGTTAAAAAACATAAATCATAAAAATAACAATAGCAAGATGATGATTATAATAATAATGATTATAGTAGCCTACATTTATTAAGCAGATACTATGTGCTAGGCTATTCATTTTACATTTTACCTTTTCTTCACAAAAATCCTATGAAGTAGGTGTGATTATTATTCTTATGTTATAGGTGAAAGGACTATGGCTTAGAGATTAAGTAATTTATCCATATTTCCACAGCTGGAGCTAGAATTTAGCCGCCTGATTCCAAAGTCTATATTATTAGTCACTACTCTATACTGTTCACATTATTTGATTACATACAAAAAGAGATGAAAGCAGAGAATAACAGAAAGATATTTACCTATGTTTTATTGCCAACACAAAGGCATTTGACTGTGTGGATCATAACAAATTATGGATAACATTGTCAAGAATGGGAATACCGGAACACTTACTGTGCTCACGTGGAACCTGTACATAGACAAAGAGGCCGTCGTTCGAACATAATAAGGGGATACTGCATGGTTTAAAATCAGGAAAGGTGTATATCAGGGTTGTATCTTTTCACCATACTTATTCAATCTGTATGCTGAGTAAATAATCCGAGAAGCTGGACTATATGAAGAAGGACATGGCATCAGGATTGGAAGAAGACTCATTAACAACCTTTGATATGCAGATGACACAATCTTGCTTGCTGAAAGTGAAGAGGACTTGAAGCACTTACTGATAAGATCAAAGACCACAGCCTTTACTATGGATTACACCTCAACATAAAAAAAAAAAAAACCTCACAACTGGACCAATAAACAACATCATGATAAACGGAGAAAAGAATGAAGTTGTCAAGGATTTCATTTTACTTGGATGCCACAATCAACACCCATGGAAGCACCAGTTAAGACATCAAAAGACACATTGCATTGGGCAAATCTGCTGCAAAGGACCTCTTCGAAGTGTTGAAAAGCAAAGATGTCACTTTAAAGACTAAGGTGTGCCTCACCCAGGCCATGGTGTTTTCAATTGCCTCATATGCATGTGAAAGCTGGGCAATGAATAAGAAGACGGAAGAATTGACACCTTTGAATTATGGTGTTGGCAAAGAATACTGAATATACTCTGGACCGCCAAAAGAATGAACAAATCTGTCTTGGAAGAAGTACAGCCAGAATGCTCCTTAGAAGCAGTGATGGTGAGACTTCGTCTCACGTATTTTGGACATGTTATCAGGAGGAATCAGTCACTGGAGAAGGACATCATGCTTGGTAAAATAGACGGTCATCGAAAAAGAGGAAGACCCTCAACGAAATGGATTGACACAGTGGCTCCAACAATGGGCTCAAGCATAACAATGACTGTGAGGATGGTGCAGGACCAGGCAGTGTTTCATTCTGTTGTACATAGGGTCCCTGTGAGTCGGAATTAACTGGACAGCACCTAACAAGAACAACATATCAAATTTTATGTTTTCTTTTACAAAATAGGATAGCTTTTTTTTTTTTTTTAATGTGGTTAACATGTCTTTTCAAAACAACCTAATAAAATACTTATCACTTTAAAAAATTTCTCGTAGTTCAGACTGAACAATAAAATAAACTGTGAGGGAATGAGAAAAAACTCCACTGACAGACAAGTGGAAAACTATTCAATACTATCATTCATGTAAGAAATCTTTCAGAAATTCTTAAAAAAAATTTTAAAAAAAGATAAACAATCTTCTACCTCACTACTAACAACCTAATAAGGTACAATAAGAAATGTTCAGCTCTAGAGATGCATCGGCACAAACTAGTAAAAAAACAAAATGGCCCAGTGGCCATTTTCTACCCTAGTCTTCAGGGGGACAATCTGAAAGAGGACTCTTAAAGAAAAAACAATTATGCAATGACAAAAAATACAGAGAAAAAAAATTTTCTCATACTTTAAAATAAACCATGTATAGAGTGAAGAATAAGGTATGTAATTTCATATCAGCAGTAAAAATAAGATTGAAACACTGTAGATCTTTAAACTAGTGAGCCTTTCTATCTTTTAATTTTAACCTTTTTATTATAGACATTTTCAACATATGCGAAAATTAAAAAAAAAATAGTGTAATGAACTATTAGTGTAAAGAATATTAGTATAATAGTATAGTAATTCAGTGTCAACAAGAGTTTGATAATTTTGGTTTACCTATTCCAATTCCTACTTTTTATTTTATTTTATGTACATTTTTTCTAGAGTCTTTTTTTTTAAACTCACATATCATGTGATCCATTTGAAATCCTTCAATATGTACCCCAACAGACAAAACTTTTTTAAAAACTATGTTTAATATTAATAATAATTTCTTAACATCTTCTAATATGCAGTTGATGTTCAAATTTCTAGACTGTCTCAAAAATATCTTTTTGCTGTTTATTTGTTCAAACTAGGAGTAAAATATGGTGTATACTTGCATTTGTTTGTTGTATCTCTTTAAACCTCTTTGAAGTTTTAACTATTCCTCTCTCCCTATTTTTATGCCATTAGTTTGATGAAGAAATCGGATGATGTTCAATGTCTTCTTATTATAAATAACACTACAACAAACATCCTTCCTCATTTCTATGATTATTCCATAGGATACATTACTTAAAGTGAAATTTTGAATGAAATGGTATGTATATTTTAAGACCCCTAATTAATATTTTGCCTCTTCCTTTTTTATTGATTCTGATATTACACATACATGTTGTTGTTGTTAGGTGACTTGGAGTTGTTTTCGACTCGGAGCAACGCCATGTGATGGAGTAGAACTGCCTAACAGAGTTTTCTAGGCTGTAATTTTTACGGGCGCAGATTGCCAGGTCTATATCCTATGGAGTCTCTGCATGCATTTGAACCGCCAGCCTTTCAGTTTGCAGCCAAACTCTTAACCATTCTGCCACCAGGGCTCCCTGAATATACATGTAGAGCCTTCCATATTCCTTTTTATTTGTATTTATACAAATGGCAGCATATCTTTCATAGTGATCTTTCTGCACCTTGCTTTGTTCACTTAATGTATTTTGGAGATCTCTCTATATCAATATATAGAGACGTATATATTCATTCTTTTTTTATGGCTTTATGTATTATGTTGCATAGACGCACCATAATTTAATTAGTCACCTACAGATAGAAATTGAAGGTAGATGCTCCTTTCTGACAAGCCAGTTTTTTTGTTTTTTCTGTCTCCAGTTTAAGAGAAAACAGGTATCCATATGTAGCAAATAGTCCTATAATTTTTTTTTCCCATAAAAACCAATCACAATGAAAACAAAACAAGCAACACCTTAAATTTGAGATGATTTATTTTGAGATTCTGAAACGTGGCTAGTGCTTATTTTCATGGTTGATGTATAATTCCATACAATATTTAATCTTGAGGTGCTTATAACTAATAGTGGGATATAGATTCTAGGTTATAACTGCATCCATTCCAATTTAATGTTCTGCTCATTCTCAGGAAATGATTACCACTAAATAAACAAGGCGAGCTTTATAAAAGTAGACACTCACGCTACAGGTTTGGCACAAAATTAAGAAACTTCATTGTGATTCAAGCACAGCTCCTAAATTCTGAGAGTTATTTTAACTTCTTCATGATTGGTAGCAATTAATCTTTATGGAGTTGTACCCACTGCATATTAACACAGAGAGCCAGCAAGTTCCTGGTGATGATGCGGCAGTTCTGATGTTTTGCAGTTATTGTTAAATCTGTTCACTTTCATCAACCCAGCAACATATATTCATTGAGCATAGAAAATGGGCAAAGCACCCTGACTTAAGAATTTAAAGATTAATAGAAAGATTAATTTTGAAACATAAAAAATATAACTAGAATAGTAGACAATATGTGGATCTGTTATGTAAATTGAACCCATGGACATAACAAAGTGCACTTGAAAAGGTAACACAATGAAGGCAATCACAGTTTCATGGTGTTACCAGGTGCGATAGACATCCAGGAACACGGAATGGCATTAGAGAGCTTGTATGATTTTTAAAATTGGAATTCAGAAAAATGAGCACTCTGGAATGAAGTGATGAGTGATGAGAAATTGGGTGGGCATTTTAGATGGGGAGTTTCTTGGAAGTGCGATAACTTAAGGTACATTAGGGGAAGAGTAAATGAACTAGTTTGGCTGAAGCAAAGAATTTGTGTTGGTAAGTAATCCATGATAATGCTAGAAATGTAGGTTGGAGATCACATGCACTGTAAAAAGTTTTTAGTGCCAAGCTACTATATTTTGACATTAGCTCATAAAATACGTCAGCTATTGGAAGCTTTAGAGCGTCTAACATGATGAAAACTTAACAGTAAGTTAGGGTCCCAGGCAGAGTGGGAGAAAAACGTAGAACAAAATTCTAACTCAAAAAAAAAGACCAGCCTTACTGGTCTGACAGAGACTGTAAAAACCCTGAGAGTATGGGCCCTGGACATCCTTTTAACTCAGTACTGAAGACATTCCTAAAGTTCACCCTTCAGCCAAAGATTAGACAGGCCTATAAAACAAACAATAACACATGTAGTTTGACCATGTATATGAGACTACATGGGTTCACCAATCTAAAATCAAGGACAAGAAGGCAGCAGGGGACAGGAAACCTGGACGAATGGAAATAGGGAAAATGAAGTCGAAAAGGGGCGAGTGTTGACACATCGCGGGGTTGGCAACCAATGTTACAAAACAATATGTGTATTAATTGTTTAATGAGAAATTAATTTGCTCTGTAAACTCTCACCTAAAGCACAATTAAAAAAAAAAAAAAAAAACCCTAACAGTAAGCTTTTTTTTATTTTGTGCAAGTGTTCAGAAACTAGTGTAACCTGACCCTACGAATGCCAGTAAATTTCCACTAGTCCTTAAACAAGCCCAAACCAGATTTGGCCCATCCACATGCGCAGAAGGGCCACCTGTGACCACTAATTGACCTCAACAGAGGATGCAGCAACAGGTGGAGCGAATCACACAGAAAATCATCACCCAGACCTTATTCCAAAGCGAGAGGTCCGACAAGAACCACATCACCTCCTGTTTCCTGGCCGCCTTCTAGAATTTTACCTCCCCAGTACGCCTGCACGGCCACCATCTTGCTACCCAAATCACATATAAGCCCTGCTTCACCATAGGTGGGGGAGCCAGATTTGAGGAACTTCCTCCAGACTCCTTGCACTGCACATTGTAATAAAGTCACTTTCTCAAAGACCAGTGTCCAGATAATTGACAAGTCTGTGCGCGCTGGACAAGGGCTCACCTTCCCAGGTTCGGTAACACTAGTAGTAGCCTGGTCGGTACTCAAGTGGAGGGAGGCTTCGTGGCAGCCATATACTCTGCTGAACTAGACTTGAAGTATAGGCATCCCTGAATCTTTCACAATCACACATAAATACCCATTAGCTCTATTCACTGTTTGTCTATAAACTTTTGTAATACTTGAATCAGTCCATGAGATTAGGTAAGAAAAAAAGATTATCAAGAGAAAAAAGGTTTCAGTTTGCACTGTGTCAATAACCTGAACTTTAAAAATATTATGACATAGTCTATATGTTATAAAATATTGATTAAAATCCTATACAGTCCTGTAATATATCTAGGAAAAATCCTAATGAACATATTTCGAGAGCATTCTGGTTGTTTTTCCTAGAGTGTTCCCCTTACCTTTACCTATCTTTCTCCCAGGGACCCTTGACCCCTCTAATTATGCTAAGCCACTCTATTTTATATGCTCCTATCACCCTGTTCTTTCTGTATAGCATTTCTCATGAAGTCCTCTACAGAAGGACCAGTGACATTCTTTGCTTAATGTGTATCTGCCCTACTAAAATGTAAGCCTTCACCACCTTGTTCAGTGCCTAGCACAGAGTAGACTTTCAGTAAATATTTGTTGAATGAGCCACCCATAATTCTTCATCTCTCTGACTTTAACGTAGAGATTGATTCATTACAAACAAAAAATGCAGAAGTGATGTAAGATAACTTTATTTCACTAGGACACTTAAAACTTTAAAGGAATTAACACACAAGAGTGGAAAGCAGAAATGAGACTCTAGGGGCTTGCCATAAATGTCATATGTAATTCACTCATGTACTACTCATCTCAAACTCAACACTACTTTGGAGGCTTAACGCCAAGAAATAAGCAGGTACGTCAAGGTAAAGTCCAAAGTATTTAATTATTGCAAGAGCAGCCCAGTGGTCCTAGTCCTCACTGACATTCTTTTTGCTCCTACTGAGATCTGAATTAACATTTCTAAGAACTGTCTTTAGGGACAAGAAGGTTTCAAAATTTGGAAAAGATAAAATTGATTTACATTTCCATTTCAACTTCATGATGTTTCACAATGCTTAAAACATTTTGTTTTGTTTCATAAATAAAAGGTATTGGTGTTTTTATCTTGATTTTGTTGCTATATTTTAAGTTTCAACTTCAAACTAAATCAGGCTTTTTTAAAAACGTATTTAAAACCTTATATGGAAGAAAATGAAAACTTGAGATGTAAAAACTAGAAACAACATTTGGATATCTTATGTATTAATACTGCTAAAACATGAGAATATTAATTATAATTATAAAATTATAAATATTTTAAATTTGGAGTTAAACATTTTTCTATTTGCTTTCATTTGTAATTTAATAAATATCATAATTTTTTTTTAAATTAGGCTCCAAGCATAATAATAGGAATTAATCAAGAGTTTAAAATATCCTCTCAGGAATTTTCAATTTTTTGTAAATAAATTGTTTACTTACACTCCACAGTATCTTATAAAACTTGGTTAAATGAATAGTCAATTTTATGATCACTGCACACTAATTAAATATACTATGGAGTTGATTCCCTCACTGACTCTTTAAACGTCAATTTTAAAAGAGCACCTAATTCTACTCTAGGAATGTGGCAGCAAACCAATGAAATAATCTAAATTATTCAGTCTATAGCTAAAGTTCTTGCTGTCCCAGACAGTGTGATAGTCCTGCTATCAGTAAGGACTGTGGTTCTAACAAAGAGGCTATAATTACCTTGTTGGAATCAGTCTTTTTCTATGAATCATTCTTCAAAACATTTTTCCACTCTTAGCCCAGGAGTAAGTTAGAATCAGCAAGTTAATTGAAAGTTTTAGTAACATTAGGCAAGGGATGGTCTATCCCATTTATTTTTATATCTATGTACTAGCAGTGTACTCAAGAATTATTGATTCTCATAAAAATGTAGCTATGGGCAAACACTCTTGCTTTAATGACAATATGGGCACTTATTTTTTTCTCCAAAGTCAAGTTCTGTCTGGGGTTAGAGTTAGGGTGGCACAGATCCTCTAGATAATTGCAGCTGCTCTGGTGAGGGATATAATTAGAACCTCAGGATGTGGCCAAACCCAGAGAAAAGTGCTCATATAACAAATACAACAACCAACAACCAGCTGCCATCAAGTCAATACTGACTCATATCGACCCACATGTTGTCAGAGTAGAACTGTACTCCATAGAGTTTTCAATGGCTGATTTTTCTGAAATAGATCACTAGGCCTTTCTTCCAAGATGTCACTGGGTGAACTTGAACTTCCAACCTTTTCAGTTAGCAGCTGAGCTTGTGAATCCTTTGCAAAACCCAGGGACTCCATGATAAATACAGGAGGAGAGAATTGACTCCAAAGGTCATTTCAATGACTCCTCAAGGGAATTTTTCCTGATTTGAAAAAAAAACAAACCCACCGCCATTGAGTTGATTCCAACTCATAGCAACCCTATAGGACAGAGTAGAACTGCCACATAGGGCTTCCAAGGTTGCAGTCTTTACGGAAGCAGACTGCCACATCTTTCTCCCACGGAGAGGCTGGTGGGTTAAAAGCGCGAACTTTTTGGTTAGCAGTCAAGCGTTTTAACTACTGCGTCACCAAGGCTCCTTTTAGTTATCATTGAAAGTGCTGAAATAAAACTGGGCATAATGAAGCTACATTTTAAAAGGCCACTGAATAAAGTCAACCTGTAATTATCAGGTCATTATATTACTAGCTTTTAAACAATTTATAAAAAAGTATTCTTAGTTTGGTAAATAAGCTCATCACGTGCTCAATTAAATTATGATTTCCAGAGGCTGAGAGCACCTTTGCAAAATAGCATTTTCTATCCTGAGAGTTTCTGTAGGCTTTTAGCAGGAACTATTAAATTGTTCCTGTGAGGCTATTGTGACATTAAGTGGATGTTTTTCTCAGAAAAATTCAGATGCAAGAAGGTGAAATGATGTTTCCAAAGCAACAAAAGCTATTCCAAGTGTCATATTATAAGCTTGAAAGATAATCAAATATTTCCCTCTGCTTGGGACTAGAACTCTTCCCTTTGAGCTAGGTCTCTGTGACACTTTGATGTTTGGGTCTCTTTGTCACTCCTATATACACACGATCTCTTCCCCACCTCCCCATACAGGCATTTGCTTTAGCTATTTTAGTTGTAGAGTAGAGAGTTTTCAGATCACATCTGAAGGGTTTGTCTGACTGGACAATCAAGTTAATTTAACTGTGATAGAAAGATCCTCAGTAAGATGGATTGACACAGTGGCTGCAACAATGGGGTCAAACACAGCAACGATCGTGAGGATGGTGCAGGGCCAAACAGTATTTCGTTCTGTTGTACATAGGGTTGCTAGAGTCGGAACCAACTCGACAGCACCTAACAATTACCAGCCTCTGAATTCCAGCCCAGCCACATGTTCTCACTTTGGTTCACTTATTTCCTCCACCCAAATTGTTCTTTTGTGGCCTTTTGCTGGGGAAGAAAAGACCTAATTTATGTCATCCTTGATTGTAGAACTTTGAGCTTCTTTGATAAAATATTATTTTTTCCCTTACTCTGTTTCCATAGAGCATATTATTTATTTATTTTGGAATACAGAAGGAAAAAGTCCATGCATATTTCTGTTTATCAAAATTAAAAATTCTGTTACTGATGCAATTACAATGACCATTTCAAATAAAACACTTTCAAAAAAAGCTTTTATTTCTAAGTAACCATTTTTGATGTTTCCAGATATGCAGTCAAATACATTAATTCAACTCTCCTCCTCTAAATAAAATATGCCAGTTTTTCTTCAGTAAAGATTTCTTTTTACTGCTCAATCCGTAAGTCTCATAACATCATATATAGTCACTATCTTACCATTCTGACTGATGTTTTACCCTTCCCGAAAATAAAATCAAGAGTAGCATCTTTGAAAAAACCATTTCTGGACCAATGCCTTCAAGGAAAAAATGGTAATTTTTATCACAGAACATAAAATCTAGATCATATTTTAATATTTTTTTCATTTGAAACGATGGGAGTATCATATAGTAAACAGTAAAAGCAACGTACTACTAACAATTACATTTTTTCATTTGCTAACAAATTTAGCCAAATTAATTGCAGATTTGAAAAAGAAAAAAATAAAAGACAGGTTAATTAAAAGCAACAAGAATCTCATCATGTTGCAATTATGGCAACTACAGTTATCCTTTAATATAAAATGGAAGCAAAAATAAAAATAAAAGTACAACCACTAAGTCAAAAAAAGGACTCATAAATTCCCCAGGCCTTACATACACAGATTGAGTAGGCTATTTTGCAGTTGTTTTAAATGCAGACATCACTCTCTTTCACTGTTTTAAAATGCAAACACTCTTGGGAGAAGTAACACATTGATTTAAATTCATACAAAGTTATAAAAGACTAATAGCTGATCCTTTTCTGAGAGCAGATTTTAATAGAGGCAGGATAATGAGAATCTGGAAAGAATAGGCGAGATTAAGGCATAGAGAACTGACCTTACATATGAATTTGATCTACTTCAGAAAGTTCCTTACAGCCAATCCTGAGATTCCAAATAACTTTCACCATCTATCACATCATTTTAATGCGACTTCCCAATTTGTTTCCCACAATAACAATCCTATTCCTTTCCTTATATTAAGGTATTTTTCATTCTTTAAATGCCTAATCTTTTGCTCCTCTAAAAGCACTCTTTCTGATAGGCTCTCTACAAAACGTAGAAAGATATTTTTAAAAATGAGAGCAAACAGTGCAGGAAGCAAAGCAGACTATACCGATTTTATAAATCCCCGACTTCTGTACACCTTTTTATTAACTTTCTGACAGAGGAATACTGAGTCAGTACCTACTGCTGTTTTAATTCTTACAAACTTTAAAAAAAAAAAATCCAATAAGGGAGCTATTGAAAGCATTATCAAATATTGATGCACATCACTCTTAACCCTATCATAACTGTGTGCTTCTGCTATCTTTTTGAAAGCAGAAAATCAACCTGTACTATAAAAAGGCTTTGATGCATTAATAAAATACTAGTTTTGGTGATGACCTGAAAAGACTATATTTCAGGCCAGAGAACTTTGCAAATTGAGCAATACTGCAACATCACTCCACTAAAGCATATGGAGACTTCGGTTTTTCAACATGTCAATACTATGCCTGTTAAGAAATCAGAGCAGACGGGAAGAACCAAGGGGGAGTACAAGTTGCATGCACTTTCAATTTGAAGAGTGACACATTTAATTTTATTCTTTGAAACTTGTCAACACTTTTTATCAAATACAGATTTCAAAACATTATTAAAGTATCTTTAATGAACAGCTGAAAGCTAGTATAATCTGTGTGTAGGATTAAAAAAAAAAACCAAACTAGTTGCTGTTGATTCTGACCCATAGCGACCTATAGGACAGAGTAGAACTTCCCCATAGAGTTTCCAAGGCTGAATGTACTCTTTAGAGAAAAAGATTGTCACATCGTTGTCCCACAGAGTGACTGGTGAGTTCAAAGCGCCGACCTTTCCGTTAGCAGCTGAGCGCTTAACTTCTGTACCACCAGGGCTCTAATTCTTAACACCATAGATTTTTCAGTGTGCCTACTACTGTGTGGATCATATCAAATTATGGATAACACTGCAAAGAATGGGAGTTCTAGGACACTTAATTATGCTCATGCGGAACCTCTACATAGACCAAGCGGCAGTTCTTCAAAAAGAGCAAGGCGATACTGCATGTTTTAAAATCAAGAAAGGTGTGCCTCAGGGTTGTATCCTTTCACCATAATTATTCAATCTTTATGCGGAGCAAATAATCCGAGAAGCTGGACTATACGAAGCAGAATGTGGCACCAGGACTGGTGGAAGAATCATAAACACTGGCGTTATGCAGATGACACAACCTTGCTTGCTGAAAGCAACAAGGACTTGAAGCACATACTGGTGAAGATCAAAGACTACAACCTTGAGTATGGATTACACCTCAACATAAAAAAAAAAAAAAAGCCTCACAACTGAACCAATAAGCAACATCATGATAATCAGAGAAAAGATTGAGGTTGTCAAGAATTTCATTTTACTTGGATCCATAATCAATGCCCATGGAAGCAGCAGTCAAAAAATCAAAGGATGTACTACACTGGGCAAATCTGCTGCAAAAGACTTCTTTCAAGTGTTAAAAAGCAAAGATGTCACTTTGAGGACTGAGGTGCACCTGGCCCAAATCGTGGTATTTTCAATTGCCTCATATGCATGCAAAAGCTGGACAATGAATAAGGAAGACCAAAGAAGAATTGATGCCTTTGAATTATGGTGTTGGTGAAGAATGTTGAGTATATCATGGACTGCCAGAAGAATAAACAAGTTTGCCTTGGCAGAAATACAGCCAGAGTGCTCCTTTGAGGTGAGGATGTTGAGACTTCCGTCGCACGTACTTTGGACTTGTTATCAGGAGGGACCAGTCCCTGGAGAAGGACATCATGCTTGGTTAAGTGGAAGGTCAGCATAAAAGAGGGAGACCCTCAACAAGATGGATTGACACAGTGGCTGCAACAACGGGCTCAAACATAACAATGACTGTGAGTATGGCGCAGGACCGGGCAGTGTTTCTTTCTGTTGTACATAGGGTCGCTATGAGTTGGAACCAACTCGACAGCACCTAACAACAACTACTGAAAACCTGACCTGTTGGGTACGTTCTAGTCGTGCACTCTCAATAAACTGAACTGCTCTGCCTAGGGTCATTAATGGCCTTCTTCCTAACCCCTATCGTCCTTTTTCCCCACTCCACGAACCAGTTTCGTATTTTGTTTCCCCAGTCGTTATTCTCCTTAATCTTTTTGCTGCATTTGGTATCACAGAGCCTCTTCTTCCTAGGGAAGCCCTCTTTATACAGCTTCAGGGACAGGCATGGTACTGATTTTCCTCTGACTTCTCCAGCCTCCATCACTGGTTAGGCTTTCTCTAATTGGCTTTAACTACGGCTTGGCCCAAGGCTAACTCCTTAATTCACTCTTCTTTCTACCTTTTTTGTCCTTTAGAAAATTAATCCATTCTGGCCTGAAGCAAAACAGAGAAGGAGGCCCTTTTCTTTCCAGCAGCAAAATTCTCCTTTTCAGTAGTTGTTGATTGGTATAACTGAGCTGCTTCTCCTCAGACAGATTTAAAATTCAAAATGTGGCTCTTCCTGGAACACCCCAGGCACACTCTCACTTCAGGGTATTTGCTCTTCCTTTTCCTTCTGTCTGAAATACTCTTCCTTCAGGGCACTGGCTCCTATTTCAATTCTTTGCTCAGATCTCCCCTTCTCTGACCACCATATTTAAAACTGCAACCGCTGTTGCTCCACCTCCCACCATCCCCCCAGCACACTTGATACCCCCTTACTCTGCTTTAATTTTAATTTTTCCACAACAGTTCAAACTTCTAACATTATAACAAAAAAAAAAAAAAAAAAACCCACTCGTTGCCATCAAGTTGATTCCAACTCATAGAGTAGAACTGCTCCATAGGGTTTCCAAGGAACAACTGGTGGAAACTGCTGACCTTTGGGTTAGCAGCCAAGCTCTTAACTGCTGTGCCATCAGGGCTCCATCTAACACATTATGTACATTATTAATTATGTTCATTATTTATTGTTGTTTTTCTCTGTTTTCCCCTGATAGAACATGTACCCTATTTTGTTCACTGATGTCCCAATGGCCTAGCACAGTGACTCGCTCTTAGTATGTGCTCAATCACTATTGCTCTAATTGAGTTTAAAAATATCCCACTATTACACACTACCTTATTGCCCTTTTCACCGCTGGCAACCTAGTCCAGGTTTCCTCTCATGGTAATTAGGTAATTAGCATGCTAATTGTACTTCCTTCCTGAGGAACTACAGAGGTGATAGTTCCACAACATGATGAAAGTAATCTACCTCCTTTACTGTTGACTGTTTTTTTTCCTTCAAAACTCAAATTTATCTTCTCATTATCCTTTTCAGAAACCTACACTATAAGGCCAAGTCAAAGTTCCTTATTCAGGCACTTGAGGCACTGCTCTATCTGACTCTCGATCACATCCAGCCTCATCTATCTCCACTCCTTACTTGACTCTAGTCAAGCTGGTTTTTCCTTTTTTCATTTAAGAAATATTTGTTGACCTCTTAGTCCTGGGTCCAATGTTGGATAAAGAATTATTTGCTGTCAGTTTGGGCAGCATGAACTATAGGAATGAAAATTTAAGCCATAGCATTTGTATTAAAGAAAAGAATTGAGTCCACGGAAGAAAGGAACTTGGCAGACTTATTGATGTATACGTGGTTTCCATCACTGAAATACCTCTCACATCTACCTTTCATATTCTGAGAAAGCAAATTATACCTATTGGTAAAGTTCCGAGTTCATGACCTCCCACTAGAATGTCTATGACAAAAACAAAAGAAACAAACAAAAATGGAAAATAGCTGGTGTTGGCGAGGATCTGGAGAAACTGGAACCCTCATCCATTGTTGGTGGGAATGTAAAATGATACAACCGTTGTGGTAAACAGTTTGGTGGTTCCTCAAAAAGTTAAACACACAATTACCATTTGACCTAGAAATCCCAATCCTAGGTAAATATCTAAAAGAATTTAAAGCAGGAACACAAACAGAAACTTACAAACCAATGCTCACCGCAGCACTGTTCACAATGGCCAAAAGGTGGAAACAACCTAAATGTCCATCAACAGATGAATGGATAAACAAATGTGGTACATACATACAATGGAATATTATTCAGCCATAAAGAGAAATGAAGCCTTGCTACATGCTACAACATGGATGAATCTTGAAAACATTGCATTGAGTGAAATAAATCCATTACAAAAGGACAGATATTGTATGATATTACCTATGTGAAATAGGCAAATGTATAGAGACCAAAGTTTATTAGTGGTTACCTGGGGTGGGAGGCGGGGGAAGAGGGAGTCTTTGCTTTTAGAGGGCATTGACTTTCTGTTAATGATGGTGGGATAATCTGGAAATGCATAGAGGTGACAGTTTCACAACATGATGAACGTGATCATCGCCACTGAACTGTAAATGTAAAATGTGTTGAATTGGCAAATGTTTTGTTATGTATATTTTTACTACAAATAAAACGATTTTAAAAAGCCAATCTTAAAAGGCTAAAAAGAGAAGAAGAAGAAATGACCAGGACTAGTGATACCGGGTATTATTGATTCACCTCATCTAAAGTCTAGATTTCAGAACCTAAGAAAATTTGATTTTTATGTGTGAGAGTACCATATAACATGTAAGAAATTTTAAAAATTAAAATCACCTGAAATTTCTCTATATGTATATATGAATTTTATGTAGTAATAACCATATCAAACTTTCTGATTTTTTTTGACATAACATTATGTCAGACACTTCATACATGTCATCATTCTTTAAAGCAATGAAAATAATATTTCATTGGGTTGGGAGAACTTTAATTAACTTAATCATTTCCCCACTTTTGTACATTTTGGATATTTATAATTTTCACTATAATGATAAATCTCATAACAGATGTCTTTTAAATAAGTAATTCATCGAATATAAATGTAACTATCATATTTTATTCTATTTTGAAAATACGCACTTCATTCCTTTTTAAAACTTTCTAATCTTGGCCACAATTTTTGTACTGTTCTCTCCAGTTAGTTTGATTTCCCACTTTCAGACTCACAGACAATTCTCCTTGAACCATATCACCATAAAGGGCCATGAGAGTTACTCAATCTTATTGGCATATTCTCTAGATTCCTATATTTAGGGCTGATCTCCCTATTATCCTGGTCTCAGATGTACTTCCTAATATCAGCCACACTGCAGGAAAAGAAAATTGTAAAATGATACAGATCAGTGCTTCTTAAAGCTTGGCCCACAGATCACCTGTAATAGAATCACCTGAGATGCTTGTTAAACGTGAAGAATCATGGGTCCTGCAAATTAATCAGAAATTTATTTGTGAGGCCCAGGAAAGAGAACTTCAAACAAGCACCAAATGTAATTCTTAAGCATACTGAAGTTTGTACAACCAATCTTCCATATATTACCGTAACAATGTTTGAATTTGCAAAGCTGGATTTAAGGCACTTCCAACCACAGCACACCTTTTAATCATTCTATTTCTCTATAAAGTTTGTATTCGTATTTAATCTGTGATCATTAATACAACGCAACTTCTTTTTCCCCTCATCCCAATTCCTTCTCCACTAGGATGTATCGTTTTTTAGAATGTAGAGAACAGGTTTATTTTGTCTTTGCATTTCTGACACTGCTGAGGCTCTATTTTGCAACTAGAAACTGCTTAAGAATGTTGTTTAATTTTTTAACAAGATCCATACGCTGTTAAAAAGGCGAGTCTTGAACATGGTACAAAATTGTTTACATGGTTTAAAGTGGTTTTCCTCTTTTTTCTTAAATTGTCATGCTTGCCTGGTATCTTTATGACTTTGTTAATACATTTCTATATCATTTGACGTAGAACTATCTACACATGAACACAGTGTTTCCCGAGAGTCTGTTATGTATCAGGCAGTGTGCTCTTCTCTGAAGAGAGAAATATGAAAGGAATGGTCCTTACCCTGGACAAAGTAAACCTCTACTAATAAATATGGTCTCATCACGAATATTTACAAAGTAATACAATCAAATCTTAAGCAGAAGCATGCACAAAACATATGGAAACCTTACTATAACTTCAAAGGATCATTTAAGTCTATTCAAAGCTGTATCTGCATGGCTGAATTTAACTGACTACAGAAATTAGAATGCTTAATTTGATGTGGCTTATATATAATGCCGGTGTTCATGCCAGAAAGCTAGCTTTAAATAGTATCAAACATGGCCTGTTTTAACACCAGTATCTATAGAATATGCATATTTCATTTTTAGAAACAAACAAAAATATTTTTTATTTACTCTGCATATTTTCATTTCAATGGCTTAATATTAGAAGAGTCTTTGGCTACATGACCTGTTTCTGTAACAGAGAATACTAGTTATGCATATGCACATGCACACGCACACACATACACACCCACTTATCTAACAAAGCTGAGTTACCACAGTGGGTGTTGCGAGGGAAAGGCTCAGATTCTTAATCAATGTCATTACTAAGTATATGCTGAAGATGTTTCCAGTGGCTAAGAATCCAGAGTTCTCTGAGCGATTACAATATTTTTTGCTAATTATATTAAAAACCTAAGACATACATGTTGTAAAACCAAACCCAAAGAAAACAACAATAACAAGAAGCCTGGTAAGATAAGACAACTTCTAGATTTGTGAACAAAGAATATTCCATGCCTGGCTTTCATGGTGATACCACTGGGCAGCCCTCTTAACCCTGAAGAGGTATCTTTAGTAGTAACCTGTGATGATATTGGAATGAGGCACAGAGGAAATACCAGAGAATGTCGGGCCTCATTTGCCTGAAACCTGCCATTCTGCAATATTCTACCTGGATTTGCATAAAGTCCTAAATCTGTTGAACCTTTAATCATTTTTTAATGTGTACCTAAATGACTGAATCAAGACTTATTAGACCAGACCAGATGTTGAATTGGGACCTAAAACTATACAACTACCTCAGACCATGAGGAACCTGGGACAGATGTTGTCTTAGGTACATTTCCTAGGCCTCCAGAGCAAGAAGGGTTCTGATAGAATTATGATATTCCCATAGAGCTTCTAGGGGAAGGCCATCTTTAACTCTGTGATGAGGGAGAGGAAGGAGAAAAATATTATAAGCTCAAGTTTCTCGACAGAAGATCAGAGGCACTGATCAATCATCAGATAAAATTAACTTCATATGAAAATTAAACACCCAACGTATCATTTTCTTCTCTAAGAAAAACTCCTTTAAAAGTCAGACTCCAATCACAGAAGCACACAAAAAGCAGAAGAGACTTTAGCACTCTCCAAAGGAAAGTCTCCACTGCTCCCCAACAGGGAATGGTTTATAGATGTACTAAGATTCGATCTCTTTGGCTCTGGAGCCGCTCAGCAGGGCTGTGACAACCTCTTCAGTCTATCACAGGAATATTATTATTTTCCACATGCTCCACGACAAGAAAAAGGCTGGACAGCACCTTATAAGAGAATCTCTGCTAACGAGGCTTCTATTCCAAAACGGCCAGATTGGCATTTTCTAATTCCCATTGTTTCTGCATATCAGCTTACTTCAAGGACAAGGATTATCTTTGCCAAGGTATTATTTCAATACATATTTCACATGAAAGATGTAGAGCATGAAATGCTACAAAACAATAAACAAATTCAGAGAGCACACGATATTGCTAATGATATTGTCTCTTTTTATACCAGAGTTTCAATTATTTTCAAAGACTACAAAACCAAAAATGGAAATTGGCTGTTACCCTATTAAGAAAACTCCTGTAGTCCTCTCAGGGTAAAACATCCATGTCTTCACACAGTGCTTCCACTCCTGGACTGAGCAGTTCCTGAAGCTTCTCTAACGGGTCTAAAGGGAAAGAAAAATATATAAGTAACCTTCTTGGAGCAATTTTCTGCTAACATTCAAACTCTCAAGTTGATCAGATTCTCTCTTTGTCATTTCATAAAGTTTCCATATATCTTGCATCAAACTCTTTTGTACAAAATAATCAAGATTTAGAGAACACTTAATCTGAAGGGAAATTTTCTTCCTTTACATTATTTATAATCCTCCCCTTATCCATCTTTACAAAAATGATGTCTTTACCCATTATAAAGTCATACTAACTATATTCCACAATTATTTGCTTACTTTCCATAGACCACAATTTTATTCTTTGGTCTTATTAGTAATGGCAAGTGTTTCTGTAAGAGAAATACAAAATGGTCGGGCTTATACACTCTTGTCTGTGGCTTTCCTAAGACTATTTTATTGCTTCACTCTGCTATGAGATAAAGTAACACACTTTGGTCTCTAATCTCCTGTGCCTAATTTTTTTCTGACCTAAAAATCCCTACCAGAGCCCTAAGTACCCCATCAAGTCTATAATAATGCTGACTTGAGCAGTGACAACGTGTGCTTTGCCAGCATGTTCTAGAAGATAGCCTTCCATCAACACCAAGTTTCAGGCATTCTTTTTTTGAACTAGCAAAGAAAATAAGCTGGCTTTGGCAGTCGATCATGGACTGCTCTAATTTTATGAATCCATTTTCCACAGGCTTTACTTGGCAAGCCTCTTTCCACTGCCTGCAAGCTGACTAAGTTTGTTTCTTTGCAAACCTCTTTTGCAATTGTACCCAACATCACTACATCCCAAAGAGGTATGTTACTGAAAACATATTTTAATGAAAGATTTCAATGGAAATATCTAAATCTGGAGATCTTTCTTAACCTACAACTTGTTATACACACTCATTAGCCACAGAACTGTTCTGAGGAGATGCTAAACCAATGATGTAGTGGTGGATAAAGCTCAGAAATGTCAGGAAACCCAAGCTATGTTTTCAGCTTTAAAATCTGCCACTATTTATCTGCTTGGTTTGTCAAACGATCTGCCTACTGGGGCTCATAGTACAATGGTGCAAGCTTGATGGTACTTCTGAACTCTATTTCTAAGAATCTTATTCTATACATCTTTGGATTTCTTAAGAGTATATGGTTGGAGACTGGGGAGAGTGGGGCTAATAAGTCCTTCAAGGAAAGTCAACCAATAGTTTTCTAATGATACAGTCTTTCGTTATTAATCTTCTTTTTTTAAACATGGGTAATGTTAACTCCCATCAAGCCAATTAAATATCTATAGGAACAAACCTTGTTAGTAATAGGAAATGTTTCTCCAAGAGAAATACAAAACTTTTAGACTTGTGTAGTCCTGTTTCTGGCTTCTGGATTAATCAAAAAACCATAAAGTTGAGTGAAAGAAACCAGACATAAAGAAGTACATACTATATGATTGTATTCATATGAAGTTCTAGAACAAGGAGAAATAAGATATAGTGATAATCGGAACAGTGGTTATGAGAAATTAACTGGAAAGTAGCAAAAGGGAACTTTCTAGAATAATAGAAAAATGTCATATCTTGATTGGAATGGCAGTTACGTGGGCACATACATTTGACAAAACTAATGGAACTGTGCCCTTAAAATCTGCAAATTATTGTAATTAAATTATACCTCAATAAATAATAAACAAACAGTGGGAACTCAAACAGACATCTCAATTTTGGAATGATTTTGAATCAGGGAGTCTTTAAGAAGGAGTCTATCTCCTTCTTGGGCTTTTTGAATTAAAACTATGAAAACAAATCTTTCATTTATTATTTCATTTATTCATCCATTTAACAAAGATTTATTAAGCACAGATATATCCAGAATTAGTAGAGTGGCACTGATCTAATTGTTAGAGAAAATAGTGATTAGGAAAACAGACATATTCCCTACTCTTATGGAGTGTATAGTCTGAAATAGTTTAAACGGGAGGGGGAAAAAAAGTTATAGCTGTAGTATCAAGAGAAGGCCCAGGTTTAAAAACCGAGCGTTTGCATCAAAACTGAATGAACTACTTTATGCTAAACCCCAAACTAATCTGAGCTGAAAATACCGGTGCTCACTGAGTCATTAAAAGATGAAAGAATGGTTAGATCAAAGAAAAGCAAATGATGTTTTTCTATTAAACCAAGTCTCATACAAAAGTTTATTGCATGTGACCCTAGATGCTCTCTCTGTAATGTGACAACACACTCCTCTTTTCCACCCCGGACTTCCCGTGTCCATGCAACTAGCTCCTGTCCCTTTCTGTCTTCTCATCTTGACTCTGGTAGTCTCACGTATCTACTTGAACTAAGAAGCACACTCTTTACAAGTATTATCTTATGTCTTATAGTTCAGTCCAACCTTTAACTGAAGAGTTGGCTTCAGGAATGGTTTTAGCTCTGGATTAACAGAAAGTCTGGGGGCCATGTCTTCCAGGGTTCCTCCAGTCTCCGTCAGACAATTAAGTCCGGTCTTTTTAAGTGAATTTGAGTTCTGCACCCACTTTTCTCCTGCTCCATCTGGGGCTTTCTGTTGTGTTCTTGTCAGTGTGGTCATTGGTGGTAGCTGGGCACCATCTAGTTCTTCTGGTCTCAGGCTGGTGGAGTCTCTGGTTTAAGTGGCCCTTTCTGTCTCTTGGGCTCATATTTTCCTTCTGTCTTTTGTGTTCTTCACTCTCCTTTGCTTCAGGTGGGTTGGAACGAATTGATGCATCCTAGATGGCTGCTCGCAAGCTTTTAAGACCCCAGATGCCACTCACCAAAGTGCGATGCAGAACATTTTCTTAATAAACTTTGTTATGCCAATTGACCTAGATGTCCCCTGAAACCACAGTCCCCAGACCCCAGCCCCTGCTACTCTATCCCTCGAAGTGTTTGGTTGTATTCAGAAAACTTCTTAGCTTTTGTTTAGTCCAGTTGTGCTGACGTCCCCTGTATTGTGTGTTGTCTTTCCCTTCATCTAAGATAATTCTTGTCTACTATCTAGTTAGTGAATACCCGTCTCCCTCCCTCCCCACCCTCGTAACCATCAAAGAATATTTTCTTCTGTGTTTATACCTTTTCTTGAGTTCTTACAATAGTGGGGTCATACAATATTTGTCCTTTACCAACTAATTTCACTCAGCATAATGCCTTCCAGATTCATCATGTTATATTTGGTGGATTCACTGGTGTTCTTTATTGTTGAATAGTATTCTATTGCGTGAATATACCATAATTTGGTTATCCATTCATCCGCTGCTGGGCACCTAGGTTGTTTCCATCTTTGTGCTATTGTGAACAGTGCTGCAATGAACATGGGTGCACATACATCTTATTCATGTAAAGGCTCTTATTTCTCCAGGATATATTCCAAGGAATGGGATTGCTGGATCATATGCTACTTCTATTTCTAGCTTTTTAAGGAAGCACCCAATCGGTTTCCAAAGTGGTTGTACCATTTTATATTCCCACCAGCAGTGTATATGTGTTCCAGTCTCTCCACAATGCTTCCAGCATTTATTATTTTGTGTTTTTTGGATTAATGTTAGTCTTGTTGGGGTGAGATGGTATCTCATTGTAGTTTTGATTTGAGTTTCTCTAATGGCTAATGATTGTGAGCATTTCCTCATGTATCTGGTAGCCACCGGAATGTCTTCTTTGGTGAAGTGCCTGTTCATATCCCTCGCTCACTTTTTTTTATTGTTGTAGTTCAAGTGAAAGTCGACCATTCAAATTAGTCTCCCATACAAAAATTTATAAGCACATTGTTATGTAACCTTAATTGCTCTACCTATACTGTGACAGCACACTCCTCCTTTTCACCCCTGATTTCCTGTGTCCATTCAACCAGCTCCAAACCCTCTCTGCCTTCTCATCTCACCTGCGGACAGAAGCTGCCCTTTTAGTTTCATGTATCTACTTGAGCTAAGAAGCACACTCTTCACAAGTATCATTTTATGTCCCACAGTCCAGTCCAATCTTTGTCTGAAGAGCTGGCCTCGGGAATTGTTTTAGTTCTGGGTTGACAGAGAGTCCAGGGGCCATGCTTTCTGGGGTTCCTCCAGTCTCAGACCATTAAGTCTGGTCTTTTTGCTAGAATTTGAGTTCTGCATCTCACCCCTCCCCTGCTCCATGAGGGACTCTCTGTTGTGTTCCCTGTCAGGGTGGTCACTGGTGGTAGCTGGGCACCATCCAGTTCTTCAGGTCTCAGGCTGATGAAGTCTCTGGTCTATGTGGCCCTTTCTGTCTCCTGTCCGTTGATTATTTTTTAATTGGGTTATTTGTCTTCTTGTTGTTGAGGTTTTGCAGAATCTTATAGGTTTTAGAGATTAGACCCTGATTGGATATGTCGTAGCCAAAAACTTGTTCCTAGTCTGTAGGTTATCTTTTTACTCTTTCGGTGAAGTCTTTTGATGAACGTAAGTGTTTGATTTTTAGGAGCTCCCAGTTATCTAGTTTCTCTTCTGGTGTTTATACATTGTTAGCTATGGTTTATATCTGTTTATGCCATGTATTAAGGCTCCAAGCATTGTCCCTATTTTTTCTTCCATGATCTTTATCATTTTAGGTTTTATATTTAGGTCTTTGATCCATTTTGAGTTAGTTTTTGTGCAGAGTGTGAGGCATGGGTCTTGTTTCAGTTTTTTGCAGTTTTATCCAGTTATGCCAGCACCATTTGTTAAAGAGACCGTCTTTGCCCCATTTAACAGATTTTGGGCCTTTGTCGAGTATCAGCTGCTCATAGGTGAATGAATTTACATCTGGATTCTTAATTCTGTTCCATTGGTCTACGTATCTATTGTTGTACCAGTACCAGTCTGTTTAAACTACCGTGGCAGTATAATAGGTTCCAAAACAGGTAGTGTGAGGCCTCCCACTTTGTTCTTCTTCTTGAGTAATGCTTACTTATCTGGGGCCTCTTCCTTTTCTATATGAAGTTGGTGATTTTTTTTCTCCATCTCATTAAAAAATGCCATTGGAATTTGGATCGGGATTGCATTGTATCTGTAGATTGCTTTGGGTAAAATTGACATTTTCTCAATGATGAGTCTTCATATCCACGAGCAAGGTATGTTTTTCCACTTATGTAGGTCTCTTTTGGTTTCTTGCAGTTGTGTCTTGTAGTTTTCTTTGTATAGGTCTTTTATGTCTCTGGTTAGATTTATTCCTAAGTATTTTATCTTCTTGGGGGCTATTGTAAAGGTATTAATTTGGTGATTTACCCTTCAAAGTTCTCTTTGTTGATGTAGAGGAATCCAACTGATTTTTATATGTTTATCTTGTATCCTGATACTTCGCTGAAATCTTCTATTAATTCCAGTAGTTTTCTTGTGGATTCTTTGGTGTTTTCTGTGTATAAGATCATAT
>NW_004443973.1:16851934-16880434 GCF_000243295.1 Trichechus manatus latirostris
TGTGAATTTCTTTATTCCGTCCTTAATTTCTTCTATAGCCCAGTAGTTTTTGAGCAAGGTGTTGTTCAGTTTCCATGTGTTTGATTTTTTTTCCCTTGCTTTTTCTGTTATTGATTTCTACTTTTATGGCTTTATGGTCAGAAAAGATGCTTCGTAATATTTCGTTGCTTTGGATTCTGTTAAGGCTTGCTTTATGGTCTAATATGTGGTCTATTCTGGAGAATGTTCTATGCGCATTGGAAAACAAAGTCTACTTGGCTGCTGTTGGGTGGAGTGTTCTCTATATGTCTATGAGATCAAGTTGGTTGATTGTGGCATTTAGCTCTTTCATGTCTTTATTGAGCTTCTTTCTGGACGTTCTGTCCTTCACTGAAAGTGGTGTGTTGAAGTTTCCTACTATTATTGTGGAGCTGTGTATCTCTCTTTTTAATGCTGTTAGAGTTCGCTTTATATATTTTGGAGCCCTGTCGTTGGGTGCATAAATATTTACTATAGTTATGTCCTCCTGTGTATTGACCTTTTAATCATAATATAGTGTCCTTCCTTATCCTTTGTGGTGGATTTTACTTTAAAGTCTATTTTGTCAGAGATTAATATTGCCAATCCTGCTCTTTTTTGAGTGTTGTTTGTTTGATATATTTTTTCCATCCTTTGAGTTTTAGTTTGTTTGTGTCTTTAAGTCTAAGTTGTGTTTCTTGTAGGCAGCATATAGACCGATCGTGTTTTTTTTATCCAATCTGCCACTTTCTGTCTCTTTATTGGTGCATTTAGTTTGTTTACATTCAGCGTAATTATTGATAGGTATGAGTTTAGTGCTGTAATTTTGATATCATTTTTTGTGTTGTTCACAGTTTCTTTGTTCCACTTAATTTTCTGTGCTGAGTTGTTTTTCTTTATGTATTTTCTTTTCATCCTTTTTGATTTTGTATTTGCTGACTCTTTATGTTTTTCTTTTGATGTGTAGGATTGTTAGTTTCTTTGTGGTTATCTTAATATTTACCTCTATTTTTCTAAGTTTAAACCAGTCTTTTATTTCTTTATATCGCCTTGACTTCCTCTCCATATGAAAGATCTATGACTACATTATTTAGTCCCACTTTTTTGTTTTAATGTTGTCATCTTTTACATATTGATGTCTCTGTTTCCCTATTTTCAATGTTTTAGCTTTGATTTATTTGTGACTTTCCTATCTGGGTTGATATCTGGTTGTTCTGTCTTGTGTTCTAGCCTTGGGTTGTTATCTGATGTTGTTGATTTTATAACTGGAGGACTCCCTTTAGTATTTCTTGTAATTTTGGTTTGGTTTCTACAAATTCCCTAAACTTCTGTTTATCTCAAAATGCCCTAATTTTGCAATCACATTTGAGACACAGTTTTGCTGGATATGTAATTCTTGGCAGGCAATTCTCTTCCCTCAAGGCTTTATATACGTCATCCCATTACCTGTTTGCCTGCAAGGTTTCTGCTGAGTAGTCCAAGCTTAGACTTATTGACTCTCCTTTGTAGATGACTTTTCACAAATCATCAAAATATTTTTCAGCCACATTTCTTTTGGCTATTGGATTACTTTTTAAAAAGATGAAGAAAGGTCTTCTACACCTGAAGCTATCTTGTATATACAGCTGTCCATGAGGAAAATATGGTGTTATATGTCTGTCTATCCCATGAGCAAATTCCAGCTGGGAAAACAGGTACATCTACTTCTGGTGACTGTGCAAGCTCTCGCATCAGCAAGCATTGTGCATACTCGCTACAAATCCAAGCTTATGAAAGGTGCAGTATTTGATATACAAAGGATAACAACGAGTAAATGAGTATCCCAATATAAAATGTTTTCAGGTAAATACATCTTCCCTCTGCCCTCCCCCCATACTTTTAAATAAAGCCTCTCTGTGGGTAATCGAACTTTTAAAGCACATGAAAGTTTTCCATAACTTAACTGGGTATCAAAAATCTCCTTTTTCCATTTTGGTTTTCTAATCAATTTGCCCAAAATTGTTTCAGAAAAAGGGAGGAATCATTTACAAGATAAAAAGATGAAAGAATATAATTAAAAAGGGAAAAAGTAAATAAAATATAGAAACCATATAATTAATTCTTGAATTTCCAAATTGTCTAAGGAAGGCTATCATATTGTTTATTTTGTGAAACTCTCTAGACGAAAACCAACATGAATTTTTAAAGGAAATATGCTAGAAACAGTAGGTAGCTCAAAAATTAGCTTTGGAATAAAAAGCCTCATTTAAATCAAGCCCATATTATATAATGAATGCGTTTGTTTTACAATCAACCAAACATCCACTATATTACACTCTTATTGGTCTCTACTGGCTTTCCCCACCTAAGCAGATATTTAGGGTTTGGACCGCATTCTACTGGCAGGACACAAAGTGGATACTTAAATTCTAAAATAGGATTCTAGACAGCTGTCTCAAATATGAGAGCTGTTCTATTTATCCTCAGAAAATATTGTCAGATTGCAATCTGAACCATAGAATGGCATTTTAATTACTTCCCCCTCTGGTCAGTGATAAATTCAAAAGAAATCCTAAGTTGCTAATAGGAATTTTGGTTCCTGTTTTATGTAGGTTTAACATATTTAATATTTAAGAAATGTACTTATTTCACCAAATAATACACTTAAAAATTCAATATTTATTTTTATTCTACAACCAAATAGTCGATGATTAAAACAGTTAACACAATGGGCGATTTTCCTAGCATTTTAGTATAATCTTTCCTCCCACTTCTCCAATTTTTACTCTGGCAATCCCACTTTAGTTATTGTTTTTTTCTTTCTTTTTTCCCCCCTGCTTATGTGAGTATAAGCTCTCTGTGTTTCCAATTTCTTGGTGATTCTTTGATAGCTATCTTTTCATAAATTTGGCAGTTTAAAGAAATATTTAAAGAAAAAATTTAGTTTTGAATTCATGAGATCTGAAAGAACCTTACAAACACTGGCACTTAAGACGTTCTCAATCTCAAGGCATTGGATAGAAAAGTCATGTAGCAAAATTCTAGATGATTGCTAATAGCTTTTGCATTGTCACGGCTTTCTTTCTCACTAATTCCCAAAGGTGTCACATCATGACATTCAATCTGCAGGATCTTGTCCAAAGATAAGACAAGCTTTTCCCATGTATCCTTAGAGCAAATCTTAAGCATCTCTAGGCTTGATGAATCTATTAAACATTAGAATCTACTCAACATCACTGAACCATTTTGAAAGAGTAAATAAAAACTTTAGAACTAATGACTGAGAACTCCAAATTTTTCCAGATGTTTAATTTCAGGGATTAGGTTCATTGCATCTGCTTAAAAACCAAAAACTCTCTGCCGTCGAGTCAATTCTGACTCATAGCGACCCTCAGTTTACTTAAATCCAAAAGTATACATTTAGTTTGTACTTTATGTCAGTCATTGTATAAGGCACTAGAGATACATGAATAAAACATGACCCTTCCTTTAAAATAACTCATACCTTAGTTAATGAAGGTTAAAAAAAAAAAAAAAACCCGTTGCCACTGAGTCAATTCAGACTCATAGCGACCCTACAAGACAGAGTAGAACTGCCCCATAGGGTTCCCAAGGAGCAGCTGGTAGATTTGAACTGCTGACAGAGCTGCCAAGCTCTGAACCACTGTGCTACCAGCGCTCCTAATGAAGGTTAAGGAGACATAAACACATTAAGAGATAATCGACAGTGAAGGAAAGGACAACACAGAACACAGGGGAAGTCAACACAACTGGATGAAAGCAAAAGCTAAGAAGTTTCCTAGACACATCCAAACACTCTGAGGGACCCAGTAGCTGGGGCTGGGGCCTGGAGACCATAATCTCAGGGGACATCTAGGTCAATTGGCATAACATAGTTTATAAAGAAAATGTTCTACATTCCACTTTGGTGGGTAGCATCTGGGGTCTTAAAAGCTTGCGAGTGGCCATCTAAGATTCATCTACTCATCCCACCCCACCCAGAGTAAAGGAGAATGAAGAAAATCAAAGACACAAGGAGAATTCTAGCCCAAAGGACTAAAGGACCACATGAACCAGAGACTCCACCAGCGAACTAGATGGTACCCTGCTATCATCAATGACTGCCCTGACCGGAAACACTACAGAGAGTCCTGGACAGAGCAGGAGAAAAATATAGAACAGAATTCAAATTCACGTGAAAAGACCAGACTTAACAGTCTGACAGAGTCTGGGAACTATGGCTCCCAGTGTTCTGCTAAACCACAACTGAGACCACTCCCGAAGCCCACTTTTCAGACAAAGATTAGACAGGCCTATAAAACAAAAAATAATACACGTGAGGAACATGCTTTTTAGTTCAATCAAATATATGAGACTAAATGAGTGGCTCCTGTCCAAAAGCAGGACGACAAGGCAGGAAGGGACAGGAACTAGACGAACGGACACAGGGAACCCAGGGTGGAAAGGGGAAGGGTGCTGTCACATTGTGGGGATTGCAACCAATGTAACAAAACAATATGTGTATAAATTTTTGAATGAGAAATTAACTTGAAGTTTAAACTTTCACCTAAAGAACAATTAAAAAAAATAATAATCAAATGCTACGTGGCAACTGTTATGACAAATGTACACACAAAGGCTATGAGAAAATATAGGCTGGACACTCCGTCTCCCAGATGAGGTGGGAAAAACTAGGATATGTTCCATCAAAATTGACTGTGCCTCTGAACTTTGGGAAAACAACATGTGTCGTCTAAATCAGTCCTTAAGATATTGTCCTTATTATTAGTTGTTGATCCCATTAACTGATTACCACATGACTACTTTAGGCAGACTTTTCCTACCCATAAAATGTGCACGAACACAGGGTTACTGTACAACTACCACATTGTCCACCAGACTGAGCCCAGCACAACTAGATGGTGCCTGGCTACCACCACCAACTGCTCTGACAGGGATCACAATAGAGGAGGGTCCCAGACAGAAAAACGTAGAACAAAATTCTAACTCACAAAAAAAGACTAGACTTAACCGGTCCAACAGAGATTGGAGAAACCCCAAGAGTATGGCCCCCGGACACCATTATAGCTCAGTAATGAAGTCACTCTTGAGGTTCACCCTTTAGCCAAAGATTAGACAGCCCATAAGAGGACGGGAAGGCAGGAAGGAGGGGACAGGAAAGCTGGACAAATGGAAATGGGGAACCCAAGGTTGAGAAGGGGAGAGTGTTGACCCATCACAGGGTTGACAACCAATGTCACAAAACAATATGTGTATTAATGGTACAATAAAAAACTAATTTGCTCTGTAAACCTTCATCTAAAGCACACAAACAAAAAAAGAAATATGCTCAAATTGCCATATAGCAATCAAAAATATATATATATAGGGTTACTGTGATATTTAATGAGATAGTATTTGAACTTAGTGAACTAACTGCTATGTAGCATTTATCTAATAATAATAAGCCCACCATTGCTATTGAGATTTGGCTTATCATTATAAACATCTGCCACTCAGGAAAATTTTCATGTATAAAAGAGCCAGGATTAGTTATAACAGTTCTTCCCTTAGAAGAAGTCATCCAGCTCATTTAAATAGTTGTCCTGGTGTTTACATTTGAGGAGAGAGATACATATTTTTCTAAAACATGCAAGTTCCTTCTGGTGGAAGGACGTTTGATTTCTCTCCTCATCCCACCTCTTAGGGTACAAAGCCAGTTTTGCACCTATTTGTAATTTCCTATCAGCATTTCTGATTTAATAATAAATTGTGGTACTTTAAATTCTCTATTTCACCAGCTGTTAATATTTTACCGCTTCCCTCAGTAATTAATGAGTTAAATAAAGTCTGATATATTTGCATATTGGAAACCCTGGTGGCATAGTGGTTAAGAGCTACGGCTGCTAACCAAAAGGTCGGCAGTTCGAATCCACCAGTCACTCCTTGGAAACCCTATGGGGCAGCTCTACTTTGTCCTATAGGGTCGCTATGAGTCGGTATCAACTCAATAGCAACGAGTTTGTTTGTTTTGTTTTTTTTTTGGTTTATATTTGCATATCAGTCTTTAGTTTACCCTTTTTGGAAATTATTCTTTAATAAAATATTTTTTAATTTTGTGTTTTGATTTCCCATAATAATTTTAAAATAATGTAAGTGATTTCTGGGTCTTCGAGACAATCATTTAACCAAGTACAGTCAGATAGATGAACCAGAGCTCCCGTTTGTGAATATAATCATTTTGGCACCAAGAAGTACTAATAAGAAAAGAACAGATAGAAAAAGGCCAGTACAAAGAGAGGTTCCACATATAAAATCTAAGGAGAACTGTCATCATACAGCACATTGTGTATTGCCACAGAGAACACAAGGATCAGTGAGTGCCCTGCAGCCAGTACCGTAGTCACATAGGGAACTGATATTTTATTTCAAAAAGACAGCTCCTCTTACCTTAAAAAACAATATTGTGAAATTGAAGTTCTCAGATTTGTAGATATGTCTGTATTTTATTTGTAATTATATGTTGTAAGAAGTATAAGCAATTATACGTTGTAAGAAGTATAAGCATAAGTCATTTATGCCTGCTTTTATGTTTGCATATTTTAAGTAACATTGCAATAAAAATGATTTAACACTGAGGTTCAAAGAGAAGATTTTTGTCTTTATTTGTTCCCTAAAAAGAGTCAATGTCATAATATTGTAACATTGTAGTTTGAGAAACACTGGCCTAGAGGACTGTGGGCAGTGTGTATTTTAAATTTCACATTTGTAGAAATTTAGTGTCTAAAAGGGAAACTCTAGTATCCTGAAAGATTTATTTCAATCTCATGATCATCTTTAACTCATACTGACTTCCCATCAGATCATGTGCTATAAGAAAAAAAACAAAACCATTGCCATCAAGTCAATTTCAACTTATAGCAACCCTATGGGACAGAGTAGAACTGCCCCATAGGGTTTCCAAGGAGCGGCTGGCGGATAAGAACTGCTGGCCTTTTGGTTAGCAGCTGAGCTCTTAACCACTGCACCACCAGGGCTCCGTAAAAATAAAGAAGGCTTGAAATAAATGTCATTGTTTTAACAATCCAGACCTAATGGAGCTTTAAAAGCTCCCCTATGCAGCTGTAAAATATCATTCATCTCTTCAGATTTTGATATATTATTAAGTAGAGTTTAGTAACGTTAGTGTCTGACTACGATATTATTTTATTAGCAAAGGACAGCAAAGAGAGATGAATTTATGCTTTATCCAGTTTAAAGCAATAACTGAATAAATACGAAAGGAAATGTGCCAAATTTGGAGTGGTTAAATGGAGTCATTCTCTTTCCTTCTGAAAAAGGACTAGCTACATCTTGGGAAATGATACCTGTGAGGTAGGAAGTATGTTTTAATTATTAAAAACACATTTTTTGCATATTATTCATTTAAAAGGGGGCTTTTATAGAAGTCGGCCTTAAAATTGTTCATCTTAACTCTTCTGGAGACGTAATGGAGTGCTCTCTCTAGTGTTGGAGAAGGAAATACCAAATACACAATCAGCTCTGCCTCTAGGCCTAGGAAGTGAAGATTTCAGGTCTGGCTCTGAACTTTGAAGGGCAGTGTTTCGGAAGTTCTACTGTGTGAGAGATGTAACCTTTTGATGCTCATGCATGTGGTCACACAGGAATTCTCAGCATTTATTAGATTAGGGACACGTCCGTTGTTTATCGTGTTTTTCACTTACTTTTATACCCCTAGCGCCTGGCACACAAGTAAAAAAATCAGTTGCCAATTGAGTCAGTTTCAATTCATGGTGACCTCATGTGTGTCAGAGTAGAACTGTACTCCAAAGGGCTTTCAATAGGTGATTTTTCAGAAGTAGATCACCACTGCTTCCTTCAGAGGAGCCTCTGGGTAGACTTGAACCTCCAACCTTTCAGTTAGCAGCTGAGCGCATTAACCTTTTGTACCACCCAGGGACACTGGAATACAGTAGGCATTCAATAAGTGAATCAATGATTTTCATAGCTAAGAGAGTCCAACCAAGAATGCCCACTTATGTTGAAAGATTTTGAAAAACAAACTTAGTGACAGAATGTCTAGCTTATTATAACAAAAATGTTTTAGCATTTACTTTGTTTTATTTTGGAGAAAAGTATTTAAGTTAAAAAACAGATGCATATAACTAACATGTTTACTGTTTTGTTCTTGTTTTTGCTTATGGAAAGAGGGAAACAAAGATAAACTTACAGTATAGTTATAATTTTATTCCGTTGTGGATTTTCTTCTGTAGTGTGGTATTTTGATACTAAGCTAAATGCTGTTGTTTTTTTTTCCATTTCTTTTAGTCCTATTTTTCTACTATATTTAAGTAACAAAGAGGACTTCTCTATACCTCAGGGTAAGGTTGATTCAGAGAAAACAAAGAATCCCATTTTTGACCTTTAAGCAATTAATTTGACCTTTGTAAGTCAACAGTGCAGACAATGGTCTTTAGACCCAGGGCTTTGAACTGAAAGTACCAGCATCTTGAGAGAAAAAAATTCCAAAAGTTTAGATTTAAATATCAAGAGTCAAATCCAGCAGGACTTTGAGGAAAGAGTTTAGGCCACAGAGAGTAGAAAACAATAAGTGACACCATAGGAACATTTTCCCTACAACATGGGGAGGTGGAGAGGTGATATAAATCCTTTCTGGACTGGAAAGGAAAGAGAGAGAGATAGACTGGGAAAGGAGAACAAAAGAATAGATAGCATGGATGGCTTTATTCCCTGACCCTACTGTGGGATTGAAACTCCCTGGAGAGTTGGGTGACAGAAACTCCCAGGAACATTTAGGAACCCAAGAGCACCAGGGACTTGGTCCTTTAGATAGTCTGGAACTTAAGAACAAAATAGCCTTGCAGTTATTCCTCCTTCAATTAATCAGTTGCTGTAGGTGGAATTGTCAGCGAGGGGGATCTAGGCAAAGAGAGGGCCTGAAATGGACCCTCACCCAACCTGAGTTTTCTTCACCTCCCACAAGGTATAGAGAAATCCAGAAGTCCTCAAGACCATGACTGGGGAACAAAGGGAGTTAAGAGTTGAGAATCAACAAGCCTAAAGGGGTACTCAAGCTTTTTGTGACGTTTCCAAAGCTGAGCAAAGGTTGTAGGATGGGCAGCCCTATGTAGGGATCAGATGGAGGATGCTGCTAAGTCCCAGAGGGCAACAGAGCCACTAAGAGTCAGCAGGGGTTTGGTTGACAGTGGGAGAACATCATGCTCCCTCAAAACAATCTTCGTATGTTACCAATGCCTACAGGGCAAATGTCAAACAACCAGGACTGCCGACAGCAGAGATTCAACTACAGACCAGACATCTCTCTTCCTGATTCTATGGCAATACATAAGAACTCAGAGGGGAAAGAAAACAGAAGGGGAAGTGATTTAGGAAATAAAATTGGAGCCATTATTCCCTGTCCTTGGGCATAAAGAATGTGACCCAGCTGGAGCTAGACTCACAAGGACTTACAAGGACATGTCAACTGGGCCCTGCGGTATGAAAACAATAGCTAGGACAATCTTGGAAAACATCTTTTAGGGAAACTTTCACACAAACTAATCAAACAGAGCACAAAAGACCCACATACTTTCCACTCTTATCTTTTTCTATTAACATTCAATGAATAGTAAGATTTGTTGGACCAATGAAGACCCTCCTGACTGTCATTACTGAAACCTGTACCAATGATTATTAAGGAAGACAATTCAAAATGTAGAATCACAGTCAGATAGCAGTTTTTAGCCTATCTGTGAAAAGGTGAAGCTTTCAATGATTTTACTCATTTGTAATGTTAATACATACTGATGATTCTGTAATGTTCCTCGGACTTGGGCAGACATGGTTCTGGCAGCATACTTGTCCGTTTTCCCACTTTTGCTTATTCTGTAATATTTCTTGGACTCGGGCAGGCATGGCTCTGGCAGCATGCTTGTCCATTTCCCATTTCTCCCTCTTGGAACACAGGCCAAATAAAACCTTTCTTTTTGCTTTACTGTAACTTTGTGGTGATTTTACCCTAGGACAGTAGGGGTCAGATGGAGGATGCTACTACAGGGCCAGGAAAGGTCAGCAGGGCTCTAGGTCTACAGTGGGAGCAATTCATGGTCCCTCAGAACAGTCTTCATATTGTTCTAGGGAAAAACATCACAAAGTTTAGTCCAGCAAAAAGAAAGATTTTATTCAGCATATATTCAAAGAGGCAAAAGTAGGAAATGGACAAGCATCCTGCCACAGCCATGTCTGCTCTAGTCTGAGGAACATTACAGAATCATCAGTATGTGTTAACATTACAAATGAGTAAAATCATTGAAAGCTTCACTGTTTCACAGATTGGCTAAAAACTGTTAAGTCACTGTTATTCTACATTTTGAATCATCTGTCATTACCGGTTCCAGTAATGACAGCCAGAAGGGTCTTCATTGGTCCAACAAATCTTACTATTCACTAAATGTTAATAGAAAAAGGTAAGAGTGGAAAGTATGTGGTTCTTTTGTGCTCTGTTTATGGGAAAGTTTCCCAAAAAGAAGTTTTCCAAGATTGTTCTAGCTATTATTTTTGTACCTCAGGGCCCAGCTGATGTGTCCTTGTAAGTCCTTGTGAGTCCAGCTCCAGCTGGGTCACATTCTAGAACAAGGAAAATGGCTCCAATATTATCTCCTAAATCAATATGTTCCCAATGCCTACAGGGCAGATGTCAAACAACAAGGACTGCAGACAGCTGAGTTTGAACTATAGACTAGACATCTCTCCCTGATTCTAGGGCAATACATAAGAACTCAAAGGGGAAAACAGAAGGGGAGAAAAAAGTGGTGGGGGAAAATCCTGAATTGGCCCAAAAGAGGGTGAGTCTGACACAGGAGGTGACTAAATTACCTTTAATTGGCAAGATTTAATTTTCTGCTACCAATCAAAAAGGACCAGGGAATAGAGTTTCGCTTGTTGTTAATTGCCACTGAGTTGATTCTGACTATGCTCCACTACTAGCTGCAAGAATGATGGTTTGAATCCACCCAGAGATGCCTCAGAAGACAGGCCTGGTGATTTGCTTCTAAAAGGTAACAGCCTTGAAAACCCCACGGAGCAGTCCTACTCTGCACACATGGGAGTTGCCAGGAGAGTTTCACTTAGCAGTAGAAAAATGAGAGTTGTTTACTCGACTGTGACTCACTACATTTCCTTTTCAGTTACATATATATTTAAAACAAAACTAATGCATATAAAATATACACTCTCCCACAAACATATCAATCCACATTTAAATGATCAAATAGTAATCAACAGAGAGAAGAAACTGTTCCGCAACTAATGAATCCTCTCATTAGCTTAACATAAAATACACATGAATATTTTTGAATGAGTAATAGAAGAATCTCAGAAAAAACGCTCGATGATCTAATTTAGAAAAACCAGTCATTGAAAACCCTACAGAGCACAGCTGTACTCTGAAACTCATGAGGTCGCCATGAGTCAGAGTCAATTTGAAGTGAATTGGTTGTGGTTTAATAGAGTAATAAACTAATCATTGCCAATCCACATCTGGCTAATAATAAATGCTAACATTATTAAGCACTTAGTTGGTTCTGTATCTTCACACTACCTTATTTAATCCTTATAACCTGTATGGTAAGTAATAGCATTATCCTTATTTTACAGAGTAGGAAATTGTGGTTTATAAGGGTTAAGCGAACAGCTCAAGGTCCTACAGCTAGTAAGTAGCACATCTTGATTCAAAGTGCACACTCCAAAATCCCATAATGCTGAATTTTAATCAAAGAGTTGCTTTTAATATGTGAAGCGGTTTTTGGAAAGTTGTTCCCACACTACTGGTTGCTTTTACTTGTCTTTTAGAGACTCCGTTTTCATTCTCTCACTTAGCATCATAACATGGTGAGTCTGGAAGGGTTTTACAGATTACTTGGTCCAGTACCCTAATTTAACAATTGATGAAACTGACTCATTCCAGGGCACAGTACAAATCAGTAGTTCTTCATGTAGGAAAAACTCCTAGTGAGCTCCTCTTTTCTCTTGTTTCTTTTCCTCTCTTATACCATCCACTTGCATAATGGTTTAAAAAGATGGAAAGGTGAAAAGTAGTGCTGTTTAGGATTATAAAGTATTGGGAACACCAGAACAGTGTATAAAGTTTGAGGTTGGTGACATGAACCCTTTTGCACAGATACAGTACTACAAATTCTGCCCAAATCTATGATTACAAAGAACTTGAGAAATGTATTAATTGTAAAGGAATTCTTTATAGTGGCATGAATACTACAATCTCTGACTTCCAAGCTATTTTATTGCAAGGCAGATTTTCCTATTTTTGAATATCTATTTTATATATATTCTATGTTAATGTTATGCTTATATATTCTATGTTAATGTTATGCTTTAAATTGCACAGGAGCTCCGGTGGCACAGTGATGAAAGTGCTCGACTACTAACCTAAAGGTCAGTGGTTCAAACTCACCAGCCACTCTGTAGGAGAAAGATGTGACAGTCCACTTCCATAAAGATTTACAGCCTTGGAAACTCTCTAGGACACTTATACTCTGTCCTTTAGGGTAGCTATGAGTCAGAATCAACTTGATGGCAGTGGGTTTGTTTTTTTTAGTTTTTTTTAACTTGCACAATACCCCAAATGTAACAAACTATCAATCTTGTTTGAAACAATAGACTTTCTAAATGCCATTCATACATTGTTAGTACTTTCTTTATGTCATTCAAAATGAATTTTTGTTGTTTTCTTTTCAATAAATTTACCTGAAAGGCATGAGTAGACAGATGTACTCAAAACTGATGATTCAGTGGAGTGTCTGAGCAGAAACGATACCTTTAGAATGTTGAGTAGTTTCCACAATTCCCTCCATTCTTGAAATCTATTAGACACGAAGGTACATTGACAAATGGGTCTAATAGTTTCTTTGCAGTGGTCATCACAGCAGAATCGGTAATGTACCCTATTATTTTGTTAGACATGCACTTCGAGTGACATTATCATGTCCATAAAATGATTTGATAACTTGCAATAGGGATAAAGCAAAAACAATGTATTACGGATTTAGTAAATATGTTTCTTTGAAACTCTCTTTCATATAATTATAAGATCTCACCACACCATCCTTTGCCTTTCTTCTGCTTATCACCCATCTTCATTCTTATGATTCTTAAATTGTTCATGCAGCTAGTTTTTGTTTAAAACTTAGGTACAATTGCTCTATATGGTTAATCATTGTTTGCTGTGGAACAGAAGTGCAGCTGGACCAAGACGGTAGCACAACGGGAAACAACCCGAGAGTGGGACACGCTACCTCAAGGATGTCATTTCATCCTGCAGCTCCAGCTGTACTTACCAACTTGGCTTTTTAGTTACCTTCAATCTATGTCCTTCTTCCCCTTTGTCGAGAAGGCAAACCTATCATCTTCCTTCCCACGTACAAAGGTTTTTATCAGGCCAACATCTAAAAGCACATATGCTCAAAAGTGGGAGGAATCTTAAAACATAAAAAGCATTTGCCAATGTCTTAGCTTTTGCTCCTCTTTTTGAGTTATGCATTAAGATTCTCTGATGACTCTTAAAGCTTGAATAATTAATGAAAACACGGATATGATCAAATAGTTTGAAAGTAATTGGCCAATTGCTCCTTTTATCCTCTGTAGACAGAATGATTTACTGAACTACAATAGTTGTTTAAAGAGTGGCTTTCTGAAAATTCAGAAAAAAGTATTTTTTCCACTTTTGATGATTCCCCCTTTTCTCCTTCTTTTTCTTTACCTCCTCCTCTGTATTTTTTTTTCATTTTTAATGACTCCATTTCATCAGTTAAAATTAAATATGGATTGTAGGTGATTTCAATAAAGTGCTTAACTTGGCTCAAATTTTAACAGAGGAGTTGGGGATGAAATTTTTAAATTTTATTTCTAATGGGGTACCTAAATTTTTAAATGGAGGAGTAGATATCTGCATAGAATGCTTTCTTAAGATACAGAGATCCTAAAACGTTTCATGGAGTTCCAAAACTGTCAACAGTATTCCCCCATCCCCTTGAAGAAAAAACCAAGAAGTTGTCAAGTTTTGATGGAACAAGTAGGGTCATGATTTGTAAAGTTCTCAGCTGCAGGCCCCAGAACTGAAATGTGACTTGAGGCCACAACCTAGTGGGCAAGCTAAGATACTTTCTGAACTTCAAACCACAAAAATAATAAAGGCTTATACCATGTCCACTGACAGTAGAGAAATGCTCAATACCTTCAGCTGTGTTGACTCTGGCTATGACTACTCAAGATAAATACCTAGAGACAGTTACTTTAATTCTAAGCTCCAACCACAACAGGAGAAAGCCAGTTGTATGAATGGCAAGAGTGTGTCTTTCTGATCCACTTACTCTCATGAGTTGTTTAGTAGGAATATTATATTTCTATATGTTCTGACATTAATAATGTAAAGCATGTATATTTGCTTGTTATTATGAGCAGACAAAATCTTCAATCATTCAGTAATTATATCTGAGTTGGCAATATAAAAGTTTTAGAATCACTTTCGATCACATTTATATACTCCTTTGGAGAGCAAACTACACTTTGAATAATTACATTTTAAAATCTGGATCAAAATCACATAGAATGTAGGAGTCAACCAAATGGTGATAATGAGAACTCACAATGTGGATTCAGCAACTGATTAAAGTACCGGTGAAAACTATTTTAACCTGTCCTATATCATTTCTATCTGAGATAACTGCAGGGGTAGAACCAGGTTTTATGGGCCCTGAGTCTTAAACAACTTTGGTACCCTTGTTTAAGAAAAGAAAACAAGACAATAAATAGAAAATTGGATTCATTCTTAGACTGGGCCCACCTAAGTGATAGGTCCTGAAGCTTAGTCTTGATTAACTTCACTGTAAATCCACCTCTGGAGATAAGACAGTGACAACACATCCCAGAGACAACATAACCAGTCTCAGAGGGACAAAGAGATGTTTATAGCAACGCACTTTTGTTAGAGTAGATCTGTGAAATAAATAGGAGCGATAAGACAAAGTAGAAGACAGAAGACATGCCAAAAGATATTGCAGAGGCTTGGACCATGGGAGAAAAACATTGTAGACAGATCAATCCAGTGTGTGACAATCTCGAGTCAGTTGTTCTCTATAAGCAACTTGCTGTGTAGACAATGTGTAAGACTGTCAATAAGATGTAAAATCAATCAGCTGGCCAGTCTGGGAAATAAACGCAAACCGTAAGTCAAAACTGCTATTGAAGTTATTAATTCATTAGAAATTTTCTATATTTCAATTTTCCAGTTTAAACAGGATATTCAATAGACACAGCTTCATATACTGCTAGATTATACAATCAATCATTGAAACGTCTCCATTCTTTCCTCTTCCTCTGCATAGTACACAATACCAAGTTCCTTAGAGTCAGCTGAACAGCTTGTGCTATTTCTGGTGTTCATGCCTCTTACCATTGTGTTTTTCTGTTTGGATGTCAACCCTACTAGTTTTCTGTGGAAATGCATATTTACCTTTTTGTGTTCTGTATAGTTCAGTCCCAGAACTTAAAGTAATGTGTTGAACACCCAGCATGTTAATTTCAGTTTAGTTATGTTCTTGAACCCATAAATGTGATACCAAGTCTATAGGAACCGCACTTTAAAAAAATATGTACGTTCCTCTCCTACTTTACTCACATACCACAGCAACCCCTACTCATCTGTCTTCGAAATTATCCTCCAACTCCTCCCCCAGCCCTAGTTCATTCCTGTATTCTCCTCCTTCTCTTGTGTTGCATAATAAATGGACCGATCGGCCAACGGCAGAACCTCTCTAGGAGGACAGTGAAGGGAAAGAAGGTAAGATCTTTAGCTTCAAGTGGAAGAGAAATGCTGAGAGCACTCTATGTGGATGTTTCTCTTTTCTTTTCAAAACTCAAATACTGCCAGATACTCCATGAAAACTCCCCTAATGACCTGACTACCACTTCTCTAACCATTTACTGATTACCTCCCCTTGAACATGTTCATGTTATTATACTTTGATAATATATTGAAATCTTTTTAAGGCCAGTTTCTTTCAAAGAATGTCAGCTTCTCGAAAAAAACCCATTGCCGTTGAGTCAATTCCGACTCACAGCTACCCTATAGGATAGAGTAGAATTGCCCCATGGGGTTTCCAAGGATAGGCTGGTGGATTTGAACTGTCGACCTTCTGGTTAGCAGCCTCTCTCTTTACCACTTCACCACGAGGGCTGCTTCTTGAAAGCAGAGACTCTATATTCTTTCTCAGTGCCAAACACAGCAATGTGCATGTAATACATTCTCAGTTAATGTTTGTCAGAGAGTAAAATATCTTCCCAGGTTATTCCCAATGTGTCCATTTTTTAGGTCATGTTTCTTTAGAATATAGATAATATTTGAAATGTTGGTATGGTAACTGTTAATTTGCATATAGTTGGGGCTCAATAAATATTTACTGATTAAAAGAATGAATTTAAAAGATAGGAGCAAGTGAATAATTAACCTCTGCAAACAGACTTTAAGATCATCAGTTCAGAAGCTTCTGTTCCTTTTATTTACTTCAAGTAGAACCCAGTGCAAATTTCTGCATACAGAATGTACCAATACAGGTGTCATGGACTGAATTGTGTCCCCCAAAAATATCTATCAACTTGGCTGGGTCATGATTCCCAGTATTGTATAATTGTGTACCATTTTGTAATCTGATGTGATTTCTTTATGTGTTGTAAATTTAATCACTATTATCTAATAAGATGGATTAGCAGCAGTTATATTGATGAGGTATACAAGATGGGACAGTGTCTTGAGCCAATCTCTTTTGAGATATAAAAGAGCGAAGTGAGCAGAGACACATGGGAACCTTATACCACCAAGAAAGCAGTGCCGGGAACAGAGCGGGTCCTTTGGACCTGAGGTTCCTGTGCAGAAAAGCTCCCCGACCAAGGGAAAATTGCTGACACGGACCTTCCTCCAGAGCCGACAGAGAAAGTGCTCCCCTGGAGCTGTTGCCTTGAATTTGGACTTGTAGCCTACTGAACTGTAACAGAATAAACTTCTCTTTGTTAAAGCCATCCACTTGTGGTATTTCTGTTAGAGCATTACTAGATGACTAAGACAACAGTTTTCTTAATTAATTATATAATTGAGTAGCCAAATTCAGGCTAAATTTTTTTTGGCAGTTTTAATGTTCCACAGAGAAAATGAGTTTATGTTCCTTCATATAATAAGGACATTTCAAAATAAAGACATTCAAAGGCACCCTGGTGGCACAGCTTCTAACCAAAAGATCAGCAGTTCAAACCAACCAGCCACTCTGCAGGAAAAAGATGTGGCAGTCTGCTTTTGTAAAGATAGAATCTTGGAATATTTTACTTGATTCTACTTGGTCCTATAAGGTCACTCTGAGTCAGAATGGACTCGATGGCAATGGGTTAGACTTCTACAATATATATGTATATGGCATGCATATGACAATTTGTCATAAAGAATTCCAAACAAATGAAAATACTGATATCACTGCAGGTGGTTGCTATTTTCCCCATTTAACATTTGACAGCTCTGCTCCTTTGATGCTGATAAATATAGATTATACTTCAATGACAAAAACAAAGAGTGAGGAATAACATAGTGAGCACAGAGAAGAGCAAGGCAAAGTCTCTGAAACAAGAAGAACTTGGAATATTCAGAGAAGAAAAAGGTTTCCCAAGTGTCTTGTAGACAACTGTGAAGGTGTGGTGGACAGAGGTAAATTTCTGTTGAATCCTGGAGACCATGGTCAGAGGTTTGAACTTTATTCTAATGTGTCATGGGAAGTCATTGAAGGTTCAGCAGAGAGTGAGTCACCAAGATGGATCCAGGTGATTTAAGGGGAATTGCCCAGAATGAGAATAAATTTTATGAGAAACCCTAAATTAGGCCTATGAATTGGGAGAGAGTTGGTAGGATGCTGAGATGGTTTGGAAAGGTCCAAAAGACTTAGGGTCTGCAATCCTTGGCATAGGGATTACTGCCCATTCTTGTTAACATCTCCCATTCCCACTTTTCATTCACATACTTTCAAACACACACATTGATACAGCATGTCTGAGTAACTGAAAAATGTATGTTTACGAATTACGATTTGAAGTCCCATGGCAGCATCTTATCGGCATCAATATATGAAGATTGTGTAATGTATACACATTATACATTAGATTTTACCCTATAAAACCTACAGTCAGATGTAGGGGAACAACAGAGCCAACACACGCAGTAATTGTAATTTAGGATTGAAATACTGAAAGTAGCTAGTGTCTTAGTTTCTTAGTGCTGCTATAACAGAAATACCACAAGTGAGTGGCTTTAACAAACAAATATATTTTCTCACAGCTAAGTCTGAATTCAGAGTACTGGCTTTAGGGAAAGATTTTCTCTCTCTATTGGCTTTGGGAAAAGGTCCTTGGCTCTTTTCAACTCCTGTTAGTGAGTTCCTTGGTGCTCTTCATGTGGCATATATCTTCCCCTCCATTTGGGCTTGCTTGCTTCAGTGCCTAAAGGGCTCCTTTTATAGCTCATAAGTGATTGACTTAAAATACAGCCTCATTAACATAACAGAGAAAACCCTTTTCCCAGATGGGATTCTATCCACATGTATAGGGATTAGGATTTACAACATATATTTTTTGGGGACACAATTCAATCCAAAACAGCTAGTTATTACATGGTCAATCATAGCAAGGATTCGAACAGCATCTAAGAACATAAGAACCCTGAGCTTTCGTGGTCTAATGGAACTTTGAGGGGTTGATACTGTTCCTCTGCTCTCCTGGCTGAAGGCTCTGGTCCTCTCTCTGAGAGCCCTTGAAACAGATCTTATCCAAAGGGTTGGCCTAGGCAGCCCCCAGGAAAGCAAGGGCATCCGTAGATTTATGCCTACTAATGAAGCACATACGGCACCCACCGAGAGATTAAGGTACTCTAAACTTCTAGTCCTACTCTAGAATGCTATTTGTGTATGGTTTCTGTATTACTAGGACAATTATCTCTAGTATAGTTTTTTGTAATGTTCAATAATCCTATAAGTAATTCAGAAAGGCTAACCTGCGGTCAGTTTCCAAACACTATCTTGAAGCCAGTTGCCGTAGGTGTTAGATACCCTGTAGCTTGGATAGTCATCAACCCAAACTCTGTATCAGCCGGGTTTCCTCAAAGCTCATTAGTTTCTGACAGAGGCTGCCAAAATCTCAGTTTCTACATCTGCTGTCTTAAATCTGCAAATCAAAATCATCTTTCATTTTCAATGGAGTAATTTAAAGATGGGGTTTGATATACAGATCTTTCCCCCCCGCTTTTCAGCTAACTTTGAAGGGATATAACTATTCCATCTATGAAAGGATAGTTTGTATATAAGAATGTGTCTCTCTCTAAGTCTTTGTTCTATCTTTGTGGCATAAGTGAACTAAAGCTCAATTTTTATTTTCAAATGTATACATATTTAATATGTGCTAATTAATTAGTAGGTCCTGTTCAGAAACCCTATGGGGCAGTTATACTCTGTCCTACAGGGTTGCTATGAGGCGGAATCAACTAGAGGGCAATGGATTTGGATTTGGGTTGGTTCAGAAATAGGAGGAGCCCTGGTGGCGCAGTGGTTAAATGCTCAGCTGCTAGCCCAGAGGTTGGTAGTTCGAACCCACCAGCCACTCCATGGAAGAAAGATGTGGTGGTCTGCTTCCGTAAAGACAGAAAAAAACCAAACCCACTGCCCTCGAGTTGATTCCGACTCATAATGACACTATAGGGCAGAGGAGAACTGACCCACAGGGTTTCCAAGGAGTGGGTGGTGGATTCGAACTGCCGACCTTTGGGTTAGCAGCCCAGTGCTTAACCTCTGCACCACCAGGGCCCCTCCACAAAGATTACAGCCTTGGGAACCCTACGGGGCAGTTCTACTCTGTCCTTTCAGGTCGCTTTGACTCGGAATCAACTCGAAGGCAGTGAGTTTGGTTTGGGGTACAGAAATAATAGTTTCCTCAGGCCTTTTCAGGAAGGGAAGCTGAAGAAGAAAGGGTGTCCTCATCTTGTTTATCCAGCATTCTGCTGATCTATTTTTAGCAGGTTCTTCCTCACTTTTCCCCATTGGACAGGATCAAGGAGCTGAAACTACATTATAATCAATCTCTTCAATCAGCCCAGTCTTTCCCACCTGCATAAAGGATAACAAAATATCAAGCTGCCAAAAGCCAGAAGCCTATTTTCTATGTAGAATAATGAATACTTAGGACTGAGGTTCTGAATGCTCTCTTACAATAGCCACACGAAATGGATCAAACTACATGGAAAAGCAGGTACACATTTTATTTTTAATTTCATATTTCCTCAATGCTTTTCAAAGTTCTTTAAACAGAAATAGCCTTCCAGAAACTGGTCTACTATATCTAACAAACTAAAAGTGAAATACTGGCAGCTGTAATTTTAATTAACATTGTAAACTCTTCAACATGGACTGAAGGGATCTTGGTGCTATGCAGTCAGTAGAGTATGAGTGGGCTGTGGAGATCACGGGATTGGGGTAACCTTAACTCATAAAAATGAGTTCCAATCCCTTTTCCAGCTCCTTCTGTTTGCAACTGCAATTTAGACATCTTTTTTTTTTTTTAAAGAAAACAGTACTTAAAATTATTATACGTCTTATATGAACTTCACATCACTCTCTAAAATATGTGAAATCCAAATCTTTACTATATATCAAGGAATTGCATTGGGTTACAAATATATCTATATTATTATTTAGAATTTACGGTTAAGACACTGTGGCTATAATCCATTTATTTCTTAATTAATTAAAAGGAAGATAGAACATATTAAGACTAGTGTTTCTGTTTATGTTTTAGTTGCTAGAATCCAGGAAAATGAGTTAACAGATTTTTAGTTTTTTTGGGAATGATCTGATAATAGAAAGTGACTAATAATGTCATTTTTGGGGGATGATTGTGCCAGTAAATTTAGTGGACCATTTTGGTGTTATTAGATTAAAAGCATTAAACATACTCCCCTTAGAATATAGCAAGAATCAAGTAGAAAGACATTGGATTTGAAGCTGCTGAGATGTACTGCTGCGTTCTTGGTACCGGAGTTCATGAATATACATCAGGATTATGGTTCAGAGGTAAGCTGTTGTAATAAGAGTTTATTTTTGAAAATAGACAAAATGAATCTTCAAAAAAAATTAACAGTTCTATTCTTAAGAATTCACAGTGTGAGGAAGATAACCTTTTGTTGCAAAACTTACAAACATAATTTTATACAATTTACTATTAATGATGAGGTTGAAAATACTTGACAATTTGCATACGTTTTGGAGATATAAAAGGCTAGTCACTTTCTAATGCTAACAATAGTTTTCTCTTACCTGCCGTGCATTTGTAATAATTATATGTATTTATGAAAATCATGATGATGTCTAAAAATATGAATCATAATTAGAAACTACTTTTCAGTGTAATTTCATATTTTTAGAAAGACAACTGTCATTCTACTTATGTTATCCACATCTCTTCACTCTATATAGCTATTATTTTTAAATGCTTTATTCTACAGTGATAGCAAATATCTGTTGGATCAGATTTCCATTACTGTGAATAGTAATTTAAGATATATTTTTATTAAGATCTAGAATACCTTCTAATAACGGAACATCTGTTCACACATGCTGCTTAAGTTCACACATATACTACTTATCCAGTTTGTATAGACTTAGTATAAACAGAGGAAACCATTTTAAATTTAAACCTAAAATCTCTAAATTCCATAGTTCAAATTTTGTTTTTCCAAGATTCTATTTATTCAATGAATACATACTCAATGTGTGTCAGGCACCGTTCTAAATGTCTTCTAAACATTAACTTATTTAATCCTTGCAACAACTCCACACGGCAGATAATGTTATCTCCATTTCACAGATGAGAAACTGAAGCAAAGAGAATTAAGTAAGTTACCTAGTTGCTTGGATAGCCGGTGGTGGAACTGGCTTCAGAGTCCACACTTTCAACTGCTTTTTAGGGTACTACTAAATAGCTCATCTTACTTATTTGTCTTCTATAATTCTGTTAGTTGCAGAAAGAATGTTTTGGGCTATTTCAGGAATAATAGCTCTACAAAAGATCTTCTTGCATCTCCTCAAAACCACCATTTCTCTCCTTCCAAACAGATGATCTTTATTCTGACTTCTAACCCCATAAATTTGTTTTACTGTTTGTGAACTTTATACAAATGTATCTCTCTCTCCCCTCTGATCTATCATCAATTTATATTTGTTGTTGTAGCAGCAGTATTTTCTTAATTTTTTTTCCCGTATAGTATTTCTACGTATGAATATACCACCTTTTTTAAATCCATGCTACATATTGTTGGATATTTGTGTTATTTCCAAATATTTTAGATATAACAAATAATGTTGTTATGGACATATTTATATACCTTTTGCCCCACAAATGTATACAATTCTGTTAATAAATATGCAGGAATAAAATTGCTGGGTCATAGATACCAATTTCCAAAGTGGAGGTATAATTTATGCTTACTTACACTCCCATCTCTCATGTATTCTCTCAGAGTATGAGAAATCCAGTTTGCCAACACTTTGTATTATCTTTTTAATTTTAGTAATTCTGGACATTACACACTATGATTTTACTGTTCCCTTTCCGGATGACTAATGACACTGAACACCTCATACATTTATTGGCCATTTGGAATTTCATTTTTGTGAAGTGCTTCATCATGTCATTTTTCCATTTTACTTTTGGGTTATTTGCATTTTTTACTATTGATTTGGAATACAAGCACATGCATACACACACAAGTACTTATATACTTGTATACATATTATGTTCAGAAACAAGATCTTTGTTGATTATTCCACTTTCTTATTTTTGTTTCTGAGGAACAAGAGTTCCCATCTATCAATCTTTTCCTTTATGATTAGTGTTTTTTGCTATGGGACAGAGTAGAACTGCCCCATAAGGTTTCCAAGGAGCAGCTGGTGGATGCGAACTGCCAACCTTTTGGTTAGCAGCCATAGCTCTTAATCACTACGCCACCAGGCCTCCAAGGAATTATTACCTACCCAAAGACAACGAAGAAATTTTTCCAGTTTTGTTCTAGAAGTTATTTTATCTTCCATAATAAATAAATAAAAGTTGCTGTCAAGTCAATTCCAACTAACAGTGACCCTATAGGACAAAGTAAAACTGCCCCATAGGGTTTCAAAGGAGCAGCTGGTAGATTCAAACTGACGATCTTTTGGTTAGCAGCCATAGCTCGCTGTGGCTCTTAACCACTGCGCCACCAGGGCTCCTTACCCTCCATTTAAAAAAAAAAAAAATCCGTTGCCGTTGAGTCGATTTCAACGCATAGCGACCCTATAGGACAGAGTAGAACTGCCCCATAGGGTTTCCAAGGAGAGCCTGGTAGATTCCAACTGCTGACCTTTTGGTTAGCAGTCGTAGCTCTTAACCACTACACCACCGGGTTTCCTCCACAGTTAGATACATAATCCACCCAGAATTAATTTTTGTATATAATTGTCATGGATTGAATTGTGTATCCCCAAAATATGTGTCAACTTGGTTAGGCCGTGATTCCCAGTATTGTGTGGTTGTCCTCCATTTTGTGATTGTAATTTTATGTTAAAGAGAATTAGGGTGGGATTGTAACAACCTTACTAAGGTGATATCCCTGATCCAACGTAAAGGGAGTTTCCCTGGAGTGTGGCCTGCACCATCTTTTATCTTACAAGAGATAAAAGGAAAGGGAAGCAAGCAGAGAAGGGGGACCTCATACCACCAAGAAAGAAACGCCTGGAGCTGAATGCATCCTTTGGCCCTGGGGTTTCTGTGTGGAGAAGCTCCTAGTACGGGGGAGGATTGATGAGAAGGACCTTCCTCCAGAGCTGACAGAGAAAGAAAGCCTTCCCTTGGAACTGAAGTCCTAAATTTGGACTTCTAGCCTACAAGACTGTGAGAAAATAAATTTCTCTTTGTTAAAGCCATCCACTTGTGGTATTTCTATTACAGCAGCACTAGATGACTAAGACAATAATGTAAAGTAGGCATCACTAACTCTCCCTTTTGACTCCCTTACTATTCTTTTTATGTTTCTTCCAAGGACTTATCATCACCTGACATATTTTATATGTATTTATCTGATCATTTATTGTTTATTTCCCTCCACTAGAACAAAAGTCCCATGAAGTAAGAGTCTTGGATTTACCTCAGTGCCTTAAATAGTGTCTGGCATATACTAGGCACTTAATATACATTTGTTGAATAAATGAATGAATACATTAAACTACATGTGTAGGTTTTATATGTATAAAGTATACGTTTTGTACATATTGTGAGGCCTCTGGGTGGCGTAAGTTGTTTGTGCTCAGCTTTTAACTTAAGGTTGGTGGTTTGAACTTGCCAAGCAGTGCCATGGAAGAAAGGTCTGGTGATCTGCTTCCATAAAGACTGTAGCCATGAAAACCCAGTGGAGCAATTCTACTTTGCACACATGGGGTTGCCATGAATTAGAATCGACTTGATGTCAATGAGTACGATTTTTATAAATATTGATCAAGTTCATGACGTTTATGTTGAATTAATTTAATTACTTGTTTGCTTTTCTTCCAGTTGTGGAAAACAAATATTTTTGACATTATAATATAAATGCCACACAAAATGGCATTTTGATTCGAAAGCCAATGTATTAACAATCATCTCATTATCTTTACCATAGAATGGCTTCTGCTCCCATTCTCTGTAAGGAATGCAACTCTGCCAGTCATATGTCATCATGTCAGATTGTCGCTGACAGAACAAAACAAACGAAGAATCGCCAGTCAACAGTTATAATACAAGGATCACACATATGCGGGAATAATAGCTCAAAGAAATAAATAAGGCAGACTTTTTTCAAGAATCTTGATGTGACATCTTTGTTCTTTATTGTTTGCTTTACCAGGCAATATAAATCAACATAGTTGCTGAGGACCATCTAAGAGTTACCAAAAACAGTGCCTGAGTCAGGCCCTACTTTAAATAATAAGCCAAGGGAATGCCTGCATTTCTGTAATTTTCTTTTTACTTTTCCCCAGGAGAACAAAGAATGGTTAGAGATAACTGAGCTAAAGATGCATGATATTAAGGAGACCAGACTGGATTTTGCTCTCTTCCTTGCTAAGCTTGTCCGCCCCACTTCCCTTCAACTCTGATTTTTCATCTTCAAAATGTGAATGTCTCCTATCTCTGCCAGTCATTAGGTTGAGAAAAGAAAACTGCAGATGGATTTGCATTCATCCAAGACCAATTTCTACAGCATATTGGTATCTCTTTTTAATTTGAAGAAACAAGATAATAGCTTACTAATTATACAAACAAGGTACCGGGTTACTTAGATGAAGTTAAGAGATTTTCTTTCATTTTCAAGATCACCCTGCTTAAGATATTAATAAATAGCATGCAAATTTCTTAATATATGCTAGGTATCTCCATATTTGATTGTCCAATTTATTGTTTCCATTTTTGATATCTTAGCATCTTACTTCTCATCTTAAAAAGAGCCCACAGCTCCCTGGACACATCAATGAAGCTGGGCCATAATTATATTTCCTTATGAGGAATTCATTAAAATAAATCAGTCGGGGGGGGGGGCAAGATGGCAGAGTAGTCAGATGCTTCTGGTGGACCCTCTTACAACAAAGACCTGAAAAAAACATGTGAATTGATAATACATGGCAATCTGGGAGCCCTGAACATCAAAAGTAGAGTTGAGGAACCAGATTCAGCAGCAGGGGGAGGTAGAGATGGTTCAGAAGCAGTGAGGAGGTGCCAGCCATGACCCGGTGGGAACCTGAGCCCTTCAGGCCTGATCCGCTCAGGGCAGGCAAGTGGCGGTGCTCAGAAGGTGCGTTTTCCTCACTGGAAGAAACCCAGCACCAGAAAGTCTACACGGCCACCCAGAACCAGTGAGAAGTAGCCCTCATTGGCGAAAGATAAGTAATTGCGTACGGCATACAGTGCAGATCAAAAACACCCGTCTTAGGGAAAAACCTCTCTCCCATTTACCTCCTTGCTCCCTGCTCTGCACTGGGTCCCGGACCAGCTTCAGCAATTGTCAAGTCCCCTGAGCCAGAAATAGGATCCGTCACATGCCCAGAGCCATTCTCCCTGCCTTGCAAAGTGAACAAATTAACAAACAGGGGAAAAAATAAACTGCTGGCTCCCCTAAGCCAGGAACCCAGGGTAGGCACAGCTTCTTTGCCTAGGCACAGGCATAAGGGATCCACAGACATTGAATGCCTCTCCCCCTGCATAGACTTTTGCAGGTCCATCTCAACAGCATACACCCGCATTACCACAGTAAAACAGGGTATATACCGGAACTCTAACTTCAACTGTTGCAGCTGTAAAGTGGCAGGTTCTTGACATTTGACACTGCTCTCCCCATTAAGCAGGGTCTTCACCTACCCACATCAGGGGCCTGAGGACTGGTGGCTCCACCCACACCTAGCCACCTGTGATAGGGGCCCATGAATAAAAGATGCCCCCCAGTCCTTACAGCCAACAGCATTAGGTGCTCATAGTCTGGCTGCAAAACCCACCCACCTATGCACTCTAGGAAACAGGGACATGCATTCCTCCTGGACACTCGAGGTGGCCATCAGCCCCCTGCCTTGCTCAGAGTGTGTTCCCCTGCTGCAGCCAGATGCCTATGCCTACACCAATCACCCATGCCTGTCTAGGATTATAAGTGAAAGCCTACACCACACACTTGGTGGCTATCTACCTGGGCACCTGAGCTGAATCCATGCAGGAGGAATGGGAAGACTCCCGAGCTCTCATACCTAGTAACAGATCTAACCACTTGGTGACAGGACATTAGAGCTTCAAAAGTGCCAATAATCAAACTAGCTCATACGAGCAGCCTATTTGGGCATATCAAAACAAACAAAAAGCTAGGACACAGTAAGCAAACATAAAATAAATAAATATAATAACTTAACTCCGATGGCTCGGAGACAACAGTCAATATCAAATCACATAAAGAGGCAGTCCATGATGGCTTCAACAAGCTGTCAAAATAAGGAATCTAGAAATTTTCCAGAGGAGGAAAATTTCTTGGAATTACCAGAGGCAGAATATAAAAGATTAATATACAGAACTCTTCAAGAAATTAGGAAGGAAATTAATCAAAACGCAGAAAATGCAATAGAGGAAATTAAAAAGATTAGAGAAGAGCGTAATGACAAATTTAACAGGCTGCAAGAATCCATACAGAGACGGGATTCAGAAATCCAGAAGATTAACTATAAAATTTCAGAATTAGATAACTCAATAGAAAGTCATAGGAGCAGAATTGAGGCAATGGAAGTCAGAATTAGTGAGACTGAAAATAGAGCACTTGACACCAACTTATTTGAGGAAAAATCAGATAAAAGGATTTAAAAAAAATGAAGAAACCCTAAGAATTATGTGGGACTCTATCAAGAGGAATAACCTATGAGTGATTGCAGTACAAGAACAGGGAGGGATAACAGAAAATACAGAGAGAATTGTTGAAGATTTGTTGGCAGAAAACTTCCCTGATGTTGTGAAAGATGACAAGATATCTATCCAAGATGCTCATCAAACCTCACATAGGTAGATCCCAAAAGAAAGTCACTAAGACATATTATAATCAAACTTGCCAAAACCAAAGATAAAGAGAGAATTTTAAGAGCAGCTAGGAATAAATGAAAAGTCATCTACAAAGGAGAGTCAATAAGAATAAGCTTGGACTACTCAGAAGAAACCATGCAGGCAAGAAGGCAATGGGATGACGTATATAAAGCCTTGAAGGAAAACAACTGCCAGCCAAGAATTACATATCCAGAAAAACTGTCTCTCAAATACGATGGCAAAATTAGGGCATTTCCAGATAAACAGAAAGTTAGGGAATTGGCAAAAACCAAACCAAAATTACAAGACATACTAAAGGAAGTCCTTCAGTTAGAAAATCAGTAACATCAGATAACAACACAAGACTAGAACACAGGACAGAGCAACCAGATATCAACCCAGATAGGGAAGTCACAAAAGTAAATCAAAGCTAAAACACTGAAAATACGGAAACAGACATATCAATATGTACTAGATGACAACATTCAAACAAAAAAGAGGGACTTAAAAAACGCAGACATAGATTTTTCATATGGAGAGGAAGTCAAGACGATATAAACAAATAAAAGACTGGTAATAAAATTAGAAAAATAGGGGTAAATATTAAGGTAACCACAAAGGAAACAAACAATCCTACAAGTCAAAATAAAAAACTGGAAAAATATAAAGACTCAGCAAACACAAAATCAACAACAATGAAAAAGATGAAAAGAAAATACATAAAGAAAAACGACTCAGCACAGAAAATTAAGTGGAACAAAGAAACTGTGAACAACACACAAAAAAAGATATCAAAAGGACAGC